>NC_048893.1:180582648-180643912 GCF_011077185.1 Oxyura jamaicensis
TATCCTATCCTATCCTATCCTATCCTATCCTATCCTATCCTATCCTACCTCCAGAGAATTAGTCCACACACTTGGTTCTAACAATTCTAGACATTTTGTGTTGTAATAGAATAAGATTACCCTCAGCATGAGATGCAGCATGAGATCTTAAACAGAAAGCAACAGCCTCACAAAAATAACTGCCTCTAAGCTTTACACAAGTCAGCAAGGGTACAGACAGACTTCTAAGCAGTCCGTTGCATGTTATGCACTGAAGCATTTATCCAATTTCCACGTGTGCTCAGTAACTGAGGGTTAGGTCTGTGTCACCAGAACAGAGTTTTAATATGCCTCTGTTTAAAAGTCTCTTTAAAGTCTCTCCCAGTTACTGTTGCAACTGTAATATGGACAAAACATATCTGAGTATAGATGCGTGACTTTCTGACAACGTGTTAATACGGTGGTATCTTTCCCTTGCTTGGAATGTGATTAAGAATGGATTTAAATGTCACAGACTTTGAGAAGTAAACAACATTGCATTGTCAAATAAAAGCACATTGATTTATTTCAGAAGTTGCAAGACTATCACAAAACTATCCTTAAAAAATCTAATGTGATTTGAATTCACTATTTAATCCAATAACTTCTGTCCAATTTCATCTGGAATTTCCTCAGTTTATTACAATTTGCACAGCTCTACAGTAAATTACTTTTTTCAAAAAGAATACATATTTAAAAAAAAAAACAGAAGTAAAATACATCACATAATTTACAAAAAGAAAAACAAACAAAAATTATTCCCACAGCAGAAACTGAAATATTCTTAGCTGAATTCCATGTTTATCTTGCTTGAGAGAAGCTTACCAAACTGTTGTTTCCACCTGACTGTCATGCAGCTGTCGATTGTCTAGTTGGGCAAAGAGAGGAAAAAGAACTTGAATTCCTCCAATGGAATGAATTGCACTGTGAATGGAGTGGGTTACGATAGCTTTCACATCCTAAATTAATAAAAAATAAATAAATAGAAGGAAAAAAAAATCCAGTTTTGATCTCAGTTTTAAAGGACGGTTACAAATATAACTTAGAAATACTTTACCATTGAATAGATTACAAACTCAATGAGACATGTTTTAACTTAATTTCACTACTCATGTTTCAGATATACTCATTACAGTTAAAGGCAAACAAAAACTTTAGCATGATGGCAAATTCTGGCTAATGGTATGAAGTATATATTTCTTAATGAAAAAAGTTAGCAAAGGACTGTTCACGTGATAGGTGTTATTAAGAACTGAAATATAAAATTACAGTATCCTTGTACAATAGCACAGAAATTATATTGTCATCCAAATGATGATGAGCTAACAGCTATCACAGAACATGAATTTAGTAACATTAAGTATTGAACAGAGAAAATTCAAAGTATGCAAGTACTTTTGTTATATTTTTCCTCTCCAGAAAATTTGCATACAAAGATTACGTTGGGAACAACAGCCATAGTAGCATACTGGTATGCTGTTCTCAAAAATGATATGGAGATGCACAGAACATAGAAAATAACATAATAAAAAAAGGCAAATACATGCTTTAAAGGAAAAAAGGATAATCTCAATGAAGAGATAAGTTTTAATGTGTACCTAGTAGCTTTAAAAATTTGTATTTGCTAATAAAATTAACAATCAGAAGCAATAAGCGGTTAAATCATAGCTTTTGTATTTTCATTTGTTCAACTAAAAGAATTACAATGTTTGAAAGTAAAATAAAATACACAAACCTGAAGCATAAGAGCATGTGGGGAGTGTACAAAAATTGAAGGATTTTCCTTTGGTGAGGATTCAAGGCATAGCTGGGCATCAGTAGCCTTTGCATTATACGTAAATGCAATGCTACTTGCAAGTTTCCCATCATAGAGCACTTGTTTATGGTGCTCAGCCAGATGAATGTCACTCTCAGATTTAAATTTGAATGTGCTCTGAAAAAAAAAAAATAAAAATTACAAGAAGCTTTATAAAGTAAATAGAATTTTGAATCCTATACCATTTTGTTTAAGTTAACAGTTATTTTAAAACAGCACAAATCCCAGGCTTCATTAACAATCCAGATTATATATAAACTAGGTACATAAAAACAAAACAAATTCTAAAACCCACATTTCAAACTAAAGATTCTTAAGCTTACAGGAAGAATGAAAATCTCTGTTATTCTTAAATATACCATGAACCATATCTGATCTATTTTTTTTCTGGCAACACTGACAAATCAATCAAGCACAAGATAGATTTTTTCCTTTCTGCAAAGAGTTGTCAGATTTACTTAGAACACATCTACTTTTACATGTAAAAGTCATTTGACAGTGGCAAAGAGACAACTAGTAGTAACACGCAGTCCTTTGTTGATACAAGTAAATTCATTAGAAATTATCACCATTTCATCATTGTAATATAAAATTCAATTTATGTTTCTAAAATCTTTACTCAGTTTAAAATGATTGCTTATTTTTTATTGCATATAGCCATCTATATAGTTTTCATCCATCTATATATGTTTTCATCCATTTTGTCGTAACAAATTTCTCTCTTCCTCCTGCCTTCAGCACAATAAGAAAATATATTATGAAACTGTAAAAAAAATATAATCACTAGGGTTGTTGTTGTCCAGGGTGGAAGAATTAAAATAGGCAATTTATAGGCTATCAGCTGCTCTTTCAAAAAATAGTACAGGTTTCTGCCAGTTATGTAAACCCATAAAACCCATGCAGCTTTTGCAGAGTTCTCAAGGCTGATGGAAATCCTGAAAAAAAATTTCTTGTTTATGGCCAAATGATGGGAAAGGGTGACTGCTCAAGTGACTGACAATATGAGCTCTTGTGACAAGCATCAATTTGTCATAAGAAAGATGTAGACTGAATAAACTGGGCATCTGACTGCAGCTGATTGAAAACCCTTGGAGCAGATCTGTCAGTATGTTTGGTAAGGAAACTCCCAGTGATCCCCACTTACTGCTTTGTGCATATTAAAAGCCTGTTCAGCACTAGAGACTTATTTTGGAAGAAACTGAACTAGAAATGTTCACTGACTGCTGACAGTCATTCAGTCCAAAGTATCAGACTTGAACCAATCTGAAGCAACAACCCCTCCCAACCCTGATATACACACTGTTGACATTCAGCCTTCAGCATCGAATGCTTTAATTTATAAACACATTCCCTTATCTTGCCACACTGCTCAGTGAAGCAGAAATAGCTAGACTAAATCTTATGGTTACAGCTTGAGAGTTGGCTCTCTGGTCATATGACTGTCTACATCTCACTTATCAGGAAATCACTACTACAGGTTAGAGACTTGTCCTGATGAAGGTCATGATGCATTTCTCCCAAAGAGCATATTTAACTGTACAGATTTATCTTTGTACACTTACTGCAGATACAGAAATAGTTCAGTTATTTCACTGATTTCAAAAGTTATCTGAAAAAACAATTAAAGCCATCCAAGCTGAACAAGAATGATCTTAAAGTGGAAATGCTATTGTTCTATTCACGTTATTATAATATGATGGAAAAATAAACTATTAGACACAATACTCCTTTGGTACTAACATTAGCTTACGCAAAAATAATCTAAGGTTAGCATACTCATCCTGTATTGGGGACTTGGGAAAATGCATCCACAGGAGGACAGCAGAGGCTATCAAGTGTATAAGGTCAAGTAGCAAATGATTAATTACTGCTCATGGAAAGAATGCAACTTTGAGATCTGGTACAACCAGTGTGAGGGCATAAAGACCAGAGAGAACTTCGTTTTAATATGTTGAATGGTAAATACATATATTTATTCCTTTATACCTTACATAAATTAGCTTCTTTATCAATTATTCAATATAGGATTGATACATATATGATTTTATATGAGATCTTATATGATATATACGTGATTTACAAGAAACCCACGTCTTTGATTTTCTCTGCCCCTACCTCAAACTTGTCATCAAATAAGCATCTTCTCTAACACACTCACAGTAACTCCTGAGATAATTTTTAGCCATTATTTTTTATCTGGTTGTCAAAGTATAATAAAGAAATGTTCAGAAATATCTAATACATGTGAATTTTTGCACATTTAATATCAACTTAGTGCAACCAGCTTAAGAGAATCAATATGAAGTGTTTTCCAGACTTCACAGGAAGGAGAGTGATATCTGTCTATTCTAGCTAGAAGCAGGATACATGGAGAACTTGTATGATGCCCTGTGATTACAATAATAAAAACGGTCCAAATTCGTTTTGGTAACAAAGTATGAAGCTTTCAGTCAGAATATAGATTATTAAAAAAAAAAAAAAAAACATGGAAAATACTATAAATTTGGATTTTTTATTTATCCCATATGTATATTTTCCACTTAGGAAGGCAACAAATACCATGAAGAGTTTTAAGAGAGCTACTGCCATCTCATGCTGCATTTTTGTAACCTGGGACATAGCACCTGACTTTTAATCAACCTTTAAATGCCTACCCTTGAACTGAACTGATGAGCCTAAATTCATTCATTTAAGCACAAACAATATCTTAATGCACTATATTCACACAGTATATATACATATATTCATACAGCATACAGAATTCCATAGAACATGCAAACAATCTAATTGCAGGAAGTTTGGGAATTTGTTGCACTTTTACCTGCACATTCTACATAAGTGGTATACATGGTGTCAGACTACAAGTGGTATCAGAATTTACTGCAACACTACAAACAGTATAAGAATCTATTCAGAGATCATAAACATTTCTGCAATTTTTAAACCTACATTAACTAATAAAAGTTGTCAAGATAGAAATCTAAGCTTTTGTGCAGCCAGAGAAGCAGCTGAAAATACCTATGTAAATAGAAGTATGGCATAAGGCTATTAAGACGTAGGCTTATACTAGAATCATAGCAGTTAAATTTAACAATACAAAATTAAAAACTCCCATTTACCATTTATGTATATATTAATATTAGAAAAGAAATTGCCTCAACCCACTGGAAAACAATTAAGCATTATTTTCTTTTGTTGCAGGATTATCTTTATAATAACAGGAATTTTATTTCTGCAGCATAAATTTTAATGTCACTACATGCATTGCATGCATTCTACACCAAATATTCCAATAAAAGCATAATAAAAATACACAGGAAACAACAGGAGAAGATCATAGTCCAACTCATCTGCAGTATCCAATGCTCAGTGCAACTGAAGCTAAAGCTAAAATGGTAAGAGGCACTTAAGGTTGTTCAGAAGTGCAAAGTGATTGTAGTAGATGTTGTAGCTGACTGCATGTGAACATTATAGACAAAATTAATGAATGCTGCAATCTTATATAAATTATATTGTAAAACAATAGCTAAACATTTTATCTAAAGTTTAAAATCTCAGAGGCTTCTACAAATGAGAAATAGGCATTAATTAATATTTAACCATTATTAGTAAAAGCTAATTTTTCAGATTCTTAGAGAAAGAAGGAAAAAACAGAGGAAAGAGGTGTTAGCTGTGCTGGGAACACAGGCTATACCTAAATCATGATATACCAAGGAGAAGTATCCCTGAAGTATTAGATTAATCTAAGTGACATTTTACAAAAATCAGTAATAATCTATAGGTGTGAAGAAAGTTAGTTTAACAGAAGTCTAATAACCAATAAATGTAATAGTGATCGTGCAGTAACTACTGGAAATATCATTTAGCATGAAAACATGTAGGCCTTATGAAATCCTTCAACACTCAGTATTATTACATAATATTTTTCACTTGAAACAAATGAAACCATTATTCCTATTTCATATAACTTCACTATGCTTCTGCAAACCCGGTAATTTAATAAATTCATAAAGACTTACTACATTTATTATTAAGTGCTGTAAGGTCACATTACTTCTTTTTGTATGACCAACCCCCCCCAAAAAAAAAAACAAACAAAAAAAACATTTGAAGAAATCTTTGTTCAAACAAAATACAGTATTAATGTTGAAATAAAGTACCCCTTGTTTGCACATGTGATACACTTCTTGACTAACTGAACATTTTAGGTTTTACAGAAGATTTTAACCATCAACCACATGCAACAGACTTCCCCTTCTCCAAGTACCTTTGACATATATTTGGCTATTCACACTACATACATACCACAGAAGATATTTTCAGTTGTCACTGTCATTTAGATGCTAGTTATCATCAAATGACTTAGAGCAAATTATTTTCAGCAAAGCAAATTAATGTTGTTAGAATCTAAATGTTGATCTGTATTTGCCCCTTTTTAAAGGTCTTTATTTTAAAAATATATGATATATACTAAGAACCTGCAAATATTCTAGATGATACTGCAAATTTCAAAAATCAACAAAAACAAAATTTGGGAGTAAATGATGGTAGAAATTCCATCCTCTTAAGCTAGGTTAGAGCCGTTCATTCATTTTCAAGTCTTCTCTGCTGGGCAAACAATTTCCACGCACTTCTGCAAAACATTTACTTTTTTTTTTTTTTTTTTTTTGATAAAATAATACTATACAAAGCCATTTCAAGAAATAACTAACATTGTTCATACTAGAGATCAAAGTTTATGTGTGCACCATGAATTTGTCCAAACTGTCTCGCCCCGCCACCCCTTACATTTTCTCTGGCAAAGCATATATGAAAAGCTCAACTTTTACTTCAGTAGAACTCTTTAAAACCATATATTTGAACAGAATTGGCTTATTATGCTTTGTTCAACGTTAATCTGCTTTAACTCAGTTTTTAAACACAAAAGAGGAGAGAAGAGGAAAGTTGTTCCCCTGCCATTTAGTACTCAAAACACAAAATTGCTCTAATTTAATTATGATCCAAATTTTTAAAAATCACATATAATCATGTTTCAGCTATTTTTTTAAGCAATTACTTGCATCTTTCAAAAAACTGGTAGAAATTAAGAGCAGTTAGGAAACTTGACAAAACCCTTATCTTTTGCTGAAAACAAATCACACAGCTCTGTATGACCCCAAGAGGAATATCTACATTTACATATAGCTTCCAACTATATCTATCAATTATATCTATCAATTATTTTCAGTTTTACAAAACAATGCTTTTTAAGACCCATTATTACCTTATAACCAGGTCCTAACTGATGTATTGCAAAAATCTGTGCTGGGTTGAGTGCTTCCGTGAATACATATACTGCTCCAAGCTGGCCACAGAACACTCGATTAGCATCGGCAGTTTCCGAAGAGCCAAGAAAACATTTGTCATAGCTCTATATCAGAAGGAGGCAATGATAATGAGCTTTAGTTATACAAACTTTTATAATGAAATAGTATCACGTGCAACTACTGGAACTAAAAATAAATGGAGACCGTAATTAAGGAAATAAAACATTCACTTATTATTTCAATACCTAAATTTTTGTAGTGAACAATTTAATTTTGAGTATCTTAGCATTTATTATTTTATGGGTTGGTATTACAATGCTGTTATGACTGGCTATTAGAATTTCTTTTTTGTTAATCATTTAACATACAATAGAGAAATTTAGAATGGCAAAATACACTATTCTTCCACTGTTGTACTAAAATAGCTCAACACTTGCAGCAGAAAAACAAATACTTTTTTTTCCTACTTTGCAACTGGTGCACAGTCTTCTATGACCACATCTTATAATGATGTAGTTTGAACTTAAACTCCCTTTCTGACTTCCACAATCACAGAAGTCACTATTTTCTGTTCTTTCTTCCCACATCTACTCTTCTAGATGCACCAAGACCTTCTGCAGTTCTGCACGTGTCCATTTCCTATTATTTCCTATTTGAAGTGTAACTTTATTTTTTATTTTTTTTATTTTTTTCACAAGTTAAACTTATTTTGCAAGAATTCTTCTGGTGCTTCCAAGAAAAAAGGCTTTTAAATCAAATGAAGTTTAGAACTTAACCATCCAAAATAAAGATTTGAGAAATTAGGAAACAAGATGCTGCACAAAGAGGACTACATCAAAAGCACAAGGATCCTTGGCAAAGATCTGTTAGTTTCCTTGCCGTGTGTACTTTAATTAATTAAAACAAGGAATGGGCCTCACTTTTTGAGACAAATTAAACTACTATAATCTGCATTAGGAGGCCTCTTGGAGCTCCAGAAGCATTTGGACAGTGCTCTCGGATAAAGGGTTTGATTTTTGGGTGGTCCTGTGTGGAGCCAGGAGTTAGATTCAAGGATCCCTAAGGGTCCCTTCCAATTCAGGATATTCTATGATTCTATGACATCATATGTCAATGATGTCATAGACAAGTTTGATGTCTATGACAAGTTTGTCTTTATTTTAGTATCTGAGCAAAAAATCTTCCACAAGACTTCATTAACCCCCTAATTCCACGTCTCGAACAGTTTTATGCTTTCTCTCATGTGTTCCCATAACTGGGGGAAAATTCCTAATCTAATATCCATAATAATCAACTCTTCCAATGTAACATCCATCTCTAAATGCTATTTGATCTCTTATAATCAACCATTTAATGTACTGATCAGCTAGTGATTGTTTACATTTGATTATTTGTGTTATGTGTTTTCATGCGCTATGTGTTTTATTTAAACTTTTTGTCATAATCTCTAACTAAAATTAGTCCTCGGAATAAAAACATTGAGTTATGTGACACATAACTAACACAATAAACTTTTTATAGCTTTTATATTTTATTAAATAGCATTAATGAAGTTGGAGTTAACCGAGACGTCTTCAATGTCTGCACATATGAAAACCGTAGGCTGAAGTATTGGATACAAGAGGTAAATGTCACATAATGAAAACTGACACTAAAATATAAGAAAACTGTAATGTGAGATCTATCGGAGGGGAAAAAATCAGTTCACAGTCTTTTCCAAGATAAAATCTATGCTTGAAAGAAAATTAAACTCAGTCAGTCCCTTAACTTTAAAATCAGTAATGCAAATCTAATAAATGCTTTATTAATCTGAAAAGTATGTAATCCAAATGAGTTTTATCCAGTGGTAACTTTGACACAGCGAGCATCTGAACAATTTTGTTTTTATTACATTTAGTATTTTCTTCATCATTAGGTGTACAGTCTCATTCCTTCCATCATAGAAGAAAATTGACTTTTTTTTAAGCATAGATTTAATTAAAATAATTTATAATCCAAAAATATTAAATCTGATACATTTCCTGTAAGAACATACTGTTAACATAACTTGAACTCTGTCCAATTAATGTTTGCATGTATACCTGTAAATACAGCTAATCTTCTCCAGGTAAAAATGACTAATTTCTGCCTGTGGTACAAGCAGACACAAGAACACTGTATTCACTTGTTCTGAGCTGACTGATACTATGCAACTCAGTGTCTCTCAATATCTTTTAATTGTCAATCTCCCTAGTTGGCCATCCAAGCCAATAAAATGCAAAATAGAAAATTGCAACTGTGTAGTACTTAATTTGTACTTGCTAACAACATTAATTAAATACTAATTCCTTAATAATTAGCACAGCATTTCTAATACTGGTCAACTGTCTATGAACTAATCCAAGTCAAACAATAAAAGAGGCAAAATATGCTTGGTACTGGGACATAGATGTAAGACATAAGACTTTGTTTAATGCCATAAGTTTCCTTGCGCTTCTCCATGCTTCTGTTTTCCAGCTTTAACTTTTTTTTTTCTTTTCTCCATAATTTCTATTTCTCTCATTGCTTTAAAACGGTAAATTTTTCATAGAAGAAATTATCTCTCACAATATTTATACAGTGCTTAAAACAATGGGACTCTGACCATTGTGCAGACTATTCAGTTCTACTGCAATTTAAAAACAAAAACAAAAACAAACAAAAAAAACTTAAAATCTAATATTCAGTCAACAAAAATAGCATCTTTTAATCATTAACAAATATCTCTTCTTGAATAAAACAGAATTTGATGTGATACAAAAATGAGTACTTGGCAGCATGCATATTCATTAGGCTGAATGAATCAGTTTTTCTTAAGGGTTTTCCTTAATCTACATCTCTCAGATCTGTAATTTCACCATAACTGTCTATAGAAAAAGTGAAATATGAATCCATTGTTATCATTGTCCTCTATACAACATCATATATTAAAAACATTAACTACAACAGTCTCTTCAACAAAATCTCCACAAATTTCCTTAAAATAGTTTTGTGAAATAGAGCCAAAAATCCATAATAAAGGAAAATAAAAAATAAAAATAAAAACATACCCAAAGAAACCACAGCAATATTAAATTTTATGAAATACATAGCTAAGACTTTTTAAAGCTTAAAAAAAATAGAAAATTTGCAAAGATCTAGGGAAAATAATGTACTTTTCTTTCTTTTTCCATTTACTTTTAAATTAGATGAACAGTTTGATGTGCTGTGAAGCTTTAAGAAAGGAAAAAAATAAAATCTTACATCATTTGTGTTAACATGCCAGGCCATGTCACCATAGGATACCAGCTGACCATTCACATAACATCGTATTTCACTGTTTCTCCAGCGATTATAGATGTGTACAATGCTTATCATGTACCACTGAAAAGAAATGGAAAATCAGTATATAATGGTAGTTTTTGTGCTATAACACACAAACTTAATGATTATCATTGAAAATAAGTGAAAAATCTCATGAAGTTATATGACCAGTTATATGATATAAATCCTTACAAATTCATAAAATTAAAAGTCAAGTCAGTGGAACTTCCAAGTCCACTCAGTAGAACAGTGCTCAGACATAACAATGTACCTACCTACATCTTTTTATGGGATATGACCTAAAAATGAAATAAAATTAAAACACAATAGAATTTAAAAGATTATTACATTCCCTTTCATGAAAGTGTAATCTAAAAACATAAGTACTATACACAAAATACAATTGAAGTTTCATCAGAAATCCATTTCTATGTGCCTTAACAAATTATCATCACATATCTCTGTCTTTTAATCTATGATAAATTATTAAACAAAAGGAAAAAAAAAAAAAAAAAAGTCACAGCAGATTTTACAGCCCAGTTTAGCACCTTATCTCATCTGCTTCATATTTTATAATCAAGGGGAGAAAGCATCTGAGTAAAACACTTCCAAGTACAACTATGATGGTCTTTCAAATAATCTTTTAAAATGGAATCATTATGTCCCTAATGAATTTTAACTGCGAATTGTAAAGTTTAAGAAGAAAATCTTAAATTTCCTTTAGAACCCAACCTTCAAAATAACCTAATCCTAGGAATGGTGTTTAAATCTTTTGTGACCTGCAGATCAACTCATACTTAACTATAGAGGGTGTCTATTCTTTCAAAACACATACAAACCAGGAGAAAATGGACCTCCTGGAAAGAGTTCGACAAAGGGCCACAAAGATGATTAAGTGATCAAAGCCTCTAACACATGAACAGAAGCTGAGATATGTGACAGTATAACTTGGAGAAGAGAAGGCTCAGGGACATCTTATCCATGTATATAAATACTTAAGGGGCAGGAAGTAAAGAGGGAGTCAGAGATTTCTCAGTAACAGGATGGGCGCAATGGGCGCAAACTGAAATACTTGAAATATCATTTAAACGTAAAGTAAGGGTGGTCAAACAGTAGAGCAGTTTGTCCAAACAGGCTGTGGAGTCTCCTTCCTTGGAGATGCTCAAAACCTGACTGGAAACACCTAGAGCAGCCTGATCTAGTTGCCACTTCTTTGAACAGGAAAGAAAGACTACAGATAATGAACAATTACTCACCTGCTTGGAATTCAAGCCATTTTATGAGCATGTCAAAAGACTGATCAAAGTGATTTTATTTATTTATTTATTTTCAGTTAACTGCTTAAACTGAATATACTGACTTTATCTTTTCCTGATGGGTAAGGCTGCAGTTGTCTCAGCTGTCATTATAGTAGCAGTCTTGTAGATGTTATCATTTGGTCTTACTGGGTACTGTTCATTTATTGCGTTAAATATATTATTATTTGGAATAGTCATTTACAATTTATTTGTCTTCCCTTTCTTGGCACATTTTAATTATTACCTTTTGACTGTTATGTTTAGTTAATTTTTGTTTGTTTGTTTTTGTTTTTTAAAGCAAAGAACTTCTACATCCCTTGGGATTTTATTTTAATAACCTTGTTTTATGATTATGCCACTACTTTTCAGAATACTTAATAAACACATCTTCATGAAAATAAGGTATATCCCCCTCCCCCCTCCTGCCCATTGGATATTTTCAAAGCTAGAATAAAGCTGAACTACCTATGCAGCAAAATACTCATATCTGTACGAGCTTTACTAAAACATAGCCACCCTTGGAAAACAGCACTTCAGATACTCTAAAGAGATGCATCTCCTCATGATTTACCTATTCGGTAAAAGGTCAAGTAGTTTAAACCTCCATCAGCATTAATTTGTATCATTTTGTGTGATTTTTATAAAATTTTATGTAAAATTTTTCAATATCCAAAATGTAATTGTATTTCTAGGCCTATGTTCCATATCCTACAAGAATACAAGTGTCTGTCCCAGACAGCCACATAAGTCAACAAACATAAGTCCCTAATACAGAAACTACATTATTTAATTTGACTCTAGGTTGTTTGAGTGTTCAGAGAACCTCTGAGAGAATTTCATGTATGTTAAAGTCTGAACTGTCTCAGTAAATCACTGATGGTTTCAATCAACTAAATTTTCTTCCTTGTTGACTTGTTTTACAATTACATATCTTACAATATAAAACAGCTGTCAGTAAGTTAGAGAAGCCATCCTCTAAGTGGTTGAGGTGGTCTTTCTCTTCTAAACCAATACTCTCATCTATAATACTGTGCCATACCATCATTATCTTTATAAAATAGTGAATCAGTTATTTGTCATGAATTTTCAACTTGTTGAAAAAGTACTTCACAGAATGCATTTAGTTTGCCCCAATTTAATTAAAAAGTTATAATTTTCACCTGTTTCCCTCAGCACCCTGTAATTATTTGGATACAATTGAAAATGTTGTAGGCAGGTCCTTTATCTTTTTCTTTTCATATATACTCCTGAGAAGTTAAATGATACAGTCTACTAAGCATGACTTTAAAATGCAGCCCTGATCAATTTCACCTTTTACATGTGAGGCAGGTTTAATAGATAAAGATCCTACTAATATAAAAATTTCCCTCTCTGTGTCAGTGGAAATAAAAGCAAAAACATTTTTACTTGTTGCTTTTGAAATCAGAGAAGTCACACAATTAGAAATAAAAAAGCATGCAGCAAAATATATTTTCTCAATAATCTTTGCAGTAGTCCCTAAACTGAGTTGTATTTTTTATATTTTTATATTTTTATGTTTATATGCATATTAGAATACACATTTTTCCACATCTGTTTTTCAAGTCTTTAAAAATGTATTTTCACATTTTCCCCTTAAAAAGTTATAGTTAACAGGAGGGTAAAAAAATCCTACTCATTATACAATAGTACATACGAATATCTCACTGCCTTCATGTCCAAGTAAACAGATTTATTGGGTCATACTAGATTAAGGATGTACCACTGCCGCTTTGTCTTCTGAAGTCATGTGTGGCCAGCCTAATCTAATTTCTTTTTTTTCCAAGCAACAATGAACAAAGTAGTTTTTGTAGGCTGAAATTCTGTAGACCCCAGGGGAAAAAAGAAAATAAATAAATAAAAAAAAAAGTTTTCCCTTTTGTAGAAAGATTATATTTCACAAAGGAACGCCTCAGTAAGTTCAGCAGAAAATTAATCACTGAAATCTGAAATTTAACTTGACTATGCTAAGTAAGTGCAAACCATGCAACTAGTTTTAGTCAATGCTTCTTTTCTGAATCTTCCACATCACCTAACAAAAATATGTTAGATGAAAAATTCCTTTGTCCTCTTTCATTCAAAAGTTTATTTAACAATAATCTCCACTTACTGATGATGATGATTTTCGTGAGAGGAGACATTCTTTGCAATGGCACTATTAAAAATTGTATCTTTTATAGCTATTTACTTATATTTACAGTTACTTTTGTAATAATCTGATAACGATAACCTCCAAGTTCTGTCCACATATATTCTATGATTTTCCTTTTACTATGCTTTAAGAGCATGTCAGATAACATGCCAGTCTGCAAGCTGGTGTGCAGGTTGTCCCATTGTGTGTAGATTAAACTTAATAGGTGACTCATTTGTTTGGAAACAAATAGATCATTAATCTTCTGTTGCAACACTGTCCACAGATCCTATAACATGAGCAATACCATCTTTCGATAGCATTGGTATGCATGTCAAGCTTTATTTAAAAGCAAACAAACAAACAAAAAAAAACACACAAATTTTATCATTTTGCTTTTTTTTTTATTTGCATGTTAACCACCATTCCTTGCATATGCATTTTCTTTTAGTCAAAATCTCCTTCCTGTCATGCAATTTTTTGAATCTTTAGCATAGCTACTGCTTCAGAACACTATCTACATCTGTTGCTCTGATCTCCAAGGCAAGCTCTAAAAAACACATTGAATTTGTTTTTGCATGTAGTGCCTCTGACAAATGAAGACGGAGAACTGGTAATGACTGATGGGGAAAGGGCAGAGGTACTCAGTCTACATTGCCTCAGTCTGCCTCAGTCTACATTGGTGGTCAGGCTGCCCAGATCTCCTGTCCCCAAAACTCTACGCAAGGGTTGAGGGAGCCCACTGCAAGTTGGGGACTTCCTGATGCAACTTAATAAGTACAAGTTCATGAGCCTTGATGACATGCATCCAAGGGTCCTGAGAGAACTGCAGTCACCAAACCACACACCATCATAACTGAAAAGTCTTGGCAATCAGGCAAAGTCCCCAGTGACTGGAAAAAGGGAAGCACCACTCCTATTTTTAAATAGGGTAGAAAGGAAGACCTGAAGAACTACAGACCAGTGAGCTCCACCTCTGTGCCTGGCAAGATCATGGAACAAATTCTCCTGGAGGCAATGTTATAGCACATGCAGGACAAGGAGGTGATCCAGGACAGCCAGCATGGCTTCACCAAGGGTAAATCATACCTGACCAATCTGATGGCCTTCTATGATGAAGTAACTGCATCAGTTGACAAGGGGAGACTGACTTATATCATCTCCTTGGATTTCTGTAAGGCCTTTGACACGGTCCCATATGACATCCCAATCTCTAAATTGGAAATATACGGATTTGAAGGGTGGACCAGCTGGTGGGTAAGAAATTGGCTCAATGACCTTACCCAGAGAGTAGTGGTCAATGGTTCTGTGTCCAGGTGGAGGCTGGTGACAATTGGTGTCCCTTGGTCTGTCTTGGGACCGGTGCTTTTCAATATCTTCATTAATTACATAGACAATGGGATTGAGTGCACCCTCAGCAAATTTACAGCTGACACCAAGCTGAGTGGTGCGGTTGATAACAAAGAAGGAAGAGATGCCATTCAAAGGGACCTGGACAAGCTGGAGAAGTGAACCTAATGAGGTTCAACAAGTCTAAGTGCAAGGTGCTGCACCTGGGTTGGGCCAATCCCAGACATGAGCACAGACTGGAAGAAGAACTCATTGAGAGCAGCCCTGTGGAGAGGGACTTTAGAGTTCTGGTGTACGAAAGGCTCAACAAGAACCAGCAGTGCATACTTGCAGCCCAGAAGACCAACTACATCCTGGGCTGCATCAACATAGGCATGACCAGCAGCAGGTGGAGGGAGGGGATTGTCCCCATCTACTCTGCCCTTGTGAGGCCCCTCCTGGAGCGCTGCATCCAGGTCTGGGGCTCCCAGCACAAGAAGGATGTGGAGTTGTTAGAGCAAGTCCAGAGGAGGGCCACAAAGATGATCTGAGGGCTGAAGTACTTCTACTGTGGAGAAAGGCTGAGCAAGCTGGAGAGGTTCAGCCTAAAAAACAGAAAGCTTTGGGGAGACCTCATTGTGGCTTTTCAGTACTTAAAGGGGTCTAATAAAAAGGATGGAGAATCACAGAATCACACAATAGTCTAGGTTGGAAGAGACCTCCAAGATCACCGAGTCCAACCTCCGACCTAACGCTAACAAATCTTCCACTAAACCATATCCCTAAGCTCTACATCTAAACGTCTTTTAAAGACCTCCAGGGATGGTGACTCAACCACTTCCCTGGACAGCCTATTCCAGTGACTAACAACCCGTTCAGTAAAGAAGTTCTTCCTAATAGCCAACTCCCCTGGCGCAACTTTAGCCCATTCCCCCTCGTCCTGTCACCAGGCACGTGGGAGAATAGACCAACCCCCACCTCGCTACAGCCTCCCTTCAGGTACTTGTAGAGTGCAATAAGGTTGCCCCTGAGCCTCCTTTTCTCCAGGCTAAACAGTCCCAGCTCCCTCAGCCGCTCCTGGTAAGACTTGTTTTCCAGACCCTTCACCAGCTTCGTTGCCCTTCTCTGGACTCGCTCGAGCACCCCTTGTAGCGAGGGGCCCAAAACTGAACGCAGTACTCAAGGTGCAGCCTCACCAGAGCCGAGTACAGGGGGACAATCACTTCCCTGGACCTGCTGGCCACGCTGCTTCTAATGCAAGCCAGGATGCTGTTGGCCTTCTTGGCCATCTGAGCACACTGCTGGCTCATATTCAGCCGACTGTCAACCACTACTCCCAGGTCCTTCTCTGCCAGGCAGCTTTCTAACCACACATCTCCCAGCCTGTAGCTCTGCTTGGGGTTGTTGGGCCCCAGGTGCAGGACCCGGCACTTGGCCTTGTTGAACTTCATACCGTTGGCCTCAGCCCATCGGTCCAGCCTATCCAGATCCTCCTGCAAAGCCTTCCTACCCTCAAGCAGATCGACACACGCACCTAACTTGGTGTCATCTGCAAACTTGCTGAGGGTGCACTCGATCCCCTCGTCCAGATCATCGATGAAGATGTTAAAGAGGACTGGCCCCAGTACCGAGCCCTGGGGGACTCCACTAGTGACCGGCCTCCAGCTGGATTTGACTCCATTCACTACAGCTCTCTGTGCCCAGCCATCCAGCCAGCTCTTAACCCAACGAAGCGTACGCCAGTCCAAGCCATGAGCAGCCAGTTTCCTGAGAAGAATGTTGTGGGGGACGGTGTCAAATGCCTTACTGAAATCAAGGTAGACCACGTCCACAGCCTTTCCCTCATCCACTAAGCGTGTCACCTTGTCATAGAAGGAGATCAGGTTCATCAAGCAGGACCTGCCCTTCATAAACCCATGTTGACGGGGCCTGATCGCCTGCTTTCCCTGCAACTGCCGCATGATGACTCCCAAGAGGATCTGCTCCATGAGCTTCCCTGGCACTGATGTTAAACTAACAGGCCTATAGTTTCCCGGGTCTACCCTCCGGCCCTTCTTGTAGATGGGCGTCACGTTTGCCACCAGTCAAGTGGGACCTCCCCTGATAGCCAGGACTGCCGATAAATGATGGAAAGCGGCTTGGCCAGCTCCTCCGCCAGTTCTCTCAGTACCCTCGGGTGGATCCCATCCGACCCCATCGACTTGCGTACATCCAAGTGCTGTAGCAGGTCGCCAACCATTTCCTCGTGGATTGTGGGGGCCACATTCTGCTCCCCATCCCCTTCCTCGAGCTCAGGGTACTGGGCGTCCAGAGAACAACTGGTTTTGCTGTTAAAGACTGAGGCAAAGAAGGTGTTAAGCACCTCAGCTTTTTCCTCATCTCTGATTACTAAGTTTCCCCCCACATCCAGTAGAGGGTGGAGATTCTCCTTAGTCCTCCTTTTTGTGTTGATGTATTTATAAAAACATTTTTTGTTGTCTTTAACAGCAGTGGCCAGATTGAGCTCCAGATGAGCTTTGGCCTTTCTGATTTTGTCCCTGCACGGCCTCGCAGCATCCTTGTAGTCCCCCTGAGTGGCCTGCCCTCTTTTCCAAAGATTATAAACCCTCTTTTTTTCTCCTAAGCTCGAGCCACAGCTCTCTGCTCAGCCAGGCCGGTCTTCTTCCATGCCAGCTCGTCTTTGGGCACGTGGGGACAGACCGCTCCTGAGCCATTAAGATTTCTTTCTTGAAGAGCGCCCAGCCCTCCTGGGCTCCTCTGACTTTCAGTACCGCCTCCCAAGGGACTCTGCCAACCAGTGTCTTGAACAGCTCAAAGTCAGCCCTCCGGAAGTCCAAGACAGCGGTTTTACTGATCCCCTTCCTGAGTTTGCCGAGTATCGAGAACTCTACCATTTTGTGGTCACTCTGCCCAAGACAGCCCCCGACCCGCACATCTCCCACCAGTCCTTCTCTGTTGGTGAACAGAAGGTCTAGCGGGGCACCTCCCCTGGTAGGCTCGCCAACCAGCTGCGTCAGGAAGTTATCTTCCATGCTCTCCAGAAACCTCCTGGACTGCTTTCTCTGGGATGTGTTGTGTTTCCAGGATATGCCTGGAAGTTAAAGTCCCCCACAAGAACAAGCGCTGACGATTTTGCAACTTCCGCCAGCTGCCTGTAGAACTCCTCATCCGTCCCCTCATCCTGGTTTGGCGGTCTATAACAGACCCCCACCAGGATGCTTGCCTTGTTGGCCTTTCTGCTGATCCTAACCCATAGCGACTCCACCTTGTCATTCCCTGCCTCAAGTTCGACGACGTCAAAACACTCTCTAATATAGAGAGCCACTCCACCACCCCTTCCGTGCTGCCTGTCCCTTCTGAAGAGCCTATAGCCAGACATTGCAGCACTCCAGTCATGAGAGTGGTCCCACCATGTTTCTGTGATGGCAACCAAGTCATGGCCTGCGTGCTGTGCAATGGCTTCCAGCTCCTCCTGCTTGTTGCCCATGTGCATTAGTGTATTAGTGTATTAGTGTAGATGCACTTCAGCTGGGCCTTAGCCTTCTCCCCCAGCCTTGCCACTGTTCCCCCTGGCACACCTCCAACAAGCTTTGTTTCATCCCCGTCCCCCTTCTTACCTAGTTTAAAGCCCTCTCAATGAGCCCTGCCAGCTCCTGGGCCAGGATCCATTTTCCCCTTGGGGACAGTTGGGACCCATCTGCGGCCATCAGGCCGGGTGCCAAGTAGAGTGCCCCGTGGTCAAAGAACCCAAAACTTCTGTGTTGGCACCAGCCTCTGAGCCACATGTTTATCAGGTGGGCTTTTCGTGTCCTCTCTGAACCATTCCCTACCACTGTAGGAATGGACGAAAACACCACCTGTACTCCCGCTCCGTCCACTAACCGTCCCAGCCCCCTGAAGTCCCGTTTGATAGCCTTCAGGCTTCTCTCATCAATGTTATCACTGCCAGCCTGGACTATCAGTAGCAGGTAGTAATCAGAGGGGCGAACCAGGTTGGGAAGCTTTCTGGTGACATCCCTGACCCTGGCCCCAGGGAGGCAGCAGACTTCCCTACGGGTGGGGTCAGGCCGACAGATAGGGCCCTCTGTTCCTCTGCGAAGGGAGTCGCCCACCACGATCACCCTTCTCTCCTTCTTGGTGGGAGCAGTCTTGAGGCGTGGAGCAGACTTCCTCGCCCTGGGCTTCCTGGTTAACTTTTCTGCCACACCCTCCTCCACCGCTCTCTCGAGCTCCAGGGCCTCAAACCTGTTGCGTAAGGGCACCTGGGAAGGTGGGGCAGGCAGTGGGGGGGAGTTTCCTGCAACGCCGAGCAGGGACCTGTCTCCACTGCTGTTAAAATACATTAATTAAAACCTAAAATAGCTGTTTAATACCTGTCTTAAAATTTTTAAATCAAATTTTCATATTATACTGCCTATGGTGTCACATGACATAGTTAAGAGTGGGAAGATCTCCACAATAACATAGTATCTTTCTGATCTTTTGACCTGGTGCCTTGAACATACAATTCTACTGTGATTCAACAAAAACAATTAAAAAAAAAATCATTATTCAGAAGCTTAACGAGGATGGTTTTGCAAAAGCTATTGCTGAAATATTTACATCCGTAATCAGATGCTAGAAAACAGTATGTCTTGTGACAAAATTAGCTCTTCCTGAGAAAAAAATTTCAACAGTAAGCTGCTTTGTAAATATAAATGATTTTTGAATGCATATCTATTCATTCAGTGCATACTTAGTGGAACCAAAGTAATAACTAAACAATATGCATAAAATTAATGTACATGTTAAACAGGCTATGTTTTGACTTAGAGTATTTGACAGGTTTCCTTTCCTACATTATTTTCTATGCACCTTCCCATACTCATAAATGCACAAGTTTTTGATAGAAAATAATATATACTGTTGTATTGGGTTTACATGGCAAGGGTTTGGTAGTAGGGAACGCCTCTATGAGCAGAGCCCAGCAGCTGCCCAATGTCACATGAGAGCCAGCTCCAGCCAGCTCCAAAAGGGACCTGCTGCTGGCCAGAGCCGAGCCAGTGAGCGATGCTGGTTGGGCCTCTGGGAGCAGATTTAAGAAAGGGAACAAAACTGCTGTGTAACAGCAGCAGGGGAAGAGAAGTGAGAACCAGCCCTGCACCCCCCAGGTCAGTGCAGAAGGAGGGCAGGAGGTGCTCCAGGCACACAGCAGAAGTTCCCCTGCCACCAGTGGAGAGGCCCCTGGTGGAGCAGGCTGTCCCCCTGCAGCCCATGGGTCCCACAGGGAGCAGATCTCCACGCTGCAGCCCGTGGAGGAGCCCCCGGTGGAGCAGGTGGATGTGGCCTGGAGGAGGCTGCGGCCCATGGAGAGCCCCCGCAGGAGCAGGCCCCGGGCCGGAGCTGCAGCCCGTGGAGAGGAGCCCACGCAGGAGCAGGGGATCTGGGGGGAGCTGCCACCCATGGGGGACCCATGCTGGAGCAGTTTGCTCCTGGGGGATGGACCCCGTGGGACGGAGCTGTGTGGGAGCAGTGCTTGAAGAGCTGCTGCCCAGGGCAGCCCCCGCAGGCTCAGTTTGGGAAGGACGGCATCCCGTGGGAGGGACCCCACGGGGACCAGGACCAGAGAGTGACCATGAAGGAGCGGCAGAGATGAAGTGTCAGGGACTGACCGAAACCCCCATTCCCTCTCTGTTCCCCTGTGCCACTCGGAGGGAGGACGTAGAAGAGGGTGAATGGGGGGAGGTGTTTTTAGTTTGGTTTTAGTTTCTCTTTATGTTTGTCTGCTAGTGGTAGGCAATAAATTAAATTAATCTCCCTGTGCTGAGTCTGTTTTGCATGTAACATTAATTGGTGAGTCATCTCAACCCTTCAGCCCTTTCCATCATATTTTCTTCCCCTCTTCCTTTGAGGAGGAGGAGTGGCTATGGTGGAGTTCAACAGTCCAGAAGGATAAAACCACCACAGTCATAAAAAAACATTTACAAATATAATGATTTATTCCAAATACTTCCTAAAATTGGACATGTGACCCAAAGTGCATGAAGCAAGATCTAGCAGAAATATAAAACTGTCATGAAAGTTGTATTTGGATATACTTCAGCAGATCAGCTGATGATTTGACACTGATAGTCATATAATGAGATAGATATTTACTCGTATTTCATAATTAACTATTTTGGGTAGAATAGCAAGAGTTAACATTTTCCAAATTTGGCATGAAGGAAACTACAATCCTGCATAGCAAAAAAGAGTATCTTGCTGAAATATGAAAGACTGCACTGAAATTCAGTATAGGAATCCTAAAGCCATAAAAAATAATTTAAAAAATCTTCACAGCAAAATACATACAGGAATGTTATCAATGACAAACACCTAATGATCATTGTATGGAAAAGTTAATGCTTCAGCCAACTAACTGAAATCTTGAAGCCAGCAGAATCATTGTTCTTTTAGGACTACTAGACATACAGTAGAAAGAAACAGTAATATGATCTAGAGAAATAATCAAGACTTACTATGACAAATGAGAAATCCCAAAACATCACCAATATAGAAAAAGTTCAGATCCTTGTTTCTCTCAGCAACAGATAAGGAAATTCTAACACTGCCAGCAAAATTGTTCCAGGCATTGTCACCAATGTTACCAAGTACAGAATGTTCAGAGAAAGAACTACTTTTGTAACATACAGACCTCTTAAAATGAAATATAACTGTTTCACAAATACTTAAAATTCTTCAGCATCTGAAGCTAATTAAGCAGTATTTTTAAAAACAAGTTAACTTTATAGAAATGTAACTTCTAAGTTATTTTTAAACTGATTCTAGCCTGTAACTGACATAACACTCTGCATGACAGAGAACCTAATCATAAATAAGAAATTACAGATTTTATCTACAGATGCCATATCACTAAAATGATTTTAGTACTTCTTTCCAAAAGCATTTTGTCACATTTTCAATGTTACCCTTTGCTGTGAATACTGTTTTTCTTACCTTGCGTGGCTGAAAGTCATACTTCACACAGTGCTGGAAACCTTTGCCCTTTGACTTCAGTGATGTAACTATTAAACAATTGCCGACAAAATGAGCAGAATACCCAACACCTTTACTAGTGCGGAAACTGAAAAGAAAAAAATATTACAGAAATTAGAAAAATCGGAACTATCATATGATCTTGGAGGTCATTTCCAACCTTAATGATTCTGTGATTCTGTGATAATAAAACAACGTTCAAATACACTTTAAAGTGCCATGAGAAAAAAAGAAATTGACTTTTGGAATAGTGAATTTAATTTCCTATTCATCCTCTCTCTTTACCCTGTCTTGGTGGGGGGGCAGCAATCAGTGGTTTGCTATTAATCTTCACCATGAACTTGATTGCAGGTTATGTTCTAAAAATCAATAGTATTTTTTTTCCTCAGTTTCCAGAAATGCAAGATGGCAAATCTCATATTTTTGAGAGGTTATCTCAAAATCTCATGATATTATTGAGGGGTTTTGCCCTCAACTTTCTAATCCATCATAATTTCAAATATTATAACTGATTTAAGCTGTAAATGCAAATCCATCACAAAAACAAATGCTATGCTTAGATTTTGAAAGATATCTTGCAGTTTTAAGGGGCTAGGAGAACAACACAATTGGTATGACATGCAAGTTTGGATTCAGGGTAATTACTATGCACAATAATTATTTCTCTTTCAGGACTGATGATTTAGTTAGGACAATGATCTATGAAGTTGTAGACCTCTGAGTCATAGATTTATTTTAATTAGATGAAGAATTACAATTTTTAAAAAAGTAAGTTTAATAAGGGTTTTCAGTTTTCCTGTGGCAAACATCACAAAGAAAAAGCTGAAAGCTAATACACTTCTTTATGTGTTTTTGAAATTAAAAACATCGTAAAGAGATATTCTGGACTTCTTAAAAGACATTTTGCAAACGTAATCGGTGGAAATTAATGAATTAAATTAAACACAAGATTTTTAAAATGTTAATTCCGCATTTATGGCTATGTCAGCTATGTCACTTATTCCCTTTTGTGTACAATAAAGAAGTCTATTATCATTAGTACGGAGCACTATTTACAAAAAATTTAGTCTAAAAGTCACAAGTTAAGATACAAAAAATAACCAATGGCTGAAATACATTGGTTCTAAATGGTGAATTTCATCTATAAATTTGAAATGCAGTTTTTAAAGTATTAAAAAAAGAATCATTACAAATATATGAACACTTGCATATACTCATATAGGCCAGTAATTAACACTTTCTCATTTCATTAATGCGGTCTGCTTTCAAATTAGTCTACTTTCATATTATTACAATAATGATGTTTTAAATGGTTTTACTGTTGGAATATTTTCATTAAACACATTTATGTGTTTTTTCATAGTGCCATTAAGAGGTGAGAATCACATGCAAACAGTTCAAATTTCATCTTACTTAATAGCTGCTGAAACTCTACATCTTTAATCTATCCCACTATACTAATACCATCCCACTATACTAATAGCATCCTGATTTCAATATGCAAAAAAAATGCATAATTATATACTTAATTCCATCTTCAGAAACATATAGTTAAATCTGTATGTGTAGATTAATGGAGAAAAAAAAAAGATTTTCCTCTTTCTTCACTGTCAAGAATATAGCTGATAAACCATAACCTGCTGAGAAAAAAAAAAAATAAGCCTTACAAGATAGGTGGTATGACTAGACCCTGAGGTGGCCAGTTCTTAGATGTTTTTTCCAAAGTAATTTTTTTAAAGGGGTCAAAAAATGACATTCAGATTCTCAAATTCCAGAAAGCTGCTGTTTTATGTTAATAATTAGAAAACTTACACTAAATGGAAAAAAAAAAAAAAAAAAAAAAAAAAACACAGAGTGATCAGGCTAAAGCGAACAGGAATAAGAACATCTATAGACATACTCTCTTCTCCACACCAGCATGTCCTTGTGCAGAGGTTCTTACTTACAGTCTTGATTTAAGTCATCTTCTGAGTTGCAGTGTACTATGCCTCATATCACATGCCTGGTGATCACCAATGCAGATGAAGTCAGAGATCAGAGGCAGTCTGAGCTGCAGTAAGCAAACCCTGTTTGAGTCTATGATCTCAAGGAACATAGGCCTGGCAAAGAACAAAGTCTGGACCCTGAACTTCCAAAGACCAAACTTTGAGCTATTTAAAGACCTAGTGAACAAGATTCCCTGGAACACTGCCCGCAGGGTCAAAAGGAGCTGAACAGATCTGGCAACTCTTTAAGGATGTTTTTCTTAGAGCACAAGAACTCTCCATCCCCGTGTTTAGGAAATCAGACAGAGAAGGTAAGACACCAGCATGGCTGAGCAAGGACCTGCTGGTTAAACTGAGGTGTTAGAAGCAAATAGGCAGCAGCAGCAGCAGCAGGGATATGTGGCCTGTGAACAGTAAATAGATGCTGTCCAGATGTGCAGGGGTGGGATCAGGAAAGCCAAGGCACAAATGCAACTGAGCTTGGCAAGGGATGCAAAGAACAACAAGAAGGGGTGCTATACTTACATTGGCCAGAAAAGAAAGGCCAAGGAGAGTGTAATACTTCTCTGATAAATGAGAAGGGAGAACTGGTAGCAACAGACATGGAGAAGGCTGAGGTACCCAACAACTTCTTTGCTTATTCTTCACTGCCAGTCAGCCTTCCCACATTTCTTGAGTCCGTGAACCTCTAGCTGGGGATTGGGTGAGCAAACTTCCCCCCGCTATAAGTAAAGAGCAGGTTCACAACCACCTGATGAAACAGAACAGGTACAAGTCTATGGGGCCTATGCCATGCATCCCAGGGGAACTAAGGCAACTCTGGCTGATGGAATTCCCAAGCCCCTCTCCATCATAACTGAAAAGTCTTGGCAGTAAGGTGGAGTCCCCAGTGACTGGAAAAGGGGAAACCACTCCCATTTTTAAAAAGGGTAGAAAGGAGGACCCAGGAAACTACATACCGGTGAGCCATACCTCTCTGCCTGGGAAGATCATGGAACAGATCCTCCTGGAAGCAATGCCAAGGCATGTGCAAGATAAGGAGGTGATCCGGGACAGCCAGCATGACTTCACCAAGGGCAAATCACGCCTGATCAATCTGGTGGCCTTCTATGATGGAGTAACTGCATCAGTTGACAGGGGAAGACTGACTGATGTCATCTACCTGGACTTTTGAAAGGCCTATGACAAGTCCCACATCACATAGTAGTCTCCAAATTGTAGATTTGCATCCTGTGCTGCATCAACAGAGGCATGGCCAACAGGTCTAGGGAAGTAATTGTCTCCCTCTGCCCTGCCCTCGTGAGGCCCCCCCCCTGCTTAAGAGAGGGCCCCTCCCTGCTGAAGAAGTGAAGGCTTCAGGGAGACCTCATTGAGGACTTTTAATACCTGAAGATTGCTTATAAAAAAGATGCAGAGTGACTTTGTATTTGTGCAGATAATGATAGGAAAAGGGTGAATGTTTTTAAACTAAAAGAGGGGAGATGTAGATTAGAGGTTAGGAGAAAATTCTTCACTCAGAGGGTGGCGAGGCCCTGGAACAGGTTGCTCAGAGAACTTGTGGATGCCCCATACCTGGCGGTGCTCAAGGCCAGGCTGGACGGGGGATAAGGCCCTTGGCAACCTGATCTAGTGGGTGACATCCCTGCCCATGGCCAGGGGGTTGGAATTAGATGATCTTTAAGGTCCCTTCCAAAGCAGCCCAGTCCATGATTCTGTGATCTTTGGTCATCAGTGTGGTTCTTCTGGCCTGGAGCCATGTTTTGGTTTGTTCTTTCCCTTTAGTAGAATGTTAAGGTGCTACTGAAGCTTTATTTTCCCAAATTCAGGCTTTTTTTTCATTCTTCTATCTGCCTCTACATGTGGTACAGAACTCTTGCTCCCCTCCAGCTGCCACTCTGGAAGGAGCACGCTCCTCTGCCACAGCCCTTTGTATAGGTTTCCAAACAACCCTCCTTGCAAAAAGACAACACTATTTTAATAAGCCTAAATAAACCTAAGATATAATCTAAGAATGAACAGGAAAAAAAAAAAAAAAAAAAAAAAAAAAAAGAATGTGCTGCCCATCACAACTGACCTCAAAAGTGAAGACATTTTAGAATACTGCCATTTTCCTTTGTCTATCAAGAAGTAATTTCAACACAGATCTACTTCAACAATTTAGCTTTCGCAATGACCCCAGAGGCAGCCATATCCCACAACAAAAAGCATCAGTGAACAGTCTCAGGGGAGAACACTACCCATATATAGATATAGCCTGCATTATAACCTGCATTACCCATCTACACAAATATTACCCATCTACACAAATAACCTACAATACCACAGTACTAATTGTACACAATGAAATAAAGGTTAAACATGTAAAAATGCAGCCTTGACAATACAAACAATTGGATTTGTTGTGGGCTAGTTTGAGACTGATTTACCTCCTTAGGGCTTCATGGCATTCAAAGAACTTTTCACGGGACAACTGCATCTCTCACAATGCCAAATTTGTTTCTCAGCAACGTATGTTATCTCTATAAGCTAAAATAGCTTTGGCTAACAGAATCAGATTTTCAAGGATAATGAAAAAAATGCACAGATTCATTACATTCTAACATATGGTGTAGTATTATTTGATTAAAAATGTCAAATAAAATGTATTTTTTTTAAGTTGCCAGCAGCCAATAAGTGTAAATGCCATTATGTTTTTATCTGATAAAACATTATGAATATTTTGTAAAATGCATTCTACAACTTTTAACAGAAACTAATAAGTATTCTGTTACACATTCACAATACCCTAAAAAAAAAAAAAAAAAAAAAAAAAAAAAGGAAAAAGGGTGTGGTGGCTTTTGAAGAAATGTCTACACCTTTGAACTTTTTTCCCTTTTACCCCCCAGTTATTGGACTGATTTTGTCACCACTGTGGTCAAACTGGACTGTTCCTGAAATTTTAAATATTGAAATGTCCTTGGTTGTGTAACTTCCTGGAGCTCAGCATTTGAAGACAAGACATCTGAAGACAAGAAAGCATTGAAATAATGAAGAAACAGCTCATTTTTTTTTAACTGGAACAGCTCTCTCCATCTTGGAATAGAATGATTTTCTAAACTTAAAGGCTCGCCAATACCAATCAAGATTTCACTTTTTTTTTTTTTCCCACATTAATTAGCATTCTAATATAACCATAGTTGAGAAACTAAGAACACAAATATGTTCTCTGTTTACCTCAATATTATAATATACAGATTATGTTAATTTTCACATTTTCTTCCTTGCCAAAAGTAAAGTAGGCTAGGAATGTTCTCTAGGACAGTACACGTAAATTGCCTTACCTATTACCTACACATGTAGTGTCACATTGCCACATACAAAAAGGAAATGCGCAGAGGAGACAAGAACAATACTGTCAACCCCCATGTGGTTTAATGAGCATTAAACTACATCCCATAGCTGCTGGCATAAGATTTTACTACAGATAGTTCACAAAAACAGTTAACAGCTTCAAAGCAACAGCTTCTCAAAGCATCTACTGGATGCTGTTACACTTCAATAGCATGTAAGCATTCTTCCATCCACTGGTGAAACAGTTTAATGAGTCCAGTTTCTTAGGATTTTATAAGCAATTTAAGATAGGAGCATTTGAGATAATATACTCTCAGTCTCAGTATCCTAATTAATTCTTGCCTGAAGGAAAAAATGGCTTCTTTTCTACTAATTCTGGAGTTCCGCTATATGCTTTTGCAACTGCTTAACATTATCTCTATTATTATTAGTACCAGAGATGGAATGAAAAGTCTGGAAGGCTTTCTTTGGTACTTATTGTCCCTACATCTTTAAAAACAGAATTTAGGAAATTGTTTCAGAAACTTTAGTCCTTCTTCCATTACATGGTTGTGGAAGCACTTAGATTTTTTTTAAGGACAGAACTCTAAAATTATGACAATCTAGCCTAAGTTTCACCCTCTAATTTCTTTACAGACCATAATACACAAATTGAAATAGAACATCTCAAAATAGAATAAAAAATGAAAAAAATCTTAATATCTGTGTTGAGCTTGTCTAACTCCTGAATTTACTTGGATGCGATGTTGCCCTGTCTCTGTTTTTAGCAGAAACAAATATAGAGACTTAGAGTGTTGAGACTTACCAACTGGGTGCTTAAAGATAGCCGTACATTTTCACAGTTTATATGCCACTTTTAAGAAAACAATTCCAATGAATTATTGAACCATGATTAATATTATACTGTGTATTATTATAATTGTAATAGTTATAGTGACCATAGGACTGTGTCTAAAAATTTGATTTTTTTCCCCACTGTTTACCCAGCAGATCTCATATTAAACAATCCATCATCATGAGATTTTTGCTGAAATTCTGAAAACAGAAGTCAAGATCATCCTTAATTCATTCCCCTCCCCCTTTTTTTTTTCTTGGAAAGTTTCATTATCAAACGTGTATTCAAGCGCACAGTTCACTCCAGAGTGTTCTTGGAATTCTACCAAATTTTAACATGGTCTCCTAAAAGAAGCAGCAGTTTTCAACTATAAATCACACGGCAGCAATGCTTTTGCCAAGGTTTCACGAAGCAACCACATCACCTTCACTCTTTTCTCTGTTTGTTCATTGAAAATGTTATATTAGTTCTTTCAGTCAGAACAGTGAAAAGGCAGTTTATGGTCAGTTGGTTACCTACAATAACTCCGAAGATCCTTCTGTAATTACAACTTTCTAATACATAACAACTGATTCTGTAAGCATGGCACCCATTATTTACTGCTAGGTATATGACCTCCAATTGCTTGTATTAAAATTTGTGCTATTGAATTCTGTTCACCTTACCATTTGAACCTGACTGCTCTTTAACGTCTGTTCTTTATTTCTATTTAGCACCCATACAAATGTCAAATAATTTCCTTTCAGTATTGTTACCATTCATTTTGTAACTGGTAAGTTACAATAATTGCTTACAATACACAAGCATTAAGATTCTCACTTAGCAGCTGATCAACACCATCCTAGGAAACAACTATATATATATATATATATATTTAACAAATTGGCTCACAGTTCTTGTAAGCAGCATCTAGTGTTCATCTAATTACAAAACAATAGTTTTCCTTCACATCTGCCAAATGTGGAAGGACTCCTTTACCTCCCTTCTCCATTTCTAGGCATAAGGTTTCACATTATAGTCATAGAATCATAGAATCATAGAATATTCCGAGTCGGAAGGGACCCATAAGGATCATCAAGTCCAACTCCTTGCACCGCACAGGCCTACCCAAAATTTTAGACCATGTGACTAAGTGCACAGTCCAATCACTTCTTAAATTCAGACAGGCTCGGTGCAGTGACTATTTAACATGGGGAGCCTGTTCAAGTGTGCAACCACCCTCTCGGTGAAGAACCTCTTCCTGATGTCCAGCCTAAACTTCCCCTGCCTCAGCTTAACACCGTTCCCACAGGTCCTACCACTGGTGATTATGGAGAATATGTCACCTGCCTTCTCACACCCCCTCGCAAGGAAGTTGTAGACTGCAATGAGGTCCCCCCTCAGCCTCCTCTTCTCTAGGCTGAACCAGGCTGAACAGGCCCAGTGACTTCAGCCACTCCTCATACGTTTTCCCCTCCAGGCCCTTCACCATCTTCATCGCCCTCCTCTGGACACTCTCCAACAGTTTAATGTCCGTTTTGTTCTTTGGTGCCCAGAACTGCACACAGTGCTCAAGGTGAGGCTGCACCAGTGCAGAGTAGAGCGGGACAATCCCTTCCCTCGACTGATTAGCAATGCCGTGCTTGATGCATCCCAGGATACAGTTGGCCCTCCTGGCTGCCAGGGCACACTGCTGGCTCATATTCAAAGTCAAGTTCATATCACCAGAAAGGTCACTGTACAGCTATTTCTGCACTCAGCACCTGGATCATACCTGAGGTGACTTGAAGTACTCAGCATGGATTTACAGATTGGAAATCATCCTTGAGCAAACAGATAACTTTCTATGATGAGACGACTGGCTTGGTGGATAAAGCTGTGGATGTTGTTTATCCTGATTTTTTTGTAAAGATTTTTCAACACTCTAACATAGTGAATGTAGCAGATGAAAAATGATCTACATAAGTAGACCGAGGCAGTCTGAAAAGTGGCTGAAATGCTGGGCTAAAAGTAATATTGTTAGTGGCACTGAGTCCGGTTGGAGGACAGTTACTATCGGACTACCCTAGGAGTCAATACTGGGTACAATCTTGCTCAGCTTCATTAACCTGAATGGTGGGGTAGAGTGCATCCTCACCAAGTGTAGAGATGATACAAAACTGGGAAGAGTGGTTGATACACCATGGAAGTGTACAGCCATTCAGAGGGACCTTGTCAGGCTGGAATAATGGGCTAAATATCTCATAAAGATCAATAAAGGAACGTGCAAAGTCCTACTCCTGGGGAGGAAACACCTCAAGCAGCAATAGATGCTGGGGACCAAGCAGAAATTAGTTTTGTAGAAAGTGGCCTGGTGGTCCAGGTGGACAGTAAGCTGATCACGAGCCCATATGGCACCCTTGTGGAGAGAAGGCAAATGGCATTTTAGGAAGAGCATTTAGGAAGAGCATGGTCAACAGGTCAAGGAAGGTGGTCCTCCTCTCCTCAACACTGCTGAGGCGACACCTGGAGTACTGTGTCCAGTTCTGTGCTCCCCAGTACAAGAAAGACGTGGACATACCAGAGAGAGTCCAGCAAAGGACCACAAAGATGACTGAATAATCAAAGTCTCTAACTTGAGGAGAGGCTGAAAGTACTAGTAAGTCTTGGAGAAAGGAATATTAAACCTTGTAGAAGAGAATTCAAAGGAGGCAGGAGGATCTTATCCACATGTATAAATACCTGAAGGGTGGAGACCAAAGATGACGGAGCCAGAGATGACTTCTTAACAGTATCCAGTGAGGCAACAGGCACAAATTGAAATACAGGAAATTCCATTTAAATAAAAGTAAAACAAAACAAAACAAAACAAACAAAAAAAACACTACTTTGAGGTCAAACACTGGAATGGGTTGCCTGGAGAGGTTATGATGTCTCCATTCACAAACATACTCAAAGTCTGACTGGACAAGGTCCTGAGGAATCTACTGTAGCTGACGCTGTTTTCAGCACCTCTGTTTCAAAATCACAGTTTTTGAAGTTTTTCATGCAAGTACATTACTGTTTTTGTTGTTGTTGTGTTTTTTTTTTTTTTTTTAAAAAGTCAAAATTCTTTAATAGACAGATGACTTTAAAGAAGAAAGTAAGAGTTAATTTGTATGATACATTTTACAGTTAGTTAAACAGAAGATGTTACATGATCCAAAAGCATATTCAAAACAGAACAAAACATTGCTTTGGTTTCTTGTTGTTATTGCCTCTCCATTACTCAACCTCTCATGGCAAAATATAATATGTGTCTAAAAAAGCTTAGATGGTAATTTAATTTGAATACTTTTCCTTTTCTTAATTATTAATTATGACTCAATTTAAGCTACTATACAAAAACAAGTATTTGCATTGTTCCCTAATTTCCTCCTGAGGCTGGCATATTCAGGTTCTCTTATTACATATAGTAATATTACATTCAGTCTCAGATTTGGTGTATGCTTTATGTAAGACTGATTCTTTTCAGTGTCTCATACGAAGCACTTGCAGAGTTTCAACTTGTTAGTCATAGAAATTTCATGTCCTATGCTTAATAATCTCATTTTACGTATATCCCATAATAAGAGGTAACAAAAGAAAGTGAGACACCAAACTACAGTTACAGTGTGTGCGTGTACGTGTGACACAGAGAGATAACAACTCATTCATTTAGCAAAGATATGCCAAAAGGTTACTTAAAAAGTGTGCATATGTAGCAAAATATGTATGTTTATTAAAGATGTTATCTTTTAAGTGCTACAATAAGAGAGTTCAAACTCCACATATTGTGGCTATACTTTCTCCTCAAGTTTCCCAACTGAAATAAGAAAATATAGACTATATTTTGATATGTTCTGGGTTATTTTACTGAAAACAAGAAAAAGTATACATCACACATAGGGAAAAATAAACTCAAAGAAAAAAAAAAAAAAAAAAAAAAAAAAGGTTTTCTTACCCTGCTAGACTTTTTATTCTAATAAATGTAATAAATAGAGATCATATTAAGTTACTTATCATAGTTGTCATGCCACCAATGGACATTTTTTTAAAAACCTTGAAAACATTATGTTTGTAGCTAATAAGAAGTATGTTAATAAAAATACTATTTGGAGTGTAATTTTAAGGTGAAACCCAGAACACTCTTTTGAAGAAAGAAATTCAGATGTTCTTTGAGTGCAGCTTTGTGGGGTTCATTTACTGCTGTGTTTAAAAAACAAACAAACAAACAAACAAAAACAACAACAACAAAAAACACTATAATCAAAGAACAATGTTTATTAAAGAGGGATTTCTGAGTACACATGGCAATTTTTCTAACATATGTCACTTCTCAGTAGCAAAGTGAATACGGGCTACGGTTTGGGAGAAAAAGTCTAAATCAATATATTTTATAATGGAACCAGAACTAAGCCTCCTCTGACACAGAGAGTATTAAGTATACATAAATATTCAAGAAATCTCAAAACATGTAGGATTTTAAACTATTTCAGTGCAAAAAAAAACAACAACAACAAAAAAAATCAGAACAGCATGCTCAAAAATATTAGAATTGAATAAGAATTGCAATAACATCATAATAAACCACAGAACTACCTCACAGAAAAACAAAATCAAATGTCTGATGTTATTCAAACATAATGCTATTGCTGCTAGTGCATTATATTGGAATAAGAGGGAACCATTTATCATTTACGTAAAAGGTCTTTCTATGCTACTAACCCTAACAAAAATAACATACATCATAGGCTATGCACTTTCACAGTGTGTTTTTTCTCCTTTGACATAGTAAAAAATTCTCAAACCAATTATGTGACTTAAAACTGCCAATTCTAAAACATAAATTGTGACTGAGAAACAAATGATCACCTTAAATTCCTGTATGCATGCTCAGTTCTATATCTACATTTGTGTTTGTAATTGGCAAGCAGAGAAAATAAAAAGAAAAACCCTTAATTCTCACAAAAATAGCTATAGCCAACAGCTTGAAAAAAAATAATCTCCATAGTAAAATAACTATAACACTTGGTTGAAAACAGGCACATGAAGAAGCATTATCCCAGATAGAAACATAGAGCAAAGTTTTTTGGTTGGTTGGTTTTCTCCAGAATAACTCTGAATTATTTTTAATATGATAATCATTCTGAAGAAAAAATAAGTGATTTTGGTTTTCCTGCTGAATAAAATATAAGATTTTTATGTAGTGATAGTACAAGAAAAAACTTTCTGAGACCACATACACTGGTCCTCTCTTCCACAGAAAACAAAAAAAAATCTGCTCTTTAGACTACCTGTAATGACCATAGAGGGAGAAACATTATTTTTGATTACTTGTCTTGTGCTACTCTTGTATTCCTAAATGAATTAAATTTGATAAATTCTGTTTGTGTCCAATTGTCATCTATAACTTACATACACAATTTTAAGAATATGACAAAAGGTATGCATACTAAATGTAAAAGAGTGAAGAAATAGTGAAATACCAGCATGTTCTGATTTTATAAATTGCAAAGAAAAAAGCACTGATGATAACACAAGTTTACATACAGTAGGCAACCAGTACAATCTGCAGATATTTTGGAGGGAAAAAGCATGTAAGAAACTAAAAACAATTTTTTTTTAAAAAATAATTGTTTATTAGAAAGACAAAATAAACTATAACTACAAGGTTATAAGCTACTTACCAGTAGAGATAGGGTTTATCCTTATCCACGTTGATATTGTTTAGTGGGTCCATACGAAACCAGGTGTTAAGAGTAAACCCATTTTGATAAGGCCACTTAGCAATAGGAGGCAATGCAATTGCCTAAAAATAATAATAATAATAATAATTAAGGAAACAGCAATTAAAAAAAAATATTTTTGAAAAGTACTGTCAAAGATAATGTCTTTCTGATTTTCTACTATAAATCTGCAGATTTTCTCTAACACTCAAATATCAAAAAAGTTTTAAAAATTTTAAATAGTGTTTTTGAATAAATGCATTAGTTTCAATTTATTTAAAAATAATTTTAACTAAAAATAATTTTTAACTATTCAAATTTACTGATAGAAGTCATGAAATTAAATTTGTGAACAGGCAATAATATTAAGAGGAAAAAAAGAGGAAAATTACTTATGCATAAATCAAAATATAAAATTAGCATTTGGAAGTATTAATTTCATCTAGAAACCTAAACGTTAAGATCAAATTAATCTCAAAATGCAGTAAAACAGAGATTCACTATTAAAACTACAGTATAAAAAAAGGTTGTTCTCTGAAATCTTAGCGCACTATGACTTCTCTTTTCCTACAAACACTTATAACATTGATTATGCTACTAGCCTGCTACTGTTTGCTCAGTACAAAACATTTCAAGGAAATCCTCTGGGATACAACTCCTGTCTCATGTGAGAGAGTTCCCTGCATGAGACAGGAGAAAAGGTGTTTGATGACAAACAGGAATAACACCTGGGAATGAAATAACACACTGACATAGGTTGTCCTCCTAATGGAGTGACTAATGTTGTGCTACTGGGATAGACTGGCAGGGATGTAACATGGTTCTGGGAAGAGACCTTCAGTTGCAATAGTAATACAGTTCTTGCCAGCAGTTCAGTATTGGTGCAGCAGACTTTTAAGCTCTTTCATATTACCACTGAAGTCTTGGTTACATGTGGAGAATGCACCCAACTTTAAAGATATTCATCACACCAGATAAACATGATGCTATTTCTCTGTGTTGATGCTGATGTCACCAATGTGCATCGCAACTGAAAATCTCAACTCGGTGCTTGTAAACTAAGTCCTTTTCTCTAATAAAATGTTTTGTTGCTGGGATCATTTTATAAATTATTTCCCCCAGTCCACATCACAGAATGAATCCTCTCTAGAATTTCATGATATAAGACAACATGGACCGCTCAAGAAACGTAAATTTGAAACTTGTATTTCTTGATTTACAGGTGCACAGTCAATGATGAGTGGTATATGAAACAAGATCCAGACCAAGAAAAGAGGAATGCCTACTGTGCATTTCAATCAAGAAACTTTATGCAACTGTACAATTGTCAGTACTGAAAAATGAATTTTCAATATGATTTCCAATAACTGATGAAAATTGCTGCACCTCCTTAGATGGGGATGAATATTTGAAATTCTTGCCCTGAAAAGCTTTATATATCTATATATCGATCTATATATATATATGTAACAGAAAATTATATTTAAGGTAGACATTTGATCAGGATTTGCCACTGAAGCCCAGAAATGTCACAGCAGTGTATGTCATAATAGAAATTCATATTTTACAACAGCTATGCTTTTGGAGTAGGAGAGGTTAACTGTGGTTTTAACATTGCAGTACCAAAATAAATTCTCTCTTTCAAAACTTAGCTATTAATTCTTTACACAATCCACCCTATGCAATTCTGTTTGAGCAGCTGAATATCAAACAAGATGAGGGAAGTAATATAGCCAAAAATACCCCAGGTGAAAAACAGTTATTTTCAGGCAGTTTATTTCCCTGATGAAATCTGCCACACCAACAGCTGTATTGACAGAGAAGAGGTGGTGGTTTAAGCTTGAAGAAAAATATCAGTGTTATTGCTAGATGTTGCACCTGGATCAGGGCAATCCCAGACAGGAGTAGAGACTGGGTGGAGAACTCATTGAGAGCAGCCCTGTGGAGAAGGACTTGGGGGTTCTAGTGGACAAAAAGCTTGACATGAGCCAGCAGTGTGTGCTTGCAGCCCAGAAGGCCAACTACGTCCTGGGCTGCATCAACAGAGGGGTGGGCAGCAGGTCAAGGGAGGGGATTGTGCCCATCTGCTCTGCCTTTGTGAGGCTCCATCTGGAGTTCTGTGTCCAGATCTGGGGTCCCCAGTACCCAGGATGTGGGTCTGTCAGAGTGGGTCCAGAGGAGGGCTATGAAGTTGGTCAGAGAGCTGGAGCATCTCTCCTATGAATAAAAGCTGAGAGAGCTTGGGTTATTCAGGCTGAAGAAGAGACGGCTCTGGGGAGACCTCTTTGCAGCTTTTCAGTACTTTAAGGAGTCTTATGAAAAATATGGAGAACAACTTTTTTCTCAGTCAGAAAATGACAGGACAAGGGCAAATGGTTTTAAACTAAAAGAGGGGAGATGTAGATGAGATGTTGGGAGGAAATTCTTCACTCAGAGAGTGGTGAGGCACTGGGATAGGTTGCCCAGAGAAGCTGTGGATGCCCCATCCCTGGAGGTGTTCAAGTCCAGGTTGGACGAGGCCCTGGGCAACCTGATCTAGTGGGTGGCATCCCTGACCATGACAGGGGGGTTGGAAATAGATGATCTTTAATGTCCCTTCCAACCCAAGCTGTTCTATGATTCTATGAAAAGTTTCCAAGTTCTGTCATGAGCTTATACTATTCCATACCAGAATGTACTCAAATTTGTATTTCTCTCTTTTTTTTAACATTTGTATTTACTGCCTTAATAAACATATTATTAAATCTGTACACAATATTTGGATGTGCAGGTTTTCATGCACTAAAGAGAGAAAATCCATTTGATTTTCCTTTTTAAGAGTTTTTTTTTTTTTTAATAAGTTATCTCAAAAAGTAAAGCCAGAAGTAGACTACTTTTAAATCACTGCGTTGAAGGAAAAGAATCAGCTGGAGGAATTCAGACAAGTAAAAAAAAAAAAAGAAAAAAAAAAAATCTGACTAAATTGTCACTTTAAAATGTCACTGCATAAGCATATCACTACATTTTCCTCAAGCCCTGGCTATATGTAATATACTATCAATTACATTATTCAAATCAAATAGTATTATTCTTTGGAATTTTCAGTTTTAACCATAATGGTAATTTCTGCAGTCAAAAAACTTCTATTTGACATTCTCATCCTCCCAAGTTTAACTTCTCAACACTACAACTACTTTGCAATTCTATGGAAGGCAAGATCTATGATACTCAGGACTGTAATTCCCCTTATGTTTCCCTTGCAACAATTTCCAAATTCAAACTAAAAGAAATGCAATAAGGAGCAATCTATTTGTTCCTCAAATTGTACTATTTTGGTTGAAAACTTACTGCAGCACTACAGCCTGGGAAGTTGAAAAAGGTATCAGGCCCATGTCTCTGTGGCATCTGATTAAGGACTGATAATAGCTTAACTGCATGTCTTGGCTGTGAAAACAAGAAAATTGCAGACAAGTCAATATTTTTTACTCTCTAAGCTATAATGGAAACTGGACGGTTTTCAAACAACACAGCAAATTAACTCTACAGTAGTTAGCTAAAGTACTTCATAAACATATGCTCAATCAACATAAAAAAAAAATATTCAAGCTTATATGTCCCAGAAGACAATTTATGTTAACTTCAGGCTCTAATGGAATGACACTTAATGCTTTATCTGATCACAGCTTACCCAGATTCCATTTTCGCCTCGAAGCATGCTGAACAAAAGCTTCAACTCTTTGACAGTGATGCTGTAGCTGGCAAGAACCCCCAACATATCAACTAGAAGATCTTCAAAGGAAAATAAAGTTATTCTGAACTCTGAATTTCATTGTTTTGACAAAAAAAAAAAAAGCTGCAAACATTAATACCTTTAAACATAAATGTTTTCACAAATTCTAAAAGTTGAACTTAGTGGCCTTAAATATTTTACAAAGGATTTCATACTATCATTGTTTTAACAATTTAAAAAATAAATGCACATATGCAGTTTTAGATGTTATATCACACTTTGAATAAAGTATCTATTAAATTTATGAAGAGTTATTTCTTTCATTTATAATATTCATTATGAACTTATTGCTTGCTTCTTTCTGTTACATAATAAGGGATAAGATTTCTTCATTCCTCTGTAGATAGCGTTTTTCAAACATTTCAGAACTAAAAGGTGCTTGACATTATTCTTTAACTTAAGTACTTTATACTGAGAATTTGCATGGTTCACACAGCTTTGCTAGTGATACTTCCAACTTTTACCAGAATAAGCCAGAAAACAAACAAACAAACAAAAAAACACAACCAACCAACCAAAACAATCTTAGTGAGAAAAAAAAGACCACAGTAAAAAGAATTCATCAAAATTTTTAAAGTTTATGTAATATAGATTTCATTAAAACATTGCAAAATCCATATAATTTTAAAGTAATAGCATTACATAGCTTGCCTAACAGAGAACACCAGGTTTAAAATTACTGCCAGTTGTTAGATTTTATTTTAAAACAGAAAATTTCATTTTAAGAATCTGTTAGTTTAGGGGATGCTGGACCTTGCTTTACACTCTGCATTTTCTTCTGGAATAATCAGCACTACTAATTGTTACTTCTTTAACAGAAGGAAAAACAATCTTAGCAGATGTTGCATAAGAAATTTAATTCAGAGATCAAACTGTGGAGTACAGATTTTTCAAAACAAAAAAGGCATGACTGAACAAAGTCAGCATTAACATTCTTTTTGAATTTCTTCACCACTCAACAATCAGAAAATCCTCCCCACAAGCCTTTCAGAAGACATTATTAAGCTTGTTTGTTCTTTGCAGGTCTACATGTTCTCTTTGTTCACCAGTGAAAGGATGACTTAGGAGGTGCTGAAAAAAGTAGTGTTAAAAAATATTTATCCTTTAGATATTTTGTTTTTAAGAAATTTTCTCTGCAAATCCATACATATGCATTTTTGTGTAAAACCATCAATATCTATTTACTTGTTCCACTATGAAAGCACCCTCTGGTCCTACACAACAGGCATGTGTAAAGACCGAAATAACGTTTAATTTGCAGGAGACATACTAAGCTGTTCAGTGTGTGAAACTGCATGTCAGGAAAAGCAAAAGAAAAACATTGTGACCTGCAGTCATTTTCACCAAAAAGATCTAACTATGTCCCTAATGTTGAAGTATAACCATATCTTTTCCTTTCTATAAATAGTTTATTTGAGAATTTAATATTCCTTTTAAAATTAGTGGCAGATTGTATTAGTAACAGAATTTCTTACAGAAAAGCAAAATAAAGTGAAGAATACAAAACTCATATTATATGATGGTGAATTCTATGATCCAGCTCATCCTCTAGTACCTACAAACATTTGTTCCCTTCACTGTCCAGTCTCTAGCATGCAATGTGAAGCTGGCAGTGATTACAACTATTGTACATGATCAGAAACCAAGAACAGTAACACACTGAAAACTCAAAAAGGGAAATCAGCAGGACTGAATACCAACCTTCAGCTGAGAATTTCCCAATTCTTATTTTGTAGCCTTAGGTTGTGTTTTAAATCAAGCTACTTCATGTAAACATGAAATACATTTCTATAAGCAAGGAATAAAAAGTTGATAGAGAAAAATAAATATAAATTCTCTATCACTGTATCCCTGGGTTAAACAAAGACCACAAAGATTGAAGTTCAGTGGGGTAACAAGATAAAGAAACAAACAATTGTGAAAGTCAACGTAATTATGCAACTTAAAAATATTGCTTTTGACACATTTAAAAAAGCATTGTTTCTTGTTTCAATATAACAAATACAAAAAATACAACAAATTATTACGTAATTATTCATATGTATTAGAATCTAATATAAGAGTCAGTCTACCTCTGGTTTATAAACATACTTGTCCACTCATCTATAAAGGAACAAAGGCTGCAAACATACTATAATTGTTTGTTGTTGTTTTTAATTTTTTTTTTTTCTGTAATACTAAATATGATCACATATATAACTGATATTTATGATCTCATTTCAGAAATGAGAAAGGCCAGAAGGAGAAAGCAGGCACCGTTTCTCACTTTTAAAACATTTCAAATATGCATGGAATGGAACAGATTTCTGTTAACGGCACTTGCTGAACACTTTCATGCTAAGCAGTTTATACATGCTCTATAAATTCACCAGAAGGCTTGAAGAAATGCTTAATTCAGTCATTTCACATGAAAATACGATGGTAAAAGAGCCTGCCTGTCTCTCAAGTAAACTAAGCATATATCAAAGTGAATGGTATGGCATTAACTTTAGAAGACATATTAAACAGCTTTGGAAACACAACTTCAGAAAAACTACCTCATGCCTCCTTAAATGTTTAATAACAGCAAGCCATGAAAGTGTTAATTTTATCTCTGTTTGTGAAGTAGATCATTTTCTATGGGCTGGCAACAGAGAATGTGAGAATTTTGAAGCTTTCCTTATGGATCCAGTTGGAAGAGAAATGCTTGTTAACAGTCTGTTAGTGGCAGAACAGCCCAAAACTAACATTTTTGCTCAGAAATTAGGAACAGTTTCAATAGTTAAGAATTCAACTCCAGAAATTTCAGAACAATTACCTACAGCATCACAACAGAACTGCAGCAAATAAAGTGGGGATCAAGGGAGACACATTCACTTAGTATGGGTTAGGTTTACGTTCACCATTCAGACTGCTCTGAAGTTACTAGGGATGTGTTATCTCAAGGAATCTCACTGAGCAGATCTGCATCATTTCTCATCAAAGAGAAATAAATGAGGGAACTGTAAAAACTGAATCCCTCAAGGAAAATCTTTTGCAGCTCTTAATAAAAATGTCTGCCAATCACCTATCTGAAAATGTCAGTAATCTTTTTGCTTTAACCATTCATAAAACACCTGATCATCTCCTGTCTTAGTATAACAGATTATCACAGTGCCCAGATGACTTGTGGTGGATAATGCTTCTGGAAAACAAATTGGAATACACGTGGCAATAATCTCATTTGGATTGCAATCAACAGTCAAGGTGATTAAACTTTTATTCTTGACCACAAAATCTGCAAAATCTCAAGAAACGGGATATTTAAAGTGCTGAGAAGCTTCATAATCTGATAGTTTTCATCTGAACAGACAGACAAGCTTTTCTCACTGAAAACGATTGAGTACATTTTTATTTGCTGTTCTCTTAATTTCATAAAACAGAGGAAATTAGCTTCAGATTTATACTGGTCCTAAAATACTGGTGTCATAACATAACAGAGGTTATACTAGTCTCTTCTGTTTAAACCTTATTTAGGTTTAATCACAACATTTCAGGAAGAAACAGGTGAGATGACCTAAAATCAAACAAACAATCCGTCAAAACATATAAACTAACAAAATCAGATAGCCTCTGTCTTTTGCAGATGATAAGTCAGTTGCAAACATTAGGATTTTTGGTACTAACCTCTTTGGAGGAAGCACTAACACAGCTCTTGTTCAAAACAGCCTCACTCAAAATCATTTTGCCAAAAAATTTCTTACCTTATCTTTAGGCTTTGGAAAGTTCATAGAAACACTTGGGGAAAAACAGTTCTACAATCATCTACAGTCAGTCATGACTTCAGCATGTACGTATCAGATTAAGGAACAAAGATAATGCAAAAATAGTTACTGATTTATTCATCAAGTGCCTACTACTTATTATTGGCTAGTTATTAGATGACCATATCCATCTCTTCTCACAGAGGCCACCCCTCCAGCCTCCCTGCTACCAAGCCCTTGACACATTAACCCAGTACGTTAGGGAACCTCAAAATGAAGAAATTTTCATTAGTATGATTACTGATTTTTTATGAGTAAAATCCTGATAAACTTCAAAATAGTAATGTGTGTTTTCATCAACTAATGTCATATTTAACATGAAATACTATTTTTCCCTTACTTTCCCTTATCTTACTATTCTGATGAATTTACCAGTCCTGGAAACAAAATGTACTTGGTGAAAATCATTGGTTTGTGAATCTATTGATCTGTTATACGCTGGTCTGAGTCTCACAGTAGAATATTTAACATTACACTTCTGGTTTTAGCGTTTGCACATACATTTTTAATGATTGAGTTGCTCACTAACACCTTGAAATACAGAACTTACAGCTTTTTCAAATACTTAATACTACATACACCTTTATACTGAAAAAAAGCCAAAGATAAAAACATTCTTGAATAATTCATATTTCATGCTGCTGTTATCTTCTTCTTGTTTCTGGTCTGAAATCCTCACTGGTTTATTGTTCCACAAAGCCTATATATCTGCCAGGAACCAGATCATTACCTAAAGTCTTAAGAGTTAGAATTATGGAAAACAAACCTCTTCAATCTCTCAAAAGCATCTAACAATTTAAGTATCCTAGAAGTCCCCAACTACATAAAGATGAAGAATTACCTTCACACTTAGTTGAAAGAAAATGTTTAAGTTTCTCCCCAGTAAAAATAGGGAGTAGATAAGTAAGCACATGTAGCTCTTAGCTGGCATATTTAAACTTGACAACCAAACCTGCTTTTCTAACCAAATCTTTCATGATTATAATCCGTACCCTATTATTAGGTGTAGCATGGAATACTAAAAACTCCTTCAAAAGTAATTTGGAAATCTTAGCTGTGCAAGAACTTCATCAGATATTTTCAGTGAGCAAACAGAGAATGGTATATTTTCTACTGTAAAAAATTTCAGGCCATTAAAATTCACAAGTACAAACAACAAAGAGACATTATAGGGAGCACAGCTATACATTATTATATGATGTGCAGAAATAAACTGTTTAATATAATCCAAATATCTAGCATTCAAATATATGAATAATTTCTCATATACTATCAGATGTGGCTCATATTTAAAGCAGGTCATAACAATACTTCAAACATCATCATAATAATTCAAAATCATCAATGCTTTTCAAAACTAACATATTACCTTGAAAGGTAACAAGCCTAAACAGGTTGACAATTAGTTTAGACAGTTGTCTACATATACTAACAATGCCTTTTGTTCATTTTTTCTAAAACTTATAAAAATTCTGACTTGATAGCAGTACTAACCCAAATATTACTTTAAGTGAAAAACAAATTATCCCCAAACCCTCCATAATCACAGTAAGTTGACAGTTCAGCAATATAAGAATTATTTTATCAGTTGGTAATTTATACCTGCAATCATGTCGTCCACAGTACTCATCTTCAGCAGTACCTGTTCAATTAAGCCAACTTCCGTGCTAGTTTGTAAATTACGGACACTTTTACGTAGAATTGCTGTGAACATACTCCAGATTTCAGCTTGGCATGTTACATCACAGTGCTCCAAAAGCTCTGACATGCATGTAATGCTCTCTGCATCTTGGATTATAAAGTTCATCTCCAGATCAAATTCACCACCAACCAGCTACAAAAGAAAACAAGAACAACATTACAACATGAAATACATAGCTTAATGGCTTTCATACCTGTGCTGTGATCAACACCTGATATTTTAGTATGGTGAGGGAGGTAGTTTTGACAAAGAAACTCAGCTGTGAGTTTGATCAGTTTGATGACTGATCAAACAGATAGACTGTTATAATAATCATGCTATGCAGACTGATAATCATGCTATGCAGAACATACGTTGTACAAAATATACCCACTACTAGCATAAAATATTACCTTCAATTTTGTCACGGTGCTGAATACAACACTTTCACAAAATAAAAAGATATTTGAAATATTCCTTACTGTAAAGTAATTTAAATGGTAGGCTGACCCAAAGTAATGTAGTGAAGAAGCTTCAGAAACTGGAAAACTTAAAAAGTAACTGAAGCTTTCCCACATTTGTTGGAAGAGAAATTTACCTACAAAAAGACACTGAAAATAACTTAGCTATATTTCCTCTTGATATAACACAATGCTTGACCTTGCATGTTTTTAAGATTTTACTGTCCTTCCCTCCATACCACACAAACCTCTGTGCAGTCATCTGCAGAATAAGAATCAGTGAACTGCACTGGACCAAATGAACCATGGAAAACGTGCTAATTATACCACAGGACAATTCATCATGTGGCCATGTAAACCTGCTGCTGGTGCAGGGAGAAACAGCACTGGGAGAGGAACAAGCACTCAGATGAAGAGCGATTTAACGGCAGCACTGATAAAATTTCAGCCTGATTCCTATCTACCTGGCTATGTGCCAAATGCTATCTAATGCCCTGAATTCCAATTAAATGGCACAACTAGTGGGCACAGTTTAAGAGGAAAAAAAAAAAAAAAAAAAAAAAAGGTGTAAGTAAATATTTGCAAAAAACAAGTCAAGACTAAGAATATCTTAAAGCAACTGAACTCACCATGTAACTAATTCCAATCAAATAGCTACTTGTGTAATTTTAAGAACATTAACTCTGAAAATCTTACTGAACAGTATATAAAACTTAGCTTAAAAAATAAGCTAAGTTTACCCTTTAATGTCAGAAATATCTTTCAGTTTTGAAAGAAAAAATCCTACTTTATCCTAGTAGGATTGTTGAATTCTGAAAGTACCAATAATAAATTTCAATAACTAGAAATATATTACCTAATTCAAAAGAAAAAAGAAGAAAATAAATTAATTCTAGAATAATTTAAAGACAATCTTTTCTGTTTGTTCCAGGAAGGTATATAATTAAAATTACAATAATATTTTAAATTAAAGACTTTCAATGTACTCAAGTGCATAATTTCAGTGGTGAATTTTAATACAAGGCTATTTCATAGCACATTTAAAAGAAGGTTGTATATTGCTTTCAAACTAAAATCCAAATTGTCCCCCTGTACTCGGCTCTGGTGAGGCCGCACCTCGAGTACTGCGTTCAGTTTTGGGCCCCTCGCTACAAGAAGGACATGGAGGTGCTCGAGTGAGTCCAGAGAAGGGCAAGAAGACTGGTGAGGGGTCTGGAAAACAAGTCTTATGAGGAATGGCTGAGGAAGCTGGGATTGTTTAGCCTGGAAAAGAGAAGGCTCAGGGGCACTCTACAGGTACCTTATTGCACTCTACAGGTACCTTAAAGAAGGCTGTAGCAAGGTGGGGGATGGTCTATTCTCTCACATGCCTGGTGACAGGACGAGGGGGAATGGGATAAAGTTGTGCCAGGGGAGGTTTAGGTTGGATATTAGGAAGAACTTCTTTACTGAACGGGTTGTTAGTCACTGGAATAGGCTGCCCAGGGAAGTGGTTGAGTCACCATCCCTGGAGGTCTTTAAAAGACATTTAGATGTAGAGCTTAGGGATATGTTTTAGTGGAGGACTTGTTAGTGCTATGTCACAGGTTGGACTCAGTGATCTTGGAGGTCTCTTCCTACCTGGATGATTCTGTGTGATTCTGTGTGTGTGTGAAATAATATGCTTTTTTTTTGATAGATAAATCTATCCAAATGCTCAGTCTTCTTCTTTCAATTCCAATCTTTAGAAAATGAATACAACTAAGCAAGATTAGCATTGGCTTCTACTCTCAATTTATACCTTTCATCCACTTACAAATTACTTTTTCCCTATCAATTAATTACTAATAAACAATTTATACTTTTCTATCATAAAAGCCTCCAATATTTTAAATATATAAACTGACAACCTCCTCAGTACCCCCTGAGATCATATATAATTACATTTTAATAACACAATTATCCTAATTATGATTAGTATTTTATTTTAGAAATTGTGATTGCATATCATATATTCAGTAAACATATAATGTGTACTAACGGCAATCAAGCTGTCAGAATTAAGAGTACAGTATTTCCATGGTCATTTTTTGAAATCACAAAATAGTTCTACAGAGAAAAACACCATACTTAAAAAAATAATAAAAAAATACGTGGAGTTTCTATTTCTGAAAAGAGCACTAACTGACAAAAAAATCAACAGTAATCTATGTTGCTTTCTCAGATAACTTAAATTCTCTATTCACTTGGACAAGCCTCAGAGATTATTTTAAAAACACACGTAGGAACAGCAGGCACCTGCAGAAAACATTCAATTAAAAATGCCTATCCTAAGGTGAAATGATGCACTTTATGGAACTGTTGTTTTCTTTCTTTCTATGCAGGAAATCTAGAATGAACAAATTTTATTTGGAAGATACTCTAAAGCCATCTGAACCCAGACCTTAGCAACCTGTTTTCCCTATTTGAGCAGGGGCATTGGACCAGATGACCTCCATAGGTCCCTTCCAACTTCAACTATTCTATAATTCTATTTAGATACACAACTTTCAGATACTTAACTTAGGTAAGATGAATCCCACTCTTTGTTTTTGATAACATAGATCTAAAAGCAATGAAAGAACAGCAATATCTCTATCAGATTGCAGAGGTTCAGTATAGACCAATCTCATTTTCCTTATACACTGTTTATCATAAACTAACACAGCATGGACAAAACAGACTAAAATAATTCACAAAAGACTAAAATCCCAAGCAAAAAAAAAAGGTTGTGCAGAGAATGGATTGAGAGCAGCTTTGAGGAGAAGGACTTGGGGGTGTTGGTTGATTAGAAGCTCAACATGACCCAGCAATGTGTGTTTGCAGCCCAGAAAACCACCCGTATCTTGGGCTGCATCAAAAGCAGTGTGGCCAGCAGGGCAAGGGAGGCGATTGTCCTGATCTGCTCTGCTCTTGTGAGAATAATGAAATTGACCTATTAGAGCAGCTCCAGAAGAGGGCCATGAGGATGATCAGAGGGCTGGAGCACTTCTCCTCTGAAGAGAGGCTGATGGAGTTGGGGCTACTCAGCCTTCAGGGGAGAAGGCCCCAGGGAGACCTTATTGCAGCCTTCCAGTACCTAAAGGGGGCCTACAGGAAAGCTGGGGAGGGACTCTTCATCAGGGGGTGTAGTGATAGGACATGGAGTAAAGGCTTTAAACTAAAAAATGGTAGATTTATATTCGATTTTAGGAAGAAATGCTTTACTCTGAGGGTAGTGAGGCCCTGGAACAGGTTACCCACAGAAGCTGTGGATGCCCCATCCCTGGAAGTGTTCAAGGCCAGGCTGGATGGGGCTTTGGGCAACCTGGTCTGGTGGGAGGTGTCCCTGCCCATGGCAGGGGGATTGGAATTAGGTCATCTTTAAGGTCCCTCCCAATTCAAACTATGCTATAAATCTATTAAAATGATTCAAACAGTATTTTCTTGCTAATGTAAATTAATATACTAATATCTAAACTTTAAAACACTTAAATAGAGGTCACTATCAATCTGAAGTGATGTTATCGGTCTGAAGTATGTTGTCAGTTCTATTAAAATTAAGATGTCTGCATATTTAAAACAGAGAATCTGTATCAACAATACACTGAAAGGTAAAATTGGCTTTATGGAAAGTGTTCTACTGGACTACAGACTATCCAGTAAGTATTAAAATTGTTATACTTATCCATCTGTCAGCAGTAGATTCATAATCTACCAGTGACTGTTTATTTCACCACAAAGAACATTAAAATATAATCATAGAATCATTAAGGTTGGAAAAGACCTACAAGATCGTCTGTTCCAACCATCTCCCTACCACCAATATCACCCACTAAACCTGATTTGCCCCTAACAACAGTATAAGCAAATTTAGACCACTAAAAATGATCACAGTTATTAAACTCAACCTCTTCAATAACAGAAAACAATAATAAACTAATGGCAAAAAAAAAGAAAAAAAAAAAAAGGAAGGGGATAGAGTATTTGCTTTTCTTAAGTAAAATATTAAGTTGTCATGAACCAAATTTTAAGATGACTTGGAAAATCTAAACCCAAATGAAGTGAGAATATGGAAATACATGATCACAGTTAAATGACTAATGTTCTAGAAGTAATACAAGGCAACCATCTCTGCTTTAAAATGTGAAAAATACAATATATTTCTGAAAAAAAAAAATAGAGCATTCACCATAAAAAAGCATTCTCTAACAAAATGTCTTTAAGTGCATTTCCCCAGCAAAGTAAGAAAATTCCCCAGCATAATAAGAAAAGATGACGAACAACCAATCATAAGCAATCAGACTTTACAACGTAGAGAAGTTATCAGTGGAGTACCACTGGAATAATAAGCTGGTAATAAGTGCTGATACTAATGAAATGGCAAAGTTTGCTGATGAGCCAAAAATCATTAAATGCAGTTTAAACCCACCAACTATTAAGAGCTGGAAAGATTTCTTATGATACCAAGTGGCCAGGCAATAACATAGTTCAAAGAGTTCAAAGTTAGTAAATGCAAATACCACACTATTACAGTTTTACCTACATTTATAATATGACAAGCTCTCAAATTCACAACTGTCATCCATAAAAGATCTCAGAGCCAGTACGGGTACTACTTTAAACTACTACTGACACTAAAAATTGTCAGTAGTTAACTGGGAAAACTCATAATGAGCTTGCAACTTCACATCTTGGTACAATTCTGACTGCAATACCAAAAACAAAAAGTTAAATTGCCATAAAGTAACTGTTGTTAATATAACATGTGGCAGACTTCTGCACTAAGACAAATTTCATCTGGAGTACAATATGAACATAAACAAATCCTTACATTAGTTGGTATGTCATACCATAAATCAGTGCTCTTTATACATCTTATAGATTAAATACAGTATTTTTGTTATGTCATACATTCAGTCCTCCTTTGCATTCTTCAAGTGAACATCATACTCAGTAAAGACCACGCTTCCACTCTGATTAAGTATCTTGAATTATTGCTTGTACTTTGTCAAGGTCACATATCACTTTGAAACTACTCTGCATCTTTCACAGCAAAGCTGTAATAAATGAAGAAGCAAACTAATTTTCACACCACTGTTCCAAGTTAGATGAAAACACCCAAAACCATAGGTCCTCCTGAAGAAGTATTGAACTGTCAGCTATAAGAAAATTAGGCTTCCTTCTCTATCCTGAGGTTGTTTACAATGACAGGTTGAAACTCCTTGCAAATTGCTCAAAGAATCTTAACCTACATCACCATCCTCAAAGGCATTACTCAATCTCCATTCTCCTGAATCCATTCCTCAGTAAGCTTTTCTCATTCACTATGCTATACAATAGAATTGTTTCTTCATGGGCTTCTGCATTTATGCAGAATTTAAGATGGTCTTTTACACCTTTTTGGCCTAGAACAAATGTTAAATATTCCCCCAAAATATAGAAGTTAACTACATATATCTGATGGTTGAATTATAGATATAAAGCAAAATATGTGTTGAATTAAAAGCACGAGCACATTGTGCTAAAGAGATTGACTCAGTGCAACTACACAATAACAAATTTTGACAATTGTCAAAATTTGAACTACAGGGAGATCAAGTAAAACATTTTTCTTTGAACTTATTTTCATGTTAATACATAAAATATTTTTTTTTCTCATAATAATCTATTTTTCTATGTTTTCCACTCAAATTTTGGAAGGAGTTCCATGGTACTTAAATTGAATATTTTTGTTACTTTTAACATTTTACACATGCTTCTCTCTACTCCTCCTTTTTTCAGTCTTAAGAACTAGTAACTTGCACAACTGAAATGTACTCTTAGTTGTTAATACAATTTTCTGAACAGTTTTTGGTTTCCTCAAATGTCATTTTAATTAAAAGGGTCCAAAAAGAAAAGGGTGTTATCTGTAACCATCTAGGACTTCTTGTCTTGTAGTACTAGTAAACACTTTTGAGCTGGCAAACATACTTTTTCAGTTTCATGTTTATCCATAATTAAGTGAAATTTGTTTGTAGTCATCAGCAACAAAACTGCTACCTAGCCCTGCTGGCCACACAGCTGTTTTGATGCTGCCCGGGACACAGTTGGCTTTCTGGGCTGCAAGCACACATTGCTGACTGACATTGAGCTTCTCATCCATCTCCCCCAGGTCCTTTTCCTCAGGGCTGCTTGCAATCCATTCTCTATCCAGCCTGTATTTGTGCTTGGGATTGCACTGACCCAGCTGCAGCACCTTGCACTTTTTGAACCTCATGAAGTTTGCACAGGCCCACCTCTGAAACCTGCCCAGGTCCCTCTGGATGGCATCCCTTCCGGTCAGTGTGTCAACTGCACCGGTCTGCTTGGTGTCATTGAAAAACTTGCTGAGGGTGTAATAAATACTCTGCTCTCATGAGGCCTCACCCAGACCACTGTGTTCAGATCTGGGGCCCCCAACATAAGAAGGACGGGGACCTGTTAGAGTGGATCCAGAGAAGGACCATGATCAGATCAGATCAGAGGGCTGGAGTACCTCTTCCATGAAGAAAGGCTGAGGGAGTTGGGGCTGCTCAGCCTGGAGAAAAGAAGGCTCTGGGGAGACCTTATAGCAGCTTTCTAGTACATAAAGGGGGCCCTACAAAAAAGCAAAAGAGGTACTCTTGGTCAAGGAGTGATAGAACAAGGTGTAATGACTTTAAACTAAGAGAGGGTAGGTTTAGATTAGATATAAGGAAGAAATTCTTTGCTCAGACGATGGTGAGGCACTGGAACAGGCTGCACAGAAAAGCTGTGGATGTCCTATCCCTGGAGGGGTTCAAAGCCAGGCTGGATGGGGCTTTGGGCAATCTGGTCTGGTGGGAGGTGTCCCTGCTCATGGCAGGGGGCTTGGAATCAGATGATCTTTAAGGTCCCTTGCAGCCCAAACCATTTATTGACTCTATGAAAGTTCTAAGTATTAACATAGCCTTTTTTTTTTCCCACCTACATTAAGACAGAATTATACTTTATATATTAGTCTAGATAAAAGAAAATATTTTAGAATTATACTGTCTTCAAATATTTAAATCTCTAAATTTGCCGATCAATGCTGAAAGCAGTACATCTTCCTTGCTTCCTTCAAATTGGATTACTATCTGTGTTTATTTTAATAGAAATGAAGAATATAAATTCCAGAATACTAGGCAGCCAGTGCCATTGAAAAACTGCATTAGCACAATTATATAATTACTACAATTCTAGTAACATCCAGGTCAAATTTGCACCAAGGCATTTGATTATTCCCTCTCCTAATTAACTACTGTCACACTTGCTCTGTGTTTTCTAAAGCCATGAATAATAAGGACATATGACAGACAACATGACAACCATTCTCATTTATTTTGGACTAGTTTGTGAGAACTATTTTAGGTTTAAATATATACACATTTGATTAGGATAATCAGCCTTGCCTTGTGAGTACAGGAGGTAATCAGTTTGGAAACAAACTGTGAAACAAATTTATTAATTATTTTCCTCTCCCTGATCTTCATATATCTCTTAAGCTCTGAAAAGCAGTTGAGACTGCTTTTGGCACAGATTTCCATAGGGAAAAAGTCAGAAATAACCTGCTGGGATAGGAGTGATAATCTCTTAAAATCCTAAATTAGTTCACTGTTATAAGGAGAAAATTAATAAACCTTTTATCCTTGCTAATAAAGGCCATCACATTAACATTCCAGAATAATGCTCGTTCAAACTGGAACATCTTTTCTTCAAAAAAAAGCATTGCATTGACTTCATAATCACAAGTGAGGGTTCAAAATATGTGGAGTCAGGTGGATACTGCTTCTTTTACTAAGATAGAGCTCCAGTTCAGGCATTCAGACACAGTAGTCTGACAAAAGAGGTGGCAGACCCAGGCGAGAAAATAAATAAATAAATAAATCACAGCTTTTATTTTCAGGTCATTAATCAAAACATTTAATTTCTAACCAATTAATTCAGAGTATTTAGGAGGATTATTCTTTAACCGCATAAATGATGGTTTCTTCATGTAAAAGTGTTTAGAATTCTAAATTAAATAAATGAAACTTTTCAGCGACCAATACGTGTGTTGATCACATTAATTTTTGTTAATCTAAACACATCAACATGACTACAAAGAAACCACAAATAAACACTTAAAACTGATATCTTCCATAACAGGCACATATATATATATATGCGCACACACATATATTTTGAATACTTATGGAATGCAGTTCTTTATAAATCTGAATTGGAGATACTCGTATTCAGGGTAATTTTCAAAATTATCTTTACTGCCAATGGAAGGTGAAAGGTGCATCTGGACAGTGATTCATCTCACTGATTTTAGATACATTAGGATCAAATAATTACCCTGCGAATGTACTATTTTTCACCGACTGTAAAAGGAGAGCTAGTCCAGACAGACACATCTAATGTTATGTCAGATTAATCTCACACAGTGTGCTCACAGTATGGTTTATAACCAAATGACAGCACTAGAAAGATTTATTCTCATGTGAATCACTAAAACAGCATGTCTTTCTCCACATTACCGTACCCTTTTTAAAGGGACCTTCATTCATTTTAGCTTCAAAAAATATGTTTCTCTTGAGTAATATATAGTATGTACACAGCAGTGTGCCACTAAATGCATACTACCTAATAAGTTTATTGACAATTTTAAAGTATCCCGAGAAAAAAATAAATATTTCAAAGTGTCCTTTATACCTACAGAGAAAGTATGAATGAAGTAACGCATTCAGCATCACTTCTGTCACTTCCAAGCTTGAGCATGTTATTATACAAACTGAATATTATTCTACTGAAAGAGGGGGCATCTCCTGGGTCTGGCTGGTGTGGAGTTAATATTCTTCATGGCAGCCCACATGGTGCTGATTTGCATTTGTTACTAAAACAGTGCTGATAATGCACTGATGTTTTAGGTTTTGCCAAGATGTGCTTGCATGGAGTCAAGGACCTCCCTGTTTCACACTGTCCCCTCTTCAAGTGGGCTGGGGGTGAGCAAGATGCTGGGAGGGCACACAGCCAGGACAACAGCTGACCCCAAATGACCAAAGGGATATTCAGTACTATATAACATCATGCCCAGAAATAAAATTGTGGGGTATTCTGATTCTCCCACCCATTGCATTGGTAAAGGTGTGGGGTGAGGTGAGTGAGCAGGTAGTTGTGGGGGGTCAACCCACCACAGTTTTAAAACTTTTGGCCTCTGCTCTCAAATTTACTTCACACAGAGAACTTTACCCACTGATCAGCACTGCTCAGTTCAGTTAACTCTAATGAATCTTGTATAAGTGGCCTTAATACACTACTGACAGAAAAACTGTAAATTACACAGTATCAAACCATAATCAAATATGGCATGAATAGTCTTTGATGAAGACTATAAGCCTAGCTAACCTTCAGTATGGCCTGAAGAATTCTTCCGAAAACATAATACTTCAAAGTTCATATGAGAGCATCAAAAAACAGAATTTGCTGAATATCATAAAAAGCATTTTTATTCCCCATTTCAAACAAATCTGCTTGTCCCATCATTATTATACAGGAAAAACATTTTATCATTCCCTTCCTCCCTTCTTTTTCTGTAAGTCAATATCAATAGTTTTGATAACACCTACAGTTTTTCCTTTTTTGTTTTTCCTTTTTTTTTTTTTTTTGATAACATGAGTTGTAAAAAAACAAATGTTCTCTAAGCAATGAAGATTAACTTTGTACTTATTAATGCCCTCCTGTTGTCATTGTTATCTGCCTCAGTACATTAGCTTTCCTGGGACATAAACCAGGAACAGAGAGTAAAAAATATTACAAGAACTGTCTACTTTTCTTTAATTTCTGCCAGAATGATATCACTGGCACTGGAAGATTTTCTAGCATGAAGGCATAAAGCCAAACAGTCAAACTGAAACTGACACACTGGTTTATATAGCGCTATTGATACTTTATTAAAAATGGCCACAGTTATCTAATCATAATGATGGTTGTGCCATACACTTGGCAAAACTGGCAAAATGCAGTTATATATACATAATACCATATAAAGGTGTTATTTGGTGATACTATATAAAGGTGCACCTTAAGGACCACCCAGTTCCAATCCCCTGCCATGGGCAGGGACACCTCCCACCAGACCAGATTGCCCAAAGCCCCATCCAGCCTGGCCTTGAGCACCTCCAGGGATGGGGCATCCACAGCTTCTCTGGGCAACCTAGTCCAAGGCATCACCACCCTCTGAGTGAAGAATTTCTTCCTAATATCTAATTGAAATCTACCCTCTTTTAGCTTAAAGCCTTTCCCTTTTGTTCTATCACTACACCCACTGGACAAAGTCCCTCCCCAGCTTTCCTGTAGGCCCCCTTTAGGTACTGGAAGGCCGCAATGAGTTCTGCCCGGAGCCTTCTCTTCCCCAGGCTGAACAACCCCAACTCCCTCAGCCTGTCTCCATAGGAGAGGTGCTCCAGACCTCTGATCATCCTCATGGCCCTCCTCTGGGCTGGCTCTAACAGGTCCCTGTCCTTCTTGTGCTGGGTCCCCACATCTGAACGCAGGGCTCCAGGTGGAGTCTCAGAAGAGCAGAGCAGAGGGGCACAATTAGCTCCCTCACCCTGCCGGCCACGGTGGTTTTGATGCTGCCCAGGATATAGTTGGCTTTTTGGACTGCAAGTAAATGCCTTTTACTAATGTGGAGCTTTATATCAAGCAGTACCCACAAGTCCTTCTCCAAAGGACTGCTCTCTTTTTATAAGCCCTGCAAAATAGTGGTTGTCAATGCTTAACTAAGGATAATGATAATGCTTTAGTAATGGAAATATTAACAATAAGTCAGTTCAGCAACTAGTCCTAGACAGATGCTCTTAAAGGAACTGCCAAAATAAACAAAGGTTTCTGTGTATTTAAACTGAGTTGTGTGTGCTGCGATATATTATTCCAGACTCTCTTCATTCATTCTTAGTATCAAAATTATAAGCTGTTTTGATGCAAGAAAGAGAAAATATCAAAAATTATTGTGCTGCTCAGAAAAGCTGCCCCCTGTACTTCTGATTAGTATCTGTTTTTGTTTTCATCATGATGAGGGGTTGAATTTTTTTTTGGTTGAAACTTCACTAGAAAGAAGAAACCCTAATGGATTGAAATGAGTCTATTATTTATTTTTAAAAGATCACAATGTCAAGGCATGGTTTAAACTATTTGTTATAGTAGAAATGCTGGAGCAATGTTCTGCAGTACATTCAAATTGGCAACATACTGTGTTGCAGTTTTTTTTTCAGGTCATAAATATAAAGTAACAATTTAATAAATAAAATATAATCATGTTGCAATAGAAAAAAGTCATTTTTTGTCAGGCTTTTCTGAAGGACACACAGATTTACAAGTCAAATAAGAGAAAAACATTCCAGAGAGGTATGTTGAGAACACCTTAAGATTAGCATTATGGCTACACTGCTATACAATATTCTGTGTAATACAAGTGAGCAATCAACCAAAGCATCCAAAACAATGGTAGGTCAACTGCAGTCAAGCACACACATGATTTACAGAAACAAGCATCAATTATGCTCACATACATTGCAAGTCTACATAACTTACAGACAGGGTCAACAGTTTGGCTTACTCATTTGCTAAAAGACAATTTCAACTCTTTCCCTTTCCTGCTTTTTGTCAGCACATACTTCACAAAGCCAGATCTTTCCTAAGTACCACTGAGGCTTAAAGAGAAAAACAAACCAAACAAACCAAGGACAAACACAACAAAAGAGGACAATAGTTCTCCAGCAGATCACAAAACCTTAAAGAATGCTTGACTTCGGTATGGGACAGAAATTAGTCTGATAAAGTTCAAATGTCTGGCCTTATAAAAGTTTCCTTAGCACACAACTGCAACTCCTTGAAAGTCCTATCTGAGGAGTGAGCAAAGCAAAATGAGAGAGTTTAAGGTCCTGTGACACATGACAAATTTTATCCACTTAAAGAGAGTTGGACCAGGAATCCAGTGGATTGTGGCAGAAATGAGGACTGACCAAGATATTTTACATACAAATAACTAGCCCAAAACACCAAAAAAACTAAATTTTTACCAAAGTCATCCTCCTGGTCTAATGTTCCTGTGTCAGCAGGAAAAGACTCTTTTCCCATTTATTTTACCAATCTGCAACAGATATTTTTGGGCCATAGCAGAATACAAGCTGTTAGTTTAAGACACTGAATTTGAACACTGAAAGACTAGAGAAACAGAACTTACAGTTTTATTTCAGGGAAGTAAAATCAAAACTATTCACAAGCAAAAGGTATAAAAGCAAAAAGTCAGTGTATTTTTATGGACTGTAAAAATGCTGATACTTTAAACATAGCTTAAAGAGCACATAAAGAGTACTACTAAGCAAATATTCTTAGTTCAAAAATCATAAACCTCTTTTTGTTTAAATAGTCTAGCAGCTGTTGTTTTATGTGGTGTACGTGTCCTTCATGTCCTTTCCTCCCTCCCCCCTGGATAATAAAATTTATTATTATTCAGGTGTATTTGTTAAAGCTGTTAAAAATAATAATTCTGTGACTGGAAAAAATTACAATTACAACATTATAACATTACAATTACAATTATATCATTACAATTAACTGAATTTTTGTCTTGGAAATGGTAGATTCTGTTTCAGAATGCTGTGGGATGGTTCCCAGCCACATCAAGGATATACAACTTAAAGATTACATGGGAAAAATGTGATAAAGGAAGCTGAAAATGAGGATTATGGTTTATGTTGTACCAACACACCTTGACTAATATCATAAAAATAGCCACCTACCACCAGGACAAAGGTCTATGTAGCTCAATATATTCTTCTAAATAGCCACCATATATACTATACATATATATGTTTATTATTTTGAAGCACCTTTTACCACTACAGTACCAGCAAAATTGCACTTTTTATCCTTCCAGATCATGTCTCAGAGAAATGTTAGTAATTGTTTTCTTCCATTGTACAATGAAGCAGTCAGCCTTTGGCTGGTAAACCCAAAAGGAAGAGCCTGCAGGCTCTCTTACAGTCTCTTCCTTTCCCATGAGGTAATCAGAGATGCAAAGTAGATGCTCTCTGTTGGCACTAGCTGCATTTTCCTCACTATTAAGGAGCCCTTCTGCATACCCTTTCCCATCAGCAGCTCTTCTGGTTCCACTCATGGCCTCACTTTTTGGCCCTACAGACCTTGCAAACTCATACAGTATAACCTTTATTTTCACTACAAAGCATGTCTTTATGCAATACATTTTAACAGGATTGACACAGTATTGATGTCCTGCATCCTTCCCAAAAACCCGTGGAGAAAAATATTTCTCTAATTATCTGTTCTTTCATACTAAGTGAAATTTGGTTACCTGAGATATTCAGAAACTAACCAATTTTTTTTTTATTATTTTTTTTTTTTGTCTAAAGGACATGAATATTTGAACCAAGAGAAGTTTAGCCCAGGTAGTTTTCCTATTGCAATCAGTTTTCTATAAAAACAATCAACACATGCAATTCATTTACCTTGCTAAATATCATCTCCTATTAACCGTTTCCTTTGTATATATACCCTTGCACTGGCATTTGGTAAGAACTGGAATTATTTACATTCCTCTCATTAAGATTAAGCTATCTATTAACTATTCTAAAATTAAATCATCCATTATTAAATAATGCTGTCTCATGTTCATCTTTTTCTTAGATTTTCATTTATTTAGGATGTTTAATTGACTTTATTTAGGACTGAAACATTTCCCTCCTGTCATAAAATGCTCTAAGACTCCAGAAAAAAGCTGAAACCTCTAAGTCATGGCTATGCAATATTTAAAAGTAGAAAAATTGTAATTAATTTAGTTATAATAGTGCCTTTGCCCGACTAGTACACAAAGGTGTCAAAAGTATCCTGTTTACATGAATAGTTAATGATAGAGTGATAGCCCAGGAGTATCACCATGCTGGGGAGATACATGATCTAAAAACAGTGAAGCAAGAAGTGCACAATAGTGGTCTTACAGTCTATATGAAAATATTGCTAAAATGTAGGAAGTTCATGAGAACAACAACAAAAATGTGCTTAATTATCAGCATCCTGCTGACATTAATAATTTTGAGATATCTGATAACACTTTCCATGTCAATATTTTGCAAATATTCAATAGTAACACTCATGATCAGTTTATGATGCTCTACATTTGATTTCAACACGTTCAGTTTCAACAATTCTCCATTTTTAAGTACAAGCCAAAAGCATTAACCACTTACTTTACAGTCTTTTGTTCCAGAAGTTAACCCTGGTATTGGTACAGCATGGGAGAAAACAATCCAGTATTTAAGCACAATGAAAAACCCTAGCTCATTTCCTCACAACTCCTTTTTGGACTACAAAACAAGTGCTGGACATGTGAAGTTGTTCCAGTCAACAGTGAATAAGGAAATCTCAGTGTTCCTTTTAATAAAAAGATTATATGTATGTTCTAGCAAATAATAATAAAACCTATAAAAACCATAATTGAGTTAAACTTATTCATGGAGCTTGAACAAAGTATTCCTGTAGAATCTAGATAATTCTTGTTATGACTGAAATGCCTTTTGACTATATTTTATAATCATAAAATCAAATATATAAACAAGCATGGTTTTACCTCAAAGTTTACTTTGTTTCCTTGATAAGTGCATTTTGTCATAGTTCAATTTAATTTACAGCTAACAATACACTTCTAAATGTAATTCGTCAGTAAAAAAGCTTTAATAATTTCTCAGCAAATGCAGTCATTTATGCATTTATAACACTGTTCAGTATGTGATAAAATACAGAGGGTTGCCATCAAAATAAACATGCAAATGAACTATAACGTGTCATTTTCTGATGGTTGGGAAAATTAACAGTAAGATTCAGTATCGATGGTCATATAACCCCTGTAGCTTCGCAACTTTGTTAGCCTGAAACTTGTCTCATAATAAATAACAGCAATAATAAGTAACAACAGTCATAAAAAAAAATCTAAATTTTCTCGCAAAGCCAGTCCATGCTATTTTAATTTTTTACTTTTTATTTTAGAAAATTGAGAGAAGGTATTTGTCACATTTTCCTTGTCCTCAAGAGTGAGTGGGATACTGTTAAAAGACAGGTATAGTACTTTAAAAACTCTCTTAAGCTACTCTTCCCTAAGCCTTTTTTTTTCCTTTTTTTTTTTTAATTTTAATTTTTTTTTTTTTTTTAAGTCCTTATAGTAAACCCCCACTGGTTATAAGGGCAATCACAATTTAGTAAGACAAAGATTATTTCAAAACAGAATTGTCTACATTGGTCCCTTTCTCTTTCTCTAAATAACTCCCAGTGATAATTGTTTTGACTGGTCATCCAAAGGATTTTAATCGTCATTAATATCTAAGACTGTTTTTTTTTTGTTTTTTTTTTTTTTTTTTTGGCAAGGATAAAACCTAAAACCAGAACCACTTAAGGAGGCACAAAAGAGACTGTGATGACAATTGTTTCACAAAAGCAGAATTGAATCCTAATTGCTTTTTTATTACTATTATTGGCATTAGTATTATTATGAATTTTATTCAATCTTTTCTTTAACTGGCAGAAGGACAATTTTTTATTTTTATTTTTATTTTTTTTTCCCCAGAGGAAAGGCCAGAATTATGCAGCAAAATATGAGACGTCAATTATGAAATTCTAACCATGAAAGTTAATATTAAGGATGAAATTAAAAGTAGATAAATAAGCATAAGAAACAACTTATCAGTGGTTAGAGCATTTCCCTTTCATGAGAAGTTTTGTAATTGTTCAGCTTTTCCAACCTGAACACCATTTCATGTACATGTGCCCATACTTTTCACCTTTTCACGTGATCTAGATGAACTTACGGTTAGAAACAATTATGCAACTACAACCAAGCCGAGAGTGAAAAAAAAAAGATTTATTCTACTACTGAATGTATGTGGCTTCTGTCTCTTTTGGTTATTTAAAATCATGACATTACCTTGCTACACAAGTGTTGCAGCACTTGAAAAACTTAATACACCTTTTTAAAGATGAAACCCATACAGAAATTAAACCAGTAGGAAGTCCAAATAAAGAGAACAAGGCTATCTCAATATTGCACTAGCTCTCTCATTTGTATTTGCCTGGTATTACTATTCGAACTACTGTTAAAGAAAATAAGACCAGTAAAAAGGTCTACTTAGCCTATTTAAGCAGCAAAACATCAAATATCTTCGAAAAAGAACAGGATAAACATATACTGAATTTTCTCCATCATAGAGCACCAGATTCACACTACTTGTGAATTGGGAGTTTCCTGGTCCAGAATTAAAGAATTTGTTTCAATAAGTTGATGGATTTCCTTCCATGATTTTCTCTGATTAATTTTTGAACTCTCATTTTTTTGGACTTTTAACATCCTATAGCAATGAGTCCCACTGTTTCTTGATGTACTGTGTAAAAAGATTGTTATACATCTATTATATGTGTATATATACATAAATGACTTCATTTCAGCACTCTACTTCTTGCATTTTGAATAATAAAGAACAAATATTTTCTGTCACATTCTCCATTTAAGTCACCTTTATCTTACATAAACTTGGCCATCTCTTTTCCATGGTGAAACTTCCTACTTTGTTAAAAATGCTCTTCATCTGAAATTCGTATTTAATCATGCCTTCTTATCCTACTATTTTTTTGTTATTTCAAGTATATACTTTTGAAACTAGAAGTTACGAAGAATTTTATACAACACGGAATATATGGATATATCATGGATTTATACAATGGCATAAAAATGCTTTGATTTACTCTTTCTTGACAACATGTTAGTGTTCCATAGTTGGTTTATTTAAAAATATTTTATTTTTTTTAAGTACATAGTAGAATTACTATTTAACAGGCAGTGTAGCTTTGAACTTGGCATGTCTTCCATGTTTTGATACTATACTTATTAATAATTTAATCAAGTAATAAAGGCTGAAGCTTGGAGGTAGCACCTAAGGATGCACTCTTATGATATCTTCAAGACTCAGACCCAGATTCTGAAAATAATATTCCTATGGTCTGAATTTCAAACACTCGATGTGAAAAAACTAATTAATGAGCTCCACGTGTAGTAAGTATTCTTTTTATGGCACCATCTTTCCAAGCAAAGGAAAGATCACATATTATCTGATTTGATTATAAGACAACTATAACTGAACTGTTAATAATCACAAGGATAGGTGTTGTATAATGGAGGAAAGTCAAGTGTCCTTCATTACATTAAAACAAATTTCGTAGAAATATGTACAATTATTTCTTTAGTATTATGCTTAGCTGATATTTACATAACTAATATAGTTTCAAATCACGTTATCTATGGATCATGGTATTCCTCTTGATGAAAGAAAGAAGGAAAGAAGGAAAGAAGGAAAGACGGAAAGACGGAAAGACGGAAAGACGGAAAGACGGAAAGA
>NC_048893.1:180643922-180772514 GCF_011077185.1 Oxyura jamaicensis
GGAAAGACGGAAAGACGGAAAGACGGAAAGACGGAAAGACGGAAAGACATTTATGGAGTACAAAGCTGTGTTTTTCTCCATACTTAAATAACTTTTTACCTCTGCTCTGGAATAAATAAATTCTTATTAGTAAGAACAGTTTTAATGACTCAAAAAAAGGGAAAGGGGGGGCAAAGCTATAAGAAACTTTTTTTTTTTTTTTTTTAATCGAATTAGAAGCCATTTGAATTATACTTCTATGTTGCCACCTCTTATTAATGAATACTTTGGCTCTAAAATAATCATACTTTTCATTTAAAGTGATTAGGTTTGGAGATGCCTAATTCACATTCTTCAATCAAATTTTAGAAGAAATTAGATTTCACAGGAGTTTAATACGTCTTTATTAAAAAAGACAAAAAAAAATCTAGTCACCTAACTGAAATGATAAAGTAAAACAATAGAATTAGAAATGAATCACAAAAGGTAGTATTTAAACTTGATATTTTAAAGTTTTTGTGTTACATTAAAAGCCCTTACACACTTTTTGTTTTGTGGGAAAAGTATACTAAGCGGGGGGAAAAAAAGGGGGGGGACTTTAAACAATGCCTATTCAAATGGTTGAATTCAGTTAGTTTTCTTCCCCTTTCCACTTCTTACACAATTTAGCAAGAGTAACAAAATATAAAAAGGAACTGTAATTATAGTTATCTGTAGCTAACCTAAACACACTATTAAATACAAAATATATCTAACATTGTAAAATTATCAAAAGCACTTTTATCAATTATTAACTTTTATCAATTATCAAAAGCACTTTTCAGAACTCATTGAATATCTTAAATGTCTTGAGTCCTGAATATGTGAAATGTTAAAAAGCAATAGCAATATTTAATGACAAGCAACCTAAAAGTATAGTTATTGTTATTTAGTGTTTTTATCTTCTGAAATGCATTATTAGTTTTATAATTATTCATGAAGTTTCACAAACATTGTTAAGGACATTTGTTTTAGTTCATCATGATTAACACTGAGTATGTTTTTCCCCTTTTTGCCTGTGTAAAATTGTACTCTAGGCAAAAATGGTACTTCACAGGAAATGGAATAGTTATATAAATGGAAAAAGAATATATATATAAATAATAACAATCTGTAAAAGCTCCTTCACAGTGAGGCTTTCAGTAACCATTCCCAAATGGAAAAATTGAAAATGTATTTGGTTTCTCTTTTATCAAATGGATAATAATGAGAAGCACGTATGCCGAGTTAAAAAATAATTCACCACATGTATAAACAGAAGAGAACAACTTTGCAAGAGCATACTCTTTAAAATAAGTGTGCAATCTTGATCAAAATTTAAAGTGTTTTCTCTTTCCAATACTACTCCAAATTTTATTACACAGCAAATCTTCTTATATTCTTGACTTACTGAATACATGCAATAAGCATGATTTTATTGTGCAAATAAACTATTTCACTAGTTAATGAAACATTTAATTATTCCATTAGTTCTACTTGGGTTATTTCAATTTAAATACATAGGCAGGGGCTTATCTTCTCAAAAATTCACATATAAATCCTATCCATAACAGAAGTTACAGAAATACATGAAGAGGATGGAGAAAAAAAATTCCTTTTACAGCTATGTTGTTAGCAATATCAGAATTATGAACTCCAGTAGCCAAATATTCTTTTTATTCATTTTTTAAATTATTTATAAGCAGTGGATTGCTTCATTCTGATTCTGTACATCTAAATTACAAACCAATTATTTTATGCTGCTTTATTTTCTGCACAATTCTTATTTCTCTAGGCAGCAGGAAAATCCACAAAAGAATATGTACTTACTCATAACCAGCTAAAAAGAATTAAAGCAGGAGAAGAAATGTTGCAAAATGAAATTCTAACTGCTCTTAGTGACAGGAAGAAAATTAATAGCTTGATCATAAAGCAAGCATCACTCCCAAAGATGACAACATGCTCTGGGAAAGAATGCTGGTGTCAAACTTAATGCTAACTGCAAAGCAGTATACATTGTCCAGTCCCAAAGAGACTTGTGTTTTTTTTTTTGTTTGTTTTTTTTTTGTTTGTTTTTTTTAATATTTTTTAATTTATTATTTTTTTATTATTATTTTCTTCTGAATGCTTCTCTTATGAAGCATTATGCCTCTTATGCCTCTTCTGGGCAGCCTGCTCTAGTGGTTGACAACCCTGCCCAGAGCAGGGGGGTTGAAACTAGATGATGTTTAAGGTCCTTTTCAACCCAGGCCATTCTATGATTCTACAATTCTGTGAAGTTCTGTATTGAAAGAAAGATTCTTGAGCTCCAGTCACACTACTTCAGGCTGAAGGGTCTGGAGGGGAAGACGTATGAGGAGCAGCTGAGGTCCCTTGGTTTGTTCAGCCCAGAGCAGAGCAGGTTGAGGGGAGACCTCATGGCAGCCTGCAGCTCCCTCACAAGTGGAGGGGCAGGCACTGAGCTCTGCTCTCTGGGGACAGCGACAGGACCTGAGGGAACGGCACAGAGCTGGGACAGGGGAGGGTAAGGGTGGGTGTTAGGGAAAGGTTCTTCACCCAGAGGGTGGTCAGGCTCTGGGACTGGCTCCCCAGGGCAGCGGTAGAACAATCTCAGACACATGGTCTGATTTCTGGGTGGTCCTGTGTGGACCCAGGATTTGGACTTGATGATCCTTGTGGGTCCCTTCCAACTCGGGATATTCTATGATTCTTCCAAACATCTCATAGAATCACAAAATGTCTGAGGTTGGCAGGGACCTCTGGGGGTCACGTGGTCCAACTCCTCTGCTCAAGCAGGGAGACCTATAGCAGGTTGTCCAGTACTGTGTCCAGATGACTTTAGATTTCCAAGGAGGAGACCCCACAGCCTCTATAGGCAACCTGTTCCAGGGCTCCATCACCCACCCAGCACTGAAGTGGGTATTCTGAGTGAATGAAGGTGTTCCTCCCCTTGGTGCAGGACTTCACATTTCGCCTTGTTGAACTTCATGAGATTCCTGTCAGCCCAATTCTTCAGCCTCTTGTAGTTCCTTTGGATGGCAACATGACCCTCTGGTGTACCCATACCTCCCACTTAGATCATCATTCTATTAGCTCACTCCAAGTTTGACTGACATAGGGGACTTTAAATTTGGGTTTCTAATATTGATAATAATGTATCCTTTTATCAGCCTCCCTCCCAGCATAACAATCAAAGCTATGCAGTTACTACAACACAGGAGGAGCTTAACACATGCAGAATACCCAACTGAAGTGGCAGGGGTTGTGCTGAAGAAGCCTAGGCAAGCAGGCAATCCATCTGGAAAAAGGTGAATGTGCTGACATGGAAGTGAGTGCTATCACTGGCTGGGCCCATTACATTCTATTTTAAGGACCTTGTCAACCACTGCATACTGGCACTACAAAAAGAGGTTTAATTAATTCAAAATAAGTAAAAACAAAGGACAAAGGCTGACTTAACACTCATTTAAGATTATATTGTCTCTTTTTTTTTTTTCTTTTTTTTTTTTTTTTTAATATCAGATTGGAACACTGTGGATTGAACATTAGTAGATTCTACCTTACTCAACTGTTGGACGACCAAACTGGCTTCCCTACTTCTTACATACTGGCATGGGTACAGGAACAAATGGGCAAATAGTGTGCACAGAATACACTTGACAAAAATTCTACACTTAGGGCACAAGTACATTGAAAGCTGACTCCATACTGACAAATGTTCAAGATCCTTATTATGTGAAATGTTTTTAGTAGTAATATTTACTCTGATTTTAGAATTTCAACAAACTTACTTTGTTGTCAACCAAAAAAAAAAAAAAAAAAACAAAAAAAAAGTCATATGAATTGCATTTTTTTTAAAGAAGTGATTTCAGAGCAAAACCAATTAAAATAAAAATCGATACCAAAAAAGCAACCTTACAATAGACTAAGTGTACAAGAAAGGCTAAGTTTACATACAAAAATGCCTCAAAGTTTTAGGCACATAATAAAAGCAAGACAGCCTTATCCTTCATTAAAGCTAACAGGTATATAAAAAGCAAAATAAAATTAATTCATCACTAATATTCTAATATAACTAATATAACTACTAACAGGTATTTAACCAACAATGTAAAACTTACTTTTCTCAGATCAATAATCTGAATTTATCTAAAACCATAAGAGCTAGGGACACAGACACATGAAGAGTTACTGTTAATGATGAATTAGCTAAATAAATATTTCTTATTTCAAAAAGAAGGTCATAAGCTGTATTATGGGTACTTCATACTTGATATATTTATTAATACTGTATTAACACATTTTTTTCTTTACAAACTCTCCTAAAATTTACAGTGATATAGGGATTGACAAATTACACAAGTTGCAATCTGAATCAAGCTTATACTTTCATGAATAAGAAAAAAGGGTGAGTATTCATTACATATCATTGTGCTTCATTGACTCTCATCCACATCACAAGACGTGGCCAAGTTTCATCAGAAAAACATTGCAGAACATTGTTGCATTACTCAGTTCTCACAAGATATAGATTCATACACAATTAGATATGGCTCCAGGAAGACTTTATTGTGGCCTTTCATTAAGGGGGGTTGTAGAACGACAGAGAAAGACTTTTTACGAGGGCCTATAGTCACAGGACAAGAGGCAATGGTTTTAAACTGGAAAGAGGTAGATTTAGATTGGATGTAAGGTAGAAGTTTTTTCCACAATGAGAGTGGTGAGGCTTAACATGTTGCTTAGAGATGTGGATGCCCCATCATTGGGGATATTCAAAGCTGGGTTGGGCAGAGCTTTGAGCAACCTGTTCTATTGAAAGATATCCTTGTCCACAGCTGAGGTGTAAGACTGGATGATCATTAAGTGTCCCTTCCAACCCAAACCATTCTATGATTCTGTATTTCCTCTGGGACTTTGGGAGTTCTATGTTATTACCTTTATCAAAACTCACCAACTACCCTCTCTATTCCTCTAAAGCATACACCATACACTACTTCTCTGTACAGATATCTATGATTTGTTTCTTTTTAAAATGGGATTTTTTTAATATCCATTATTCAACTTTTGGAGATTTCATATTATAAATTTGCTCAAAGTTTCTCTGTCTAAGATTTAGACATGTATGTAGTAATATGTAAGAGAGCTGCTTAAGTCTTTGGACAGAGTGAGCACTTAAACATAGTTCTTATATAAGAGTAAATTTATGAAAACCCTTTATTACCACAAGGAAACATTTCTGTACTGTATTTTAAATGCTATTTTTTACGAAGTACAGAACAGTGACCAGAACTACAAGACCAAAAAAAAAAAAAAGTTCAATATTTCAAGTTGAAAGTTGCACTCTGTAAAAATAATGAAAAGATGGAAGTCTAGAAAAGGCTTTTTAAGCTGTATGAGATCACAGCCAATGTAGACTTAACACTGAAAATATGTGAAAACAAGGCAACATATAACAGAAGACATGACCAAAGAACTTATCTATGACATTTTATGACAAAAGCCATTATGGTCAGATACTTACTGTTTCATGCACAAGATACATGACACTGAGGTGTCAGATTACTTTCCTTCTATTTAATTTGAAATTCTTAAATTTGGAAACAAAATTTGCAAGTATTCAAGGCATAAACTCAGTAATAACTTTTATAAACAAGCTTTTTATACACCAAAGTAAGGCAAAATTACAGAAAATAGTATACATTAATAATGCTATTAAGATTCCCTTACAAGATCTCTGCAAAATCTAGCAGCATTGCAACTGGTTATGAATGATAGGATCCAACAGATAAAATTTTGAAAGTACATGTTCAAAATTGAAAATACTAGCAAATCTTCTCCAAAAGGTAGACTGTGAACTTCTGACATCTTTATTAAAAAGTAAATGTGATTTACAGCATGTAGAAATGAGTTTAACTGCACACTAAATATTCTCAAGTTCTTACTTCAAATAGATACTTTCAGAAGATGTCTGAAACTCCTCGCTTTGAAAATGGAAATACAGACAACACTGGGTAACTAAGGACAGTACACAAAGGCAAAACATACTACCAAGTTCTGGTACAGGAAAGATATCAGGAAAGCCTCAGATAATGCTTCTTACATGATGAAAGATCTCCTGCTACCCTCCTAAAAGACATGTCTGTGAAGTGACTACAGTACTATGCTGCCCCAGTTACAGTGTGCAAGCTCTGCTTCTTGAAGTTCTGTTTGGGCTTTTTAAAAATGTTTTCCCTGCATAAACTGCAAGTATTTAAATGTAGGTAAACCAAAAGTAAAAAACTAATTTATATTGAACTTCCAGTAGTATTATGTTTTCAGAAAGAACAGAAAGCTGTCGTTCATACTGCAGTTAGTCATGTGAACCTTCAAACAGCTAAGATAATTCTGGCTGGGGACCACATGAATAGACTGAAAGAAAGCTAGCATAGCATTGTCAAAAAGTAAGCCTCAATCTAACTGATTATGAAAAAAATATTGCCACTCAATCTGGATTATCAATAAACATGAAAAATTCAGTGTATGCAGGGTATCATTCTATCATACTTAGTACTTAATACTTTAAAAGAATCACAGAATAGGAGTTGGGAGGGACTTAAGATCTTCTGGTTTCAATGCTCCTGGCATAGTCAGGGACACCTCCCACTAGACCAGTTTGGCCAAAGCCCCATCCAACCTGCCCTTGAACAATTTCAGGGATGGGGCATCCACAGCTTCTCTGGGCAACCTGTGCCAGTGCCTCACTGCTCTCTGAGTAGTCAAATTCTTCCTTATATCTAATCTAAATCTACCCTCTAGCCATTACTTCTTGTTCTGTCATTATCTGACAAATAGGACCTCTCCAGCTTTCTTGTAGGGCCCCCTTTATGTATTAGAAAGCTGCTATAAGTTCTCCACTGAGCCTTCTCTTCTCCAGTGTGAACAGCCCCAACTTTCTCAGCCTGTCTTCATAGGAGAGGTGCTCCAGCCCTCTGATTATCCTCATGGCATTCCTCTGGATTTGCTTCAATAGGTCGATATCCTTCTTATATTGGGGGACCCCGAGCTGAACACCTGCTCTGGATGGGGCCTCATGAGAACAGAGAAGGGGGGAGAATCACCTCCCTCACCCTGCTGGCTGCATTGCTTTTGATGCAGCCCAAGACACAGTTGGCTTTCTGGGCTGCAAGAACACATTGTTGACTGACAGTGAGCTTCTCATCCATCTGCCCCAGGTACTTCTCCTCAGGGCTGCTCTCAATCCATTCTCCATCCAGCCTGTATTTGTGCTTGAGATTGCACTGACCCAGCTACAGCACCTTGCAATTGGCCTCACTGAACCTCATGAGGTTCACACAGGCCCATATCTCAAGCCTGCCCAGGTCCCTCTGGATGACATCCCTTCACTCCAGCTTGTCAACTGCACTATACAGCTTGGTGTCATTGGCAAATTTGCTGAGGGTGAAATCAATCCCACTGTTCAGATCACCAACAAAGATGTTAAACAGTACCAGTCCCACTACTGACTCCTGAGGAACACCACTCATCACTGATCTCTACCTGGATATTGAGCTGTTGATTGCAACTCTTTGAGTGCAGCCATACAGCCAATTGCTTGCCTACTGACTGGTCCATCCATCAAATTAATGTCTCTCCAATTTAGACACAAAGATATCGTGCAGAACAGTAATAAATGCTTTGCATAAGTCCAAAAATGATGTGATGTTCTCTTCCCCTATTTGCCAATGCTGTAATCTCTGCACATAAGTCCACCAGATTTATCAGGCATGGTTCACCCTTAGTGAAGCCATATTGGCTGTCACCGATCACTTCCTTATTTTCCATGTGCCATAGCATAGTTTCCAGGAGGAACTTTATGTAACATATGTTAATTAACTAATCACAATACAGCAGCCTCATAAACATTAAAAAAAAAAAATCTACACCCAGGTTATTTTAACAGATAAGGCATGCAAGCTTCTGCTTAGTGAACAGCAGAACATTTGCGTGAAGTTTATAAACCTGTCTGCATGGAAAGACTAATCTTCCTTGCTGAAGCCTTTCTTCAAAGCACAATAGACAGACTAAACAGACGTTTGAAAGCTGGTTTTAACCAGTTAACAGAACAAAAAAAGATAGCAACAATGAAAATAAAATGTTAGTATTGCTCTAATTTAAATCTACTAGCACACAGGAGATGACACCAAGATGAACAATAAATAACTACGTAAGTACCCATAACCTCCTCAAAATGTTTTATGGGCAGATAAAGCCATTTGACTCATACCAGCTTACTCATCCATTTCTTAGAGATCTATTACATAAATTATGGTTGTAACTATCCTGTGCTCACTGTTAGCTAAAGTTCTGCAACTATAGAAGTTTAACAGAGCCCCAAACAGCAGTTAAAGCCAGAGAGCCACTAGTTACACTAACCTGAAGTCAAGGGCTGCACCAAACAAACTTTCAAAAGAGAGGATTGCTGCATGAAGGTCAGGAGACCAGGTACTTTAGCTACTAGTCATGACACAGAATAAGATAGGACTTATTCTAACTCTGCTACAGAACATGAGTCTCAAAAAGTGCCACACCTGCAGAAGCCTCAGGTACCTCCCATACCAGTCCTCACCAGACTGACTGGATATAAGTGAACACCAGATTGGCCAGATGAAATATTTCAGTGACACAGCTGGAAAAAATCAGCTACTACACACTGGCCAGGATATTCACTCTGTAAAATTTTTGAACTCCTTTTGAAAGCTAGTTAAACATCTGATATCAACTATGCATTGCTTTTATTTTTTAAGCTACAAAGAAAATATTTGTAATTAATAATTATAATGATCCATCTTTTTTTTTTTTTTCCCCTCAGATTTCCTGACATTTCTAGTGTTTTACTACTATTCTATTTAAAAATCTGATTATATATTCCTACACAATACATTAAGGCTACTGGTTAAAAGGGAAGCAAAACAACAACAAAAAATCATTTTTTTAAACTTCTGATGCCTGTTGCTGTGATACAAACAACCAATTTTCCAATATACAGATCAGAGTCTGGTAATAAGGAGTAATGCCTGTGTTACAGCCTTTCTTTTCATTACAGGAGATTCACAGCAATCCTTAAGCCAGTACTGGGAGAGAGGTGGGGGAAAGTTGAGGGGGAAATAGCGAAAGGTGAGAAAACTCTAATTCCTGTGGAAACAACAAGCCCCATGACAGAAGTATGTACCTTCCTGGTCATTAGTCACCACAGAACAATGATATTCCAAAGCTCTGAACTGACTACCACAGCTGGAAACATGCTATACTTGCAGTTTCAACAAATCTCCTTCCTATACTGGAAAACAACTACTAAGAGCCTATCTTAAATCATTACCTGGTTCAGGATTTCAGCTTCAGGATGTAACATCCTACAAGTTCAGTGACTAAGAGATTTGAAGCACTCAAAAATACTCAAGTATTTTTTACAGGAAAGTACATTTTTTTGTTCTTTTTTTTTCTTAATACCCATTTGGGAAATAGGCCTGCATACTTTGAGAGATCTGGAACAGCTATATCAAGATATAAAAAGATTGGCTTAATCATCCCTAAGATAAAAAATAAACTAACATATATGCATACTCCAGTTCCACAGTCAGATGAAATCAAATCCTTTAAATGGGTGCAAAGTAGGCATAGTTCTAAATGAACTGCCCAAAATCCAAGTATCCTGGGTGTTTCACATTTCCTGTAGGTGAGAGCCCACGGTTAAACAAGTACAAGTGCAGTATTTGTACATAAAAAGTAAACAGTTGCTATGGTGGCTTGAAGGATTTGAGGTGAGGGAGGAGCAGGGGCAGTTTGTTAATTAAAACTCCATCAAAACAAATATTCTCCTAAATTTTACTTTTACTCAGGTGATACTTTTCTGACAAATTACTTAATTGAAATCGCCTTGACCAGATCAAACGGAAAGTTCCCCATAGTAGCCCTTATATTATGTTCTTAATACCATCACATTGCTCCTGAGCTATTTTCGTGCTAGCTCCATGGAAACAAAGACATAATTGTTCATTCAAAAGGCTGCTAAAATTTCCATTACAAAATACGCTTATAAAAAGCTTTTACTTTGTGTTTTTATTATGAGAGGGAGACCAGAAAGTAGGTTATTTTCTGTACTTTACTGCAAGCTTCAGAGATTGTAGTATGAATTTAACCAATACCATCTCTATTGAAAAAAAAAGGGGGGGGGGGGAACTATTGAACATTATCTAACTTGGTGTATTCAAGAAGCCCAATATTTATTTGCTGTGTCTATCATTATGCTGAGGAAACAAACAATAAAAAATAGCTGCTTTTACATTTATCTGATCATAAATTTAGTAATTAAATTATTAAAATCTCAATTTGTTTTACAGAATTTGTAGGTATTAATACTTATGTATTATTTATGTAAAGTTTAGAAAAATTATATTAAAGCTTTCTTGCAGCCCAAACTTCATTTAAATCTAACTGCTGCATCTCCATACCTTAAGCACTCATTTTATTCCTCTCAAATTTTCCACTTTGCAATATGAAGACTGTTCTTTTACCTATTTAATTTGATTTATGCCCTTTTTTTCCTCAAGTAAGAGGTTTCTGACTAAAAGGACAGATGATTAAAAAGACCATTGTAAAAATGGTTTCCTCTAGTTCCTGCATACAGAAAAGGTAATGCCAGGGCTTTATCATACAGAATTTTTCACCACAGTCATGACTATCAGATGGTAGGACACAAAGAAAAAAAAAGTGCCACAATATATTCCATAAATATCTCTAATCCAGGGACATCTAAGGCCCCAGGTTTGCTACTTTACAACAAATACGCTAACAACAACAACAAAAAGGGACAGTGAGCCAAAGTTTACATCAGATACACAAACCTAACAAAAATAATCAATGGAATGTGAGCTTTCTTTACATGTGAGAGTTTGATTACAGTCATGTTCAGGCCTCTACTTATATGATGGCTACCCTGTAACTTTTAGAAATACCCTATTCTATGAGGGTTTTAGGTTAAGCACCTGAACCTGAAATTCAATAATTTTTTCCACCGTTTACTCTGGGCTGAGTACTTTTGATAATATACAGCCAATACAGGGAAACAGGGAAACTTTTTTTGCATCCATTAAAATTCTAGTCACTTCCTTGGAAAACCTCATTTACTCTTCTCTGGAAAGTAGCTTAAAATGCAGCAGTTGTCAGGATGCATTTTTGCTTTTGTAGTCAAATTTAAGCAAATTACAGTGCCTTTCCAAAAGAAACATGAGTTTGGCTGCGCTTAGATTAGCTAAAGACAATAGAAGGGCATTGATTTAAAAATGTGTAGTAAGAAGAGATTGATACTCTACTACTTCTCCTGGGTGAATTCTTACAGTGGCTTTTCATTCTATTAAAAACATGCATCTCCTTTTTAATTTGCTTGGTTACAGCTTCTAGCTGCTTGTTCTGATTTTTTTTTTTTTTTAATCACTAGATTAACAAGACTTTTATAACAGAAAATCTTATCACAAGGAAGTCCCTACACACTTCAAATCAAGTCACCTCTCGTATTTTTGATAAGTTGATCTGACTGAGCTTTATGTCCTTTCCTGCAAGATGTTCTCCTATAGACACAGAAAACAAATCACTTTTGAAGGCTAGATGAAGGGGGTGGGAGGGGGGAGATAGGGGGACTGGAGAAGCTCTAGGCACAGTAGAGAAAGAAAAAAAAAGGGAGAAAAATAATTGAAAGAAGTATGATGTGTGTATTGTTACAGAGAAACTGACACATACACACATACTGAAAGAATGTATGCACAAATATTGGACCACAGAGAGATGGTAAAGTGGAATAGAGAGAAGGTGCTGGGAGAAACTAAATAGCCATTTATTTTCAGAATCTTACAATATCTTTAAAAGCAAGTATAAACAAATCCATATTGGAAAACTTGTGCTCCTAAGCAGCATTCAAGCTATGTTCCAAGAAACCAAACAAGAAAACAATATATGCCACCCCCTAAAATCAGACTTTTTACTTTAATTCTTATGATGAACAATTGCACCCCACAGTTCTTCACTCATCTTCACTTAGCCTGCAAATACAAAGGTTTAATTCCTTTTAATTTGGCAACATTGATTCAGGTAGTTTTCTTCATGTAATCTTAACAAAGATAAAAAGGAAGCTGTTCCCTCCTCCCCTTGCTCCTACTTAGAAATGTCTATCTTCCTTCCTTATTTGCTGTTCTTTCTTCTTTCTATTATACCCTCATTTTTCATTACTTATGCAAGTTCTTTTTGTTCTGTGACTACAGCTAAATAGCAGTATTCAAGGTCTGTTTATAAAACCAACTTTAATGTTTGAAGTTCTATTATGTTCTTAATGAATAGTAAAATAGTAAAATAGCTTTTTTTTTGTATTCACTCGTTGAGCTAGGAAGAATTTTTCTGAAGATGTACCAGAAGAAGAATCACTGAAATGACTGTAATTACTGAACACATCTAATTTACATAACAGCAATGTATAAAATATGCATGAGAACACAAGTAAGTTTCTTATGTGAACTGTCTTACATATATTAATGCTCAGTTTTACCTCTATATCACTTTCTAACTGCTCCTTTGTTAGCTATTCCCTACTCATAAATGTGGTTTCTATTCCATGTATATTGAGAATTCCTGAGGCTTTTCTCTGACCAGTGTCAATGCCCACACATATACTAGTTTTGTGTCTTCTTCAAAACACCAACGGAAATTTAAAATAATTCCACTATGGCCCCGTGGGTCATTCTATTAGAAGATTATTTTTTATCAAGTATTTTATTTTATATAAACATACTATATATATAAATATACATAAATTCAGAGTAGCCTACATCTTCTGGTTTACTCTTTTAAATAATACAATTCTCAAGATTCACCACTGAATAGATTATTAGAATTTTACTTGTCCTGAACGTAAGAGCGATGTTTAGAGAAAAGAAGATACATGCCCTTCTGTCCATCACTTAAACTTATTTTGCCCAAAAATTCAGGACCTAAAGGAAGTACTGATGTTTTACAGGAATCAGTTTTTCCCATACATTCAACATTGATTATCTAAGCTATTTTTATGATGTAAATGCTCCACTGTCCATTTCCTATGTGATCATTTTCCTATGATTGTGAGTCAAAAAACATGCACTATATTCAAAAGATTTGTCACCGAGTTAAAAATAATTGCAAGACCTTCATGTTTTCAATAACTGTTCATGCTTTTCCATTGGGAAATGTATACAGTATCATGCCCTGCAGAACTCTAATATTACTTGGAACACATAAAGAGGATTGTTATCTTGAGTTTTGACCAGATTTTCCCTTTAAACAGTAAATAGGCAAAAATTAAGAATGCTCCCAGATTTAATCCTGTTCAGCAGTGTTAAGGAACCCTTTGTTGAGGAAACTCATGACTGACTTTTCCCCATACAATTTGCATTTAAATATAATAGCATTGATAAATTGATCATGTTACAGTCTGAGTAATTCAATAAACACTTGATTAGGAAGATTAAAATCTATGGTGTTTCCAGAGAATTTCTGGATTAACACACTTACCATACAAGCAAGAGTCCAGTAAAGCACTTTTATAGTTCTTAACATTGAACATTAGAACACTCAGATTTTACGGTTGTAGTCTAAATTGCCACAAAACTAAACAGATGATAGACAAAATGGCCCAGACACACAAAATGAAATGAAGTAAAATAAACATACATTATATGCTCTGAGATGTTACCTGTACCAGGGATGCTACTAAACCAGTGAACATTTCTTCTGCTATCTTGCTTTTTTTTACACTACATGCTCTGTAATATGGTCTGTTTTTTCTTATTTTACTTAAGTGATCCTTCAAGTAAGAAAATTGATAATTTTACCACCATTGCAATGCTACGATCAGTATTAAACAATAGCACATTTTGAAACAAAAATATAGAGAAATCATGTTCAATAACACAGCAGAAAAAGTATACAACTACTAAAATCCAAAAGTACACAGAACAACCCTCCTGCTCAGTTTGAAACAAAAATCCTCACTCTTTAAATCTTTGTTCTTACCACGTATCAGCTCTGCAGGATTGGACCTCCTTCTGTTATGCCCTTTAGGATAACAGAAGCTGCAATGGCCAGAAAAGTCAAGTAGCTTAAGCCAGAGAACGGTCGTCTTACTGCAGTCCAAAGTGACCTCTAGGTATTTAACTCTTCACAGAATTATGAGTTAAGAAGAATTAAGGCAGTACCCAATAGCTTTTGATGGACCACAGTCAGCATTGACCGTTACATGGGACAATGAGCACAGAAGACAAGTCATGTAGTGGATCCTGAAGAAAAGCAGCTTTCAAAGGGGTCACAAGCTGAAACTGTCAGTGTGATACCTGATTTCTCTAGATACATGAAAATTGTGCTTTTGAAGCCAAGCAGGAAAACAAAACAAAACAAAAAAAAGTGTATAAACCCAGATTCTAGGCAATGGACAAAATTCTCCAACTTCTGGTAAACACTCTATTTCAAAGCAAAATGTTACCTGAAAAGTTGCTGGAGCCACTCTATGAAACTTCAGTGAATATACCTAGTGTTTCTACAGTATGGGCCTCAGGCTTCTCTACTTATTCCTACACTTTCTCCTCTCATCTCATCCATAACTTCTGAGAAGCACATCAGAGAAAAAACAGAAGCCGCCTCATGCAGCTGGGAAAAAGTACTGAGAATAAAAAGTTGCTGAAGAAATTGTTCAGAAGCATTGGATGGAAACCATAACGTAGATAACCTCAAACACCTGTGCTGCCTCCAAGGGAGCTGGGATGAACCCAGTACAGTGCAATGACCACTGGGGAAGCTGAGGCTGGTTGGGGGGCAGGATACCAGGGATTCAGCTTGCTTTACGCCTGAAGAAGAAAAGTATTTATGTGGTGTTTTATTATTTGGATCTTCTTTTTCTCCTCAGTCAGTACTGAAAGTTTGTGTTAATTGGCAATACATTAAGTAAAAAAAATCCCAAGCCAAGACCGTTTTGCCTGTGATACCTTACACACTTTAGACAAGCAGAAAACTAACTAATCCTACATAAGAATGCACAACATGCAACAGGCGCCTAAGGTATTTGTCAGTGTAACCACATTAATAATGGAGATAAAATCCTTTTAAAATTCTAAACAGTCCATAACTTTCATTCATGCTAACTGTATATCTATGCAGTAACAGTTTTGAAGGTGTGGTTGAACAATGGAATGATGACGGGAGACAATCCTTCTAAGCAGGTCAGTTCACTAGACTTCAAGTATTGTTCTGCATTAGAGATGTAACACTGAGAAGGGAAATTACATAATGGTTCAAACTGAGAATACTATCTACAATTAATTGAAAAAGGGAAAGTAGAAAAAAGCAGTATGACAATTTATAGATACATGTCCACAAAGAAAAAGACTGCACTTTGCCTACCATATCTTTCTATAGAGAATTCCATAATCCTGCCTAAAACTCTATGTTTAATTACCATTGCATAGGATCATAGAAAGGCTTGGGTTGGAAGGGACCTTAAAGATTACCTAACTCAAACCCCCTGCCATAGTTAAGGATGCCACCCACTATATCAGGTTGTCCAAAGCCCCATCCAGCCTGGCCTTGAACACCTCCGGGGATAGGGCCTCCACAGCTTCTCTGGGCAACCTGTTGTAGTGCCTCACTACCCTTACAGTACAGAATATCCTCCTAATGTCTAAATCTATCCTCTTTTAGTTTAAGACCATTCCCTCTTGACCTATCATTTACTTATCTGACAGAGCAAAAAGTTGATTTCCATCTCTTTTAAAAGCCCACTTTAAGTATTGGAAGTCTGCAATGACATCTCCCCAGGGCCTTCTCTTCTTCAGCCTGAACATCCCCAGCTATCACAGCCCTTCTTCACAACAGAGGTGCTCCAGCCCTCTGATCAACTTTGTAGCCCTCCTCTGGACCCACTCTAACAGACCCACATCCTTCTTGTGCTGGGGGGCCCCCGACCTGGACACAGTACTGAAAGTGGGGTCTCACAAAGGCAGAGCAGAGGGGGACAGATTCACCCTCCTCGACTTGCTGCTGGTCACATCTCTGTTGATGCAGCAGCCCAGAACGTAGTTGGCCTTCTGGGCTGCAAGCACGCGCTGCTGGCTCATGTTAAGTTTTTCATTCACCAGAACTACCAAGTCCTTCTCCAGAGGGCTGCTCTCAAGTTCTTCTCCCAGTCTGTGCTCCTGTCTGGGATTGTCCCAACCCATTCTCATACACAGCCATTCTACTGTATGTAGGCTAATATCATATCAAAGTCAATGATCAAATGTCACTGAAAGACATTTTAGACTGCTGATGGAGGAAACCTGGCAAAAAGTCTTAATCGTTGAGACATAATATTTCTTCTTTTTAAGTAATTCATGATTTGTTAAAGGTAAAAATCTTCCATACCATTAAAATAGCAACAGCTTTATTTGTGAAGTGGGGTATTTGCCAGGAATTAATAAATTATGGTATGGAGTGTAGCTTTATGATTCGCACACAGAACTGCAAAGCAGAATTCAACACTGTATATAACGATCTGAGATCCTAAGTGTCTTTAGTTGAATGGCATAAAGGTTAGTTGCTTTAGGTGTTTCTATATACTCACTAAAGCAGATGTCCACTGAGTTTATTTATTTTTTAAATAGTAAAACACAAACTACAATTTCAGTGTTTTTAATTATTCATTATCTTTTACCACTGCAATTCTCAAATCTGCGATCATTGCTTGTAATTACTTCCAGCATTTCCACCTGCTTCCACTGTCAGCTGCCCTTACATTACGCTTATTAAGCATTAACAAAAGAGCCTCTAGTATCCCACAGGCCGTTATGTCTCACTGGTCTGTGCCTGTTCCAAATGACTTTGCTGTAATGAAACCAGAGATACACAATAGTGCCTTTTGCCCAGGTCCAGCTGGCTTGCATTTGACTCGCTTCTCTGTGTGCACACCTACCATCACGATGCTAAAAGAATGAAAATTTTCATGCAAAAACTTCACAGATTTCCCATAGGTAAAAAAAAATATTTACATAGCAACTGTCATGTATTAGCAAACATATTTCCTTTACAAACATTTTAAAAATATCTGGAAAGAGAAATACTTTTCAAAGATGAAAGAATTTTTAATGCCCAACTATCAATCATTTTGATTCTATAATGAAAATCTATTGCTACAAGTTCTGTATTTGAAATTGTGTTTATTAAAGGCTTGCATTAAACAAATTTTGGAATCCACTATATGCATTTCATTTAACTTCATTACAGTTTCAATATTGAAAAAGAAACAGTAATATCTTTTTAGAGATCCCAAATATATTGAAAAAGCTTTTGTTTAGCTGACACTGCCAGTGAGGAACGACTCCAAATGAGGAAGCAGGCATATATTCAAAGAAAGAAAAAAGATTCCCTCAAGGAAAAATGCACTGGCTCATAAAATACTTCCGATTTTGTCATTTTGTTCTTTAGAAACAATCAGTCTGGCAACCATGAACATGAAAAAACTTTTGAATATATAGCTTTATAGTAGCATTGTAAGAAGTTCCTGAATCAGTAAAATGATTGCTATTCTGCATAAGCCATGGGACAGGAGGATAACTTTCACCAATTAGGACTACTAAGTCTGAACGTTTTGAGAAGCCTACACAACCATTGATAAATGCTTGGCTTGTCAAACACAAGAGCTTTGATAAAGACTTATGGAGATATTTCATTTTTAATATCACAAATGTTAACAATTGGAAAAGCCAAATTAAGTTCTGTACTTCAATAACAAACTCTTCATGAAACTCAAAGTGGGCAAGATTGTCCAGCTAAAGCACGGTGATGGGAATCAGTCCAGGTGTTGACAGCTTACCTATCTAATTTTCAAGTTCTACAATGCACAAGCTGCCCGCTATCACATTTCTGGCATACCAACGGCAAAGCAGTTTAGACCTAGAGCCCTTTGGCTGGAAACTGCATAATAAAATGAAAACTAAGAAACAGTAATGTGTCCCCCCCTTCTTCTTTTAACACACTCTTCCTTTCCTTTAGCAATTAAAGTTTAGTCATATTCAACTATACATAATAGAACAAGCAAACATAAAGATGTAAAAGATTTGGAAGAGATGAGGTTTACACCGTTGTTTAAGTTAAGCAAGTGTGAAATCCCCTAGTGTTCTGATGCAATTCCCTGAAGACGCCTGTTCTCAGTTAATATTAAAAAAATGCACACAGCAACTGTCACATACTAAAAACAGAGACTTGAACTACAAAACACTAACCTTATCTCAAATCTTTATAAAATACATTCGTAATCTAAGCCTGTTTCAAAACCAAAAGAATCTTTAAAAGGAATAATAAGTGATTCACAGAAATTTTTACAGTTTCTTGATCTTACAAGACAGGTAAATTAAGTATTATCACCTAGAAATTCACTGGAGAGTAAAAATAAATATATTAGAAAACCTACTGTGTTGCAGGCACTTACACCCATTTTAAGACAGCACAATAGCAGGAGCTACAGTCCCATAACAAAGAATTACATCCAAAAATAAGGTGCAGAGAAAGAGAAAACTGAAAATTAGAAACCACAGTACTAGACCTATGGGACAAAGCTAAACACAAGTTATAAAACAACAAACAATTAACATTTCTGAAAGCATTACAAAACGAAGACCATGTGTCCCCGCCACCCCTCCCCCAATATATATATATGATATTGTCTTTTGTATCTATTTTGAAAATAAGACTAAAAGACAAAAATATCAAGTTATTAAAATTCATATTAGACCACTCGTTTTCATAGGTACTAGTAAAAATATGCAAGTTTCTACATTGTTCTTGATCTATGCATCTTCTATGCATCTATCTATATCATTTTTGTGTTCTCATTAAACATAGTTTAGACTAAATGACATATTACAAACTGTCCAATGTGATGTTCTGAAAGCTAGAAGTGTTCAATGTGTTCATCAGTAATACTTAGAGAAGATTAGTAAGAAAACAACGCAGTACCCCCCAAAAATAGAGAGGACCAACAAGAAAAAAAGCCCAGTTGTACTAATAGCATCAAACCAGCCAGAGGAGTAAGGAGGATCATCATTGAATATGTCATTAAACTGAGGACAATTTTACATTCAAAAAGGAAAATCAAACTGAGTTCACTAAAGAGACATAAAATTGCATAAAATAGGGCTAGACAAACTGAAAAACATTTGGACTAAATGTTAAAAATTTGAATAACATACTTAAACACATCAGAGATGAGGTTACAATGGTGTTTTGGCACTTTGGTGTTAAAGAATTTAAAAGAGAAAAGGAAATAAATAAGCATAAGCTGTCAAACAAGATAGGAGAACAAAGTACAGGGAGACAAGTTTTATCCTCTTGACTATGAAAAATATGTTCCAAAAGGAAAAAAAAAAAAATAGTTATGCGCAGCAAAAGTGAAAGGGAGATCTATGATTCACCATAAAGATAAAAGAAGCATCTGCTGGCAGAATTTGGAAGAGATAAACAAAAATCCCTGAAACAAGTTCAAGTGCTCCAATGAGAGAAAAAACTTGAACGTCAGAATCTTAAGTGAGGTCAACCAGAGACCTAAAATTCACTGTCTCAGAAAGCTTTCTGGTGGAAAGAACTCTGGGATCCTGCATGAATGTCAGGTGGAGCGTCAGTACATTTTGAAGACAGTCTTAATTTAAGTATCTAGAAATGAGATATGTAAGCAGCCATTTTTGACAGAAAAGCTCTATGCAATAAAGTCAGTGAAATCCAGAAAACTATTCAGCTAACTACATGTAGGCCCATATTTTATGAAGAAGCACACGGGCATCCAATTTATGTAATTAGACCTTGTACCACTGATCACAACCCTCTGGGCCCAGCTGTTCAGCCAGTTTTCAATCCACCTCACTGCCTGCTCATCCAGCTCATGCTTTGACAGCTTTATTCTGAGGATTTTATTGTATGCAGTGTCAAAAGCCTTCCTGAAGGTAAGGTAGACAATATCCACTGCTGTTCTACCATCTGTCAAGTTAGTCTTTTTGTCATAGAAGGTTATCAGGTTGGTGAAGCCATGCTGACTACTGATCACCTTCACTATCTGCACATGCCTGGAAATAGTTTCCAGGATTAGCTGTTCCTTCACCTTCCCAGGGATCGAGGTGAAGCACTTGTGAATGCATCCCATCAGGTCCCATGGATTTTTGTAACCTCAGTTTGCTTATGTATTCCCTGACCTGATCCTTTTCCCCCAAGGGTAGATGTTCTTTCCTCTAGCCTTTCTCTCTGGTTGCTAGGGCCTGGGAATGCTGAAGGCTGATCTTGATAGCAGAAACTAAAGTGAAGAAGGCATTCAGCATCTCAGGTTTTTCCATGTCCTGTGACACCAGGGCCCCTGCCCCATTGAGCAACAGGCCCACATTTTCCCTGGTCTTCCTTCTGTGATTTACAAACTTACATAAGCCCTTCTTGTTCCTGTTGATATCCTTCATCAAATGTAGTTCCAGTTGGCCTTTGACTTTCACCACAAGAGACTGAGTCTCTGCATGCACAGGCTATATTCCTCCCAGGTTATAAACGACAAAGAGGCAGATGATGTATTATAGTTAGGACTCCTGAAACATAAGGCCCCATAACATTTTTCTGTATGCTCCTCCCTCAGAAAAGATCTTTTTATGTCCAAGGATGGCAGTTGTATTTGTTTGTCAATTGTCTTTTCCCACATAGAATCTGAGTACAAGACTCCAAATTTGAAAATTAAAAACAAAACTTCAGAAAACTATGATGGTTGCAAAACAAGGAATAGCTATAAAGCCAATATTAAAAAAAAAAAAAAAAAAAAAAAAAAAAGTTCAGATGCAGTGGTTGCTGCTACACTGGATTTTGGTTTCCTTATGCAAAATGATTCTGTGGAATTTCTGGTCATATGCTGGAGTAAATGCCTCCTAAAAAAAATTTCCTAAACAATTAATTTTTCAAAGTAAATCTTAAAAAGGGTGGCAGTTATGTTGCTCACTGTTTTTAGAGTAGCATAGCACTCCACTGTTTTTTTTTTTGCCTTTCTTTTACTACATTGCAATATAAAGGGAACTCAGCTGAGGCTTGTATAATTGTCTCTAAAGCTTTTCAGTCACATGAAATACTGAAACTATAATATATTACTATATATAAATAAAAACAATGTTGATACAAACATTTTATTTAATATTGAATATTGTATCTCCAGTTGCTCAGCCCTTCCAAGTATGCCTACAGTAAACTTCTCTACCCAGCTATTTAGTCAGTTTTCAGAACTTTTAATAGATCTTCTGAGATACTCTTGAGTTTCAAGATCACTGCTCTTCCAGATGTTGCACCCAATTATTTTACAAGTTTGTATTTTTCTCTCTCTCTTATTCCACAGCTTAACCCAAGTGGTAAGTGTATTTCAATATAACTGTTAGTGAAAGCAAACTTTTAAATGAAGTTCCTCTAAGAACAGGCATACTACAATGAAAACTTTGTAGAACGCTCAGGAGTAAAGGCCGACAGAGGTAATATGATAGAGAGATGTTCACGATGATTCAAATGAAGTCTTTAGCAAAGACACCTTCATGACCAACTTAAGACAGTCCAAGAATGCATTGCCATTGGAACAAGCAGTCTTATCCTCTTCTCTCTGGCCATAAATTCCTTGTACTCTCTTATGTTGGATGAGTGCCTCATCACAACTGCAAAAGTGTTAATGTTGACTGCAAGATCAAAGTCAAAAACATTTTTCAACAGCAGGAAAGCATCAGATTGACTTGAATTTTCAGTGAAATTTCATTATTCATCAACATACAAACCTGAAAAATAGGTGAAAAAAAATTGTAGCAAATCTTTTTAAACAATATTTCTTTCTGTTTTTGTTTTGGGTTTGCTTTTCATTACAAGTGCAATCTCTAAGTGTATTAATTTCTCTGACCAGATTTAGGTCATTTCTCAGTTTGGGTCAACTGACTGGAGTTCTGCTTTCTCTGCAATGACTACTCCAGCCTACACATACCATTTAGTTATGACAGGGGTCAGCAGATGGCACTATTACACATTTTTTAATACTATGTGTTTTTTTTTCTAGTAATTTTTTATTTTAACAGAAACCTTTTCTGATTTGCTGCGTACGTGCAAAGTATGCATTCAAAAGAGAGGATCAATTTCAAAAGAACAACTAAAGCACTGTACTGAAGTTCAGGCTGCAGTTTATGAAAAAATCTGCTTGCATAACTTCTAATAATTGCCTCTGCTTCAAGGTTACTGTGTGTGGAACACAAATTATGGCTAACATACACCTAAACTCATACCATGCTTTCTCTCTAATAAGAAACAGACATGAAATCCCCAATAATTATCATTGTAATGAAGCAAGTCATATAAATCAATTCCAGCATTCCGCTATAAAGTGGAATATCTAGCAGACTCTTGAACTTTCATTAGAGAAAATAAAAGGAAAGCTAAAGGTTACCTACATTCACTTGCAATCATCCAATGCACCCTTTCTTCACTATAAATTAACAGAGTAATTAGCACATCGTTATTTACACATCCTTATTCAGGAAAGTCACTCTAAGGAAAAACAAAACAAAACAAAACAAAAAACTGAGAAAGAGTTTTAATCTAAAAGTAAAGAAGAGGAGGGAAAAATACCTAAAACTTTTACTTTTTTTCTTTTGAAGTGAGATGCCAAGCACTTACACTGTACATGCACCATAAGCTTACCTAGTTAAAACGTTACCTGTTCATGTAATCTAAACAGTTTATTGACAGTATTATTATTATTTTTTTTAATTGAATGATATTATTCATTCTTGTTTACTATATGCATTCTGACATTGAAATTTCAGGCTACTCAACTACTGTGAATGAGTTCAGCTCTTCCATACTGCTAGTTTACTAGCAAGATGCATGTAATTTCTACTTAAGAAATGGACGTTAAAGGTGTGCTCTAATTCAATACCTTGTAAACAGATACAGAAATGCATGTTCTTGCTATTTATGCAACACTTTTTCCTGCAACAAAGAAATCAGAGAAGGTGTTTGAACAAAACAGAACACTTCAAACCTCACCAGACCACAATTCCCTTCATCCTTGCTCTTACAGCCCTCCACTCCTCCAACTACCTTCATGTCTGTTCAGTCTTCTGTAATCCCCATGACATTACCTGCAGTAATCATCTCTGCTCTACTGCTAGATGATACACGAAGGGAATTCAGAGTTGCAAAAGGGATTAAGTTATTGCTTCATAGCTTGCTTCATTCCCAGAAACAGTCAGAAACTGGGGGTGGTTGGAACAACAATACTTTGGTAGAGGACAACGGAGATTTCAGGATGATGCTGACGTTATAGCTGACGGTAATGGCTAGAATGACACCGGGATGAGGAGGCGGGATCACTGACCTGTGGAGACCATGGCAAATTGCTGGGATGATGTGAAGCAACCTACTTCTCTGGGCTAACTGTGCTGCTCTCTGTTCCCTATCCTCTCAAGTACTCATTCATCCTATCCTCTCAGGTTTTCATTCCTGAGGAATTTGCAGAAGTGAGGAATTTGCACAAGCGGTGCAGGAACTCACTCAGGAAATGCATCTTGCCAGGCTTAGCCTTGCAGTCTCTCTTTTTTTCAGCTACTGTTTTGTTCTAGACTGAGGAAGTACTTGGAAGTAAATCTACAGAGGACCAAGTCCATAGCCAACGTTGTAACGACCTCACCAGTTAAACCTGCCTTGTCTGGCCAACAGTGTTACGGCAGACACTTAAACCATGAGCTTACACTTCCATGCCTGCACAGAACTGATACTTACATTACCTGAGCAGACCACAGCTAGAGTAAGGTCTGTCAATTCAGATGATATTTTGCATGCCATTGAATAATCTAATACATTCGGTAATGAATTAACTTCAAATATAATTACCATTTTAATATAAATTAGGTTTCTCAGTTTTCACCTGAGGTAAAAGCCAATATTCAGAACTGATAGTACTAAGATAGTAATCTTTGACTTCTAGGCCATTTTTTAATGACCTCTTTTTGTCTTTACACTACTGTGTATAATTGTTTTCCTTCAAAACCTCAATAAAGTTTACAAGACTTGCACAGATGCCTTGTAAAGTATTTCAGATGCTAGGAACTCAAAGCAAAATGATCAAATATACCATGTGGTTTTAAAACCAAAGCCATACATTACAGAATGAATTTGAAGTAAATATAAATACAATCTATCCTTCAGTATAGTAAAATATTTTTTTATATAAAAGATATATCCATAAGTGATTTAAAAAATATAACTTTCTAGTACACATTTGAAATTCAATAAGACATTTCAATCTCAAACATTTTCTTGGCATACTTTTCTGACTTCTGTATTAGGATAATGTCTAAGCATTTCTAATAGCTTAAAAATAAAAAATAAAAATCTATCCTCTAATGAAAATTCTGGGTCAGACTATGAGCAATTAAACATTCATAACTTTTCTCCTCGGTTTTATTTCAGTTTCCAACAACTTTAGGGACCGTGTTGGCCAGTTCTTCTATTATGGGATTTTTTTTTCTGATAGAATAAGGCCTTCCAAGAGTGATATAAATCTTTCATTAAGTATTTATTTCAATGTTGGAATAAACTAATGACATTCTCCTTTGATCACAATTTCTACTTTCAATTCCAAATCCCTGAAAATTGCACTTACAAAACAGTCTGTACCAGTTATTTGAAGTGAACTTGCCTTTTTTCAATTTGGATGGAAAAAAAAAAGATTGAAATTAAGTTATTAAAACATACAAAAGTTAACTGAATTTCAGAAGCAAAACAAAAGAGATAAATTTACTTATTTCACTTAAAATCTTCTGCAGTTTCTCTTGGATTGATAAATAATTTCATAGTCATTTGCTTTTCCTCATCTACCTAATCTAAGAACTTAAATAATTTGTCTTAAATCGGCTATGATAGCAGAACTATCCTAAGTTCAAATGAATGAACCAAAATGAAGCTGCAGCAGGGAGAAAGAAGTCCACAACAAGTACTGTCACTGTCAATTTTAACTGTCATGTCTACTCTGGCCAATGTGAGAAGACACTATGATTTCTGACTGCAATAAAATGCATCTAAAATCAATATTTCTCCATAGACCTTTTATAAAATTTTGTATGTCCTTGAAGATTTTATGACCTGATGAAAACCATCATCTCTAGCTATCAAGTATAATTCTAACTAATAACACAATTGAAAGGTGAATTTAAGAAAATTCTCCGAAAGGAGAGAAAGAATACCATCTCAGAATGCAAGACAGGAGGAAAGTGTTCTGCCTATTACACGTACATTTTTTATTTTTTTCATCATGAAATTGGATTAAAAATAGATTTTTATAGCTAGATGCAATATAAATTCTGAAGTGAGATGCTTATTTGGCATAAAACATGAAAGATAAGTCCATTTTATGACAGTCTAAAGAAACAAAAGCTCAAAACAACTTGAATGAAAGAATGATTCAATCACCGACCTGAAACACAAAGAATGATTTAAAATTACATTTTTCTGTTTTGTCTCCTGTAACTTTACTTCTGATTTTGTAACGTAGAATTGAGTACTTTAATTTCTCAGGCTTTTACTCATTTTCTTAGTAAGCAAAGTTTGGCAGGTATAGGCCATATAACTCCCCAGGAAGTTAACACTTAACACAGCAGCACTTGCTCTATAAGCAAGCATTATTTCTCATTGCAGACCCATTTTAGGACAAGATATGGATATTTCCCATAGATATATCCCGTCCAGTGGCAACAGTCAGTGTTAGCACTTCTAAATGCAATGTCACTAGAAAGGTTGTCCTTAGCTTTACTTGGGTAAGCAGGAGACAGTGCAAAGAAGTGCACAAATTCCTAATTGACAAAGAGTAGAGTCAAGTGAATTTCCCTTTATTACTTAGGTACTAAATCAGATACTAAAGAATATATATTTGAAATATTAAAGCAGAGAAAATTGTTGAGTCATTTCTCTACAAAAACAAACAAACTACAAAAATACTACCTCTAATGCACTGTGTACAGAAGGGATTAGCACAATTTACCTCTCCCTCCACAAGGTGCAGATCTGTGATAGCGTAAAAATGAATGAATTTATGTACTTGGCTCTTCTTCTATTTCTGCTAAAAAATTGAATAAAAATACCTTTTTTAAAAAACAACAACAACAAACAAACAAAAAATAAATTAAAGCTTCTGTCCTGCAAGTATTGCACAGAGCCTCGGTACCTTGCTAGGCCTTCCTTCTTTTTCCTCTCTCCCAGACATCTACTATTTGTCCTTTCAGTAAGAAAGAAGATAGACAGAAGCAGCTTATGCTTGCTTGCGACAACACAAGTCTGTTTCTGAGAAGACCTAAAAATGCTGTGCCGTGAAGGATCATTATCAAGACTTCCAGCAGAGTAAGATTCCCTCTGTATAAGGTAGCACTGTTAATTGCTCAAGTGACAGACAAAACCTACCACCATACACTGTAACAGAATCTTCTGTTGTTTTTCCCTAGTATTTGTTGCAACAAAAGGATCCTTTCCATTGTTGCAAATTATCTGTTTATGTGATTAGTAAACATTTTGCTTTATTGCAGTAGTTCAAGGAGGAGTGCTCACGAACTCAGACCACCAAAACTGTGAACATGATAGGAAAATTATTCCTACTTTTAGAGAGCCTGACCTACATTTCAGCAAGAAGACTAGACAAGAATGTCATACTCAAGACTACAAGAGAACTTTTCTAAGTCATGTATCTAAGTCACTCAGTTCAATTCTTTGTACGTAGAACAGCTTAAATCTTTGAGAAAAATATTCAAATGTTTCCTAAATAAACAACTATTAAAACTAATTTAAAATTATATTTGAAATAATGACATAAAGTTAGATCTTATGCAAATACAACACAGCAATGCTGTAATTAAGTAGTGCACCTGAAATTTTATAGATAAATGTAACTAAACAGACAAAAGTAATTGGTTAACTGCCAAAGTCTGTTGAAGCTAAGCCAGCTATTGACACAGAGTCTCTTTGGGGATTAAGAGAAATGTTTTGAAAAAATATCTAACTTCATTTATTGTTAAATTTATTACTATTTTGCTCTAGATCATTAGCTCATTTCAGAAATTTGAACAAGGTGATATGATAAAAAATAACCCCCTTTTTTCCCACCTCACTTTTTAATACATGACTATAAATTAATAGGTAGATCTGATAGTTCTAGTGTCATGAAGAACCAGGAAATCAACTTAGTCACCAACCACCTGCACTATTTTAAGTCAGTTTTATATGCAAAGCTGGTTTTGATGAACTGTAATCAGTATACTACAAATTAAAAATATTTACCAACAAAATCAGTTCTAAAATAGTAGGCTTTGCTGCTCACAGACAGAAAGGCAACATCAAATTTAACTATATGTCTTCATTTGGAGGCAGATCAGAATATCTTAACAGCTACCAAGCATTGAACTTTCCTTTATAAAACATAATTGAAAAAGGCACACAGTGGAGGAAGATGCGCTGTCTAAATACAATTAAATTAATACGATTCAGATGCTGAAAATACACACTTATTCCTCTAATAAATCAGTTTGATTTAATATTAATTATGACCTAATTTCATGAAAAGTTCTTATCAGACTTAGAAAGGACTGGATATGTGCAGTCCATACCCAAAGCCACACACACTAAAAATGAACATTTTCAGCAAAGTATACCAAAACACTAAATTATTATATTCAGCTTGGATCTGATTTCCTAAGTCACACAGTTAAATAAGATTCTAGGTTTACTTTTCAAAGCCATCAACATCTGAAAAAAAAGGCATGGGACTATTAGAATTCCCTATGGTTTCTGTCTAGGGTTTTAGTTAGCCTCATATATATATATATATATATATATATAAAAAAGGAAAGAAAAAGCTCCAAATCTGTTGTGAGAAAAGGAAGGAAACAAGTTAATGCCCTAAAAATCAGGCCCAGAAAAACAATGGATTCTAATAAAGAGTCTCTTTACCAAAGCAATATTGGAGAATTATGACCAACATCTCTGACTTGTATACAAAAGAAACAAAGTACTCATTTCTTCACAGACACTATTAGCCTTTTCTTATTTCTGCATTGAATAGCCTAAAAGGATAAAGACAAACAAGTCATTTAAGCAGGGAAATTACATTTTAAAATATCTGAAAACAAAAGCTACTCTTCTGTAAAACAATGTCTGTTTGACAGCAGGCTTACCGTGAGCCAGCAGTGTGCCCTGGCAGCCATGAGGGCAAACCATGTTTTGAGGTGCATTAAACATAGCATAGTTGGCTGGTCAAATACAGTGATTCTTCTGCCTTCTGCTATATTTAGCACTGGCACAGCCTCACCTGGAATCCTGTGTGCAGTTCTGGGCCCCACAATATAAAAAGGATGTTAAGGTACCTGAATGCCACAAAGAAGGGCAACAAAGCTGGTAAATGTGCAGGAAGGCATGTTCTGTGAGGAGAGACCAAGGACACTCGGGTTTGTTTAGTTTGGAGGAAAGGAGGCCAAGAGGTGACCTCCTTGCTCTCTGCAACTCCCTGAGCAGGCGGAGCACAGAGGGAAGTGCTGGTCTCTGCTCCCTGGTCACCAATGACAAGACTCATGGGAACAGCACAGAGGTGCACCAGGGGAGGTTCAGACTGGACATGAGGAAAAATTTCTTTACCGTGAGGGTGGTCAGACACTGGGACAGGCTTCCTAGAGATGTGGTTGATGCCCTATGGCCATCAGTATTCAAAAGGCATTTGGACAATGCTCTTGTTAACAAGCTTTAACTTTTGGTTAGCCCTGAAGAGGTCAGGCAGTGGATGATCTTTGACAGTCCTTCCCAACTGCCATTTAATTTGACCTAAAAATATTTGTTGTTATAATTATTTAATGAATATTACTATTACATTTTGTAGTAGAAAGACACGAAAACTTTGACAAACCATGAACCATCTATTGTGACAGGCCTCATATCAGAACATATCAGAAAAAACTGACCGTTCTTGTGTGGAAAAGGGTGTGATTGCATTCAACTGGACATTCTTGACTCTTCTTCTGGAAGACCTTCAGCTATCTTACAAAGAAATTATTTCATATCTGTTTCAGCCTGTTTCAACTCTACATCCCACCACTGCTCTGGGAATAGCCTGACTAGTAACCATTATGCTTTTGAGTTCTTTCTGGCAACATTTTTTTCAGTATGAGAGTGTGATTCACAAACTGAAGAGCATCTATGTTGCTCTGTATAACTTTGTAGATCACTACAGACATCCTTTCTGTTGACTGCTTTCTATGAAATACATACCCATGGAAAATAACCTTTCAATACGCACATACATATTTCCAAAACAAATTCCAGAAGTATAACTAAGCCAAAGAAAAGGAGATGCAAATATTTGAGATAAAGGATTGGAGCAGAGTTTTCAACTATGATTGCCATCAACAAGCTTCCTGTTTTCTTTCCTCCACGAGTAAAGGACTTCATTTATGCAAATAGCATTATCAGTGAAACAGACTATTCTCTTTGAGAGTTCTCAGTAGAACATCCATGACAGAAGGAATGACATTCAAAGCAACCTTTGACGTTGTCTACATTAGGAAGGATTTGATTAAGAAAAGATGCATCATAGAATTCAAGAACTCCAGAATCACAAGGGCTTAGACATAATGCAAGACCAGTATTTTTGCTTTAATAATGAAACAGCTATGGAAAAGAGCTCTACTGAAACCAGACAAATTTCATGGAGAAGAAATCTGCTAATAAGTATGTACTAGTTTCGTACACAAAATAGGGATTAACCTATTTTTTCTATGCACCATCTGGATGCTCAGTAAATGAAAACGTCTCTTTTCACCTGCTACAGAATTTAGACGCTTAATCATATTGTGCTCAGATCTGCATTAGATATGTTGAAATGCATAACCCAGTGCGTTAAAACTCAGAGCTATTCTGCACTTGTCATATTTCAGCATACGTTCTTGCTTTGCTCAAGAGCTGAGCATTACAAGAATCAAAACATTATAAAAAACATTCATCACATAAATTGTAGAAATAAATACAGAAAGAAAAGGATCAAGAAATGGACTATGGAGATAGCAGTGTTTTTTGTTTGGTTAGCTATTTTGTTTATGTTCAGGTTTTAGCTAGCTCAAAACTTCATGAAGTAAATGGCCTGAATCAAGATGCACATTTCAAGAGACTGTGAAGTCTAACAACAGTTTTTAAGATAATCACCAGAGAACTCTGCTAGGTTTGCAGAATAATTTATGTTGATCTGTAAAGCACCAGCATAGAACTTATAATAGTACTCCATTTTAGCACATGTACTGCCATAAAAAAAAAAAAAAAAAAAAAAAACACCAACAAGGGTTTATTTGATTGTATTTCTTTTTCAACTCTCCTCCACATAGGACGCATCAACCACTAACCTGCCTCTTTTTCAAAAGGAATAGTTATCATAGATGAGCTTCACTGTTAGCGAAGAAGAGCTGATACCCATAAAAGATATCACAGCACCTACTTCTGCTAAATTTTCTTGAGGTAGACTAAAGACTATGTGAGCAATTACATCTTTTGTGATGTATTTGGAATTCAAGAAGCATCCCACAAGGGTTTATGTTTCAATTACTGTCCAGTCTATATAAGAAAAGGAAAAATGCAACTGGCACAGCAGGACAGAATCTTCTCTGCTGGCCGTAACTGTAAAGATTCTCTTTCAAACTCCCCTGAACTTTAAATACATTATTCAGATAAGCATCTTGCACAATCTTGCCAGCATTTGTACAGAAATAATCTGTTAGAACCAAAATCCTATCACAGTTGGCAAGTTTATGAAGCATAGAGTTGCTATCAGATAGAGACTCCCCACCAGATTAAAACTGTTCTAAGCTGTTGTGTTTACAAGACTGCTGTTGTGATTATTACCTATGTTATTTCACAGGTAGAATCTAGATGTGTCTCCTGAGCAGTGTTCGTTAAAATAAATTATGCCCCATCTTCATAATTTTGGTAACCACAGTGGTGTAACAGGGTAGAAATGATTAAATCCTTTACCAAGCTAGGTACATATCCATGAAAGCGCAGATAAGTGCCCAGCTAAAATGAATCAGATGCACAATCAGAATGAAAGGTATGTAAATACCCATGTAGATCCTGCACAGGACACTGAAGTCTAAGATGTTACAAGCATCTGGCCAAAGAGTAATTGAAAGGACTTAACTGAAAAATAGCTTGACTGAGTACAACTTACCAGATAACTCTTTTGAGCCTCTGCAAGCAAGCAGTAATTGAGCACCGGATGACAGAAAAGATAGACCTCCTTGACCAGAAGTACTCTGTGCTTCTGTAGAAAATTATTTCAGAGAAAGGAGGCAGAGGCAAAACAGCTCACCCAATAAATGGTACAGCAAATAGTGTGTTAGAAGACTTACCCTCTCAAAATGGAAAACTACATTCAAATAGGAAAAGACTATTAACTTTGGTGATATTGCAATGTGAGCTGTGCTGCCTCACTGCTCACCATACTACTCAAAATAGACACAGTTGGAGTGACTGTTCAGGTATACATAATTTGAAGTGTGATACCTGGGAGAGGGAGGGGGAACTCTATCAAAATATTGAGAGTTAATGCAAAAATTTTAATCAATGGCATTCTTACCTGAACACTGTAAATAGAATGTATAATTATCTGCATTTTACTCAGTCAGGATCATCAGTCCGTTGTAAAAACATTTGAAGAAATTAGGATGTACTCATACCCCATGTACATATGACCCCACAAAACGATACAAAGGTAAAGTAACACATTTCTTGAATAACTACCTTTAGAATTTGATTTAAATTTTACTAAAAAAAAAAAAAAAAAAAATCTGGAAAAGATGATAATCATCCACTCTACATCCATTTATGGTGAAAATTCCTAAGGGGACTTGACTGTAATGGATGAGAAAAGTTCCAACAGAAACGCACAAAATAAGACTTCAAATATTTAGCAACACTGATATATTTCATCTAACAGAGGCCTAGATATTCCCAGAGAACAGCCAACTTTGGCATTCCAAAACTAAATGGTAGAACCAAATTTTAGAATAAAACACTAAACTTATGTTAATATTAAATGCATATTATTTTGGGTGTATTTAATATTTTCAAATATGAAGGTCCTAACTTGGCTTCACTTAGCATGGTCTTATTTTAAAGTAAATGTCAAACCAGATAAAGAAGATATACAACAGCAAACAACAAATAACTACCATCCACAATCCGATATAATAAAACGTTATCTTTTAATGACGTCAGCTAAACATTAACTGAAACAAATTTCTGGCCTGTGTTTAGCAAGTCTATTTAATTTTAACTTAGCATACTGATTGTCTAGACATGAGGTGTTAAGCTGCCTAAATCAGGCTGCATGCAAACAATGTCAGATTATTTATTTATTAACTTATTAAACTAGCCAGATCTCTCAAGTACTCTACAATTGTACAAATTCAATTCATAAAAAGCTCTAAACCATGCTATTTATAGTGGATATTTTATAGACCTCTCCATCAATGAACATATCACTATGTAGCAGAGACTCAGGACTGTCCCTGTGGGATCCCTCTGCTCTGGCGTGAGATGCCCTTGGGCTGCAGCCCCTCAGAGACATTTATGCTCCAGCTGGGTTACCCATGGGACACAATCTCCTCACAAGTGTACATAGTTGAGGACAAATAGTTATACATATACTTGAAGCAAAGTTTACTTCTGCAATTTTTAGCAGAACAGGAATGCTTAAGAGACAGATCTCAAAACATATCAGACCTACTTTAGATCTAGACATGGTTTCATAGGAAGATTTCAAAGATACATTCTCAACTGTATCTTATTAATTACATATTTTATGAAGCACATGCTTCAAGATTTAGTGAAAAAGAGCAAAAAGTCATCTTTACTCAGTTATACAGTGTAGTTGCAAATGTTTCAAAGAGTGAACACGAAACTTGCAAAATGCTTTTAAGTAAAATTCTCCAAATACGGTAAACATGACAATCAAGTCAAATCAGCTGCTTTCAGAAATGATCAGTAAGTACAAAGACATCCACTTCAAAGTAAAATCTGTAAAAAAACAACAATGTATAGATACATGAACTAGTGGAAATCTTCTTTATATCTTTTAAATACCGCCCTCAATTTATTTATTTATTTGTGTGTATGCACGCTTTTAAACTTTGCCTTGAAATTTAATTAATTTCTATTCAGGTTCTGTAAAAGCCAAATATCCAAGATTTCAAAAATAAAACCCCCCATTGCAAACACAGCTTCTCTACAATGGTAAGTTCTTGCCTGCTCACTTGTAACATTTTGCAACAGAAGTGTTACTTTTTCATAAATAAAATGTCATTCACATGGAGCCCAGGGAACTTTTTAATTTTAATTAACTAGTCAAAATCTGCAATTTACAAATAAAAGCAGATTTTCAAATAATTGCAGCATTTTTGCATAAAAATTATCTCAAAAAAAAAAAAAGTCTACTTGCAAATTTATTTTATTAGTTTTTGACAGGAGCCACAGTTAATATGGGAGCTTGTCCCAAAGAAAGAGAGGAGGATTTTGAAGAAGGGTTTCAGTCCATAGTAAAGTCTCAAATGGCTGAGAACAGCAAATTCAGTCTGTACTTCAGGACATGGAGGTGCTTGAGCGAGTCCAGAGAAGGGCTACGAAGCTGGTTAAGGGTCTGGAGAACAAGTCTTACGAGGACCGGCTGAGGGAGCTGGGACTGTTTAGCCTGGAGAAGAGGAGGCTCAGGGGTGACCTTATTGCACTCTACAGGTACCTGAAGGGAGGCCGTAGCGAGGTGGCGGTTGGTCTATTCTCCCACGTGCCTGGTGACAGGACGAGGGGGAATGGGCTAAAGTTGCGCCAGGGGAGGTTTAGGTTGGATGTTAGGAAGAACTTCTTTACTGAAAGGGTTGTTAGTCACTGGAATAGGCTGCCCAGGGATGTGGTGGAGTCACCATCCCTGGAGGTCTTTAAAAGACGTTTAGATGTAGAGCTTAGGGATATGGTTTAGTGGAGGACTTATTAGTGTTAGGTCGGAGGTTGGACTCGGTGATCTTGGAGGTCTCTTCCAACCTAGACTATTCTGTGTCTGTGTGATTACTCCTAGCATCATTTTGTGATACTAAATTCATTCACTAGTAACATATATGCAGATAATTAAGCAGATGAACTGGCTTTTGGCTTGCTAGATTGATGTTAGGGCATTGTTTTTGGTGCCTAAAAGGCAAATGCCACAAGCACATCAGATCTGACTTACCACTTCCCATACTGCTTTCTCAGAATGTTACAATGAAAATTAAAGATTTGGTCTTTATCTTAAGGATCTTAGGGTTTTTTTCTTCAGTTGTTATCCATGTTCAACTCTATTTAAAGTTGACAACTTATTTTGAAGAAAAAAGTTTTTTTTCCCTTGCTGTATTGCAAAGATTTCTAACAGGAGTCAGTTCAAGGCCAATGAATGTCATCAGAACTGAGGATCACCAATAATCTTCACAATTTTCACACCAAGGCATGCCTGACTTGATCTTATTTAACAGCCAAGCTGTTTCTTAGCAAGGCCAAAACAACCCTAACACTGCACACATTTGTCTCCTTGGAAAGCAAATGAGCCATAGCACAGAACAACTGTCTTTAGTCCAGGGCTACAGTTAGGTTCTTGTAGTACGGCTTCCCATTCAGGTCAATGTTTCATTAACCAGTTTGGATATCCTGCTCTACTTTGAAACCATCCAGAGAAGAATGGGAATATTATTTATAAATAGGTTGACATACATATTAAGATAGGCTTTTAAATAAAGCTTCAAACCTTATCTCCTGCTCTATCGCAAAATTGGAAGAAAATCTGTATTTCTAGATGATCGTTGTGGCTTCCCTCCAATTTCTTACATCTGATACAAGAAACTGAAGAAGCAAAGAGCTGCTGTGCCATGATGATGCACTAGGCAGCTGGAAGAGTAGTGATGTGGTAGGAGGACTGGATGAGCATGTTAATGGGAAAGCAAACAGAGAAACACATCACATCTACGTACAGCCACATGACAAACAGAATATTGGAAGTAAATTCAGATCAGTGTCAGCAGGACTACAGGAGAACCATAAATTAACATGACCACCATGGCAAGAGAGAAACAAAAAAATAGTATTTCTCCCTTCCCTCTCACCTCTCTTTATTAGATGAATTTAATTAGAGTGTTAATTAGAGCCTGAGGCCAGAATACAAGTTTTCCTACTGAAAAAATTCTTAAGAACTGCTGTACTAGGTCAGACAAAAAAAAATCTAGCAAAATATCTGGGTATAAACAATAACCTTTAAAAGATATCATGCAACAAATGTAAAAGTAGGCTAAACATAAACCTCACTAGCCCCAATTTTCCTCCTACAACCTCCAGTATTTTGTTCAGATTTCTTGAGCTAGCAGGGATGTACTTGTATATAATAGCTTCTGCTACAAAAGCCCCTAGAAAGTTGTTTCACAACTTAACTACACATTATGTTGAAAGCATCTTAGTTTTGACTGTTCTCTACTTGTTAGATAGTAATTTAACTCCTAGTTAGAAGCAACAGCAAATCTGTTCAACTCTCCATATTGTTATTTCAAGCACAACTGTACCCTATTGGTGGGCTGTTCTGTTCTTTCTTCTAATTCACTTCATAATGATTCCTAAAACTTCCTTTTCTGTAACTGAGGACTGAGCTAACATTTTCACTAACCCATTTCATTATAAGGTTTCACTCTCTGAGTAGTAACAATCGACTTAAGGACCATAGGTTTATATGTAAAATAAGGATTATTCCCTCTCTCCACATACATAATTACATTGAACTGAACTACCATTTTATCAGTGGGATTTTTTTAATTATCCTGAATTACCCTGTAGTGTCTGCAAACCTTGACACCTCATTATTCATTCCTTTTCTAAATGATTTATGAATATATTAAGAGCACAGGCATCAGTTCAGATCCTTATGGGATTCCTTTGGTGACCCCCCTTCACTATGAAAACGGAACACTTATTTTCGTCCTTTTCACTGTAGATTTTAACCAGTTTGTACACGTGTAAGAATCTCTTCTCTTATACCATGGCAGCTCAAGTTCTTTTAGGAGCCTGTCCTGGTTTCAGCTAGGATAGAGTTAATTTTCCTCCTAGTAGCTGGTAGGGTGCTATGTTTTGGATTTAGGATGAGAAGAATGTTGGTATCACACTGATGTTTTAATTGTTGCAGAGCAGTGCTTACACCAAGCCAAGGACTTTTCAGCTTCTCGCTCTGTCCTGCCAGTGGGCAGGCTGGGGGTGCAGCAGGAGCTGGGAGGGGACAGACCCAGGACAGCTGACCCAAACTGGCCAAAGGGGTATTCCATACCATCTGGCATCATGCTGAGCAATTAATATGGGGGGGGGGGGGGGTCAGCCCGGGCCGGGCCCCCCAGCTGCTCAGGGATAGGCTGGGCATCAGTCAGTGGGTGGTGAGCAATTGCATTGTTCATCACTTGTTTCATACACATTATTAGTAGTAGTACTATTATTATTATTATTTTCCATCCTGATAAACTGTATCTCAACCCACAGGTTTAATTTTCCTGATTCTCTCCCCCATCCCAGAGAGAGAGGGGGGAGGGTGAGTGAATGGCTGTGTGATGCTTAGGTGCTGGCCGGGTTAAACCACAACAGAGCCTTTGGTGAAAAATCTTGCCAAATACCATGGATGTTATCATATGTTCATATACCAGTTTCTTTCAGAAAATGCTGACAGCTTTGTGAGGCCTGATAATCCTTAAAAAAATATATGTTGAAATGTTCTCAGCATTTACTCACATGCTCACTATTTGAATTCTGAATTGTGATTTCTACCTGTACCAGTACACATAGCAGATGTGCCGATTTATACTTTCCAGAGTTCCTCCATTGCTGTGATTGTACCATACAATTCTACTTACTCATACTTGAATTCATTACAAAGGATGGATGAAGCTCACCTGGGCTTGTTTGTTAGTTGCTGTTCCACAGGAGAAAAAGGTTTCCTGGTAGGGTCAGCAGACTGGGATAAAGCAGCAAAAGAGCCAAATAGAGAAGAAAGGCTACACGCTGCTGGACACACTGCTGAGTCACGCAGCAAGGGACAGACTCTGCCAGTCCCAGCAGATTCACACAGTCCCACTGCCGTCAGGTCCTCAGTAATACATACTCACTATTAATGGAGTCATCTTGACACTGCAGTAATGCTGCAGATCTCTGAGCTGGGAGCAACAAAGACCTCAAGATAATAGTTAGGAGTGAAATAATGCCTTTATTTATTTATTATTTTTAAGGTAATGTTTCAAATGTGGAGTTCTACTCCAATTTTGTTATTCCCCCAAGGGGAGAAAACGCACATGACTTACACTTGTCACACTGCTCAGGAAATGCTGGAAGGCATACACATGCTCTGCACCAAACACGGCTCAGGAATGGAGTAGGGTTATGTAAGAAACAGCTCCCTCAAAAACTCACACTACAGCCACATAATCAGAGATGGAATCAGGTCCATTATTTTATATTTGCACATTTGTTTCCACAACAACTCAAATTTCTTTTATACTAACCCACATTGTAGGACATGCCCTACTTTGTGTCTGTTCTTATATTGCTCAATACATTTCCCAAAATGAAACATGTTCTCTTCATAAAAACTAAACAAAATATACTAGGTTAATATACAGATCAACGTGGGTATAAAAAAAATAATAATAAAAATCTTTACATTCTCTCCTTCTCCATTTCCTTAAGATACTCATTAAGTAACAGATGTTGTACTCATTTATCAGCAAGTGGAAACAGCAGACACTGGAGATTGTATCTGTCACCGGTTACCGTACAGGAGGACATTATAGGCTTTGTTTGGAGTACTTCCAATCTGATTTTGTGACATCATGCTGCATCTAGCAGACTGCAGGCAACACTGAAACACCAGATTGTTGTTGAAGAATTACCAAGTCCAAGTACCACGGTAGTTACATCTGTTCAGTTCATATGGCATTTTACAGTCTTTATTTTTTTGACCTATGACTCAAAAAAGTCACTGTTAAACCTCTTTAGAACAAGCATTTAAATTCATCTCAACCTAGAAGGAAGACTATTTCAACTTCTTAAAAAAACCTTTACCTATTCTGATTCTAAAGTGAAGAAAAAGTTATCAAATAATATCTGAAACTTCTCAGGAATTTGAAACATCTCCAGGGATTTTAACATCTCCTGGAGAACAAGCTTCAGACTGTTTACCAAAAACATGGTTAAATAGGCATACTGAAATATAAAGATGTTGTCTTCAGACACATTTTAATAGCCACATTGAGTATATTGAGTACTTGAACACAGCTGTGTTACTATACATAGCTTTTATAACTTTTATATACATAGGTATACACATAGCTTACATACACAGTTCTGTATGTAGCTTATATAACTTTTTATAAGTTTATTAACTGTAAATTGCAACACTCATGGATATATAAATCATATACCACCCTAACATGAATTATTTTAAGCTGATTTTTTTAAAAACTACTATTCAAATAAGATGATACCTACTTCTGACACCAATACCTACGATGGCCTTATGAATACCATGCTAAGTAGGTAAATTAAATCTTAACAAGTCATTTTAGTTGCATCTGTATATAGACACATCTGACTTTCAGCCACAGCAATGCAAAACTACTTTGGCCAATTCCTTAGAACTGCTTTCATTGATATTTCTAAATTTTACACTACTCATATGTGTTTTGTCTTGGAAAAAAAAAAAGAAACAAGCAAGCAAACGAAAACAAACCCATACCCCCAAAAAAAAATTTCTTATTTACTCAGATTTTTATTGCCTCTTTTATTACTTAACTATTAGTTGATAAGAAATAAAGAAAATAATAATAATAAAAAAATAATGACTTCAAAAAGAAAGGCAAAGGCACAGATAAAGTGGTGCTCTTTCTGAGGGAACTGGATACAAGTAAATAATCTGCAAAACTTCCAACTACAGGTTGATCACATTTCTAACAGGAAATCTTTAATAATATCTCAGTAAACTAAATCCTTGTTTAAACACCTAACTTCCAAGCAAATATAATCTCACATTTAATTTTCCCTTGTTCATGTCTGGTGAAGAAGCCAAATGTTTTTGTGGCTGCCTTATCTTTAGAACATAACTTCACAAATGAAGACATCTGTTTTTTAATCAATCTTTAATTTAAAAACTGACACAAAGTCAGACTCTGGTCATTGTGACTATTTTCCCTCATCTTTTTTCAATAACGTAAGCAGTTTTTAGCACATTCTAGTGGTATCACCTACAAAAATAGTAACTTACCCCTGCAAAATAAATTAATATTTTAACTTGCAAGGTACACAACATTTTATCTAAGCTACAGATATGTTCAGTCCAACTTCTTTTTCAGCAGTTGACAGATCTAGTTCTTCCTCATCTTAATAATTTCAAAATTTACCAAGTATGTGCATATAAGATCTAGCAACAAAGGTTTTTATGTGTGTTTTTGCTGTTTTTTATTAAACCTTTTTTCATCCACTGCTAAATAAACAAAACCCTGGACCTCATTTGGCTACAGTGGCAAGAGTAGGGCATGCAGTGTGCTACAATGCCCTACAAGCCCCCAATACTCCACTGCTGTAAGGGTGGTTGGACTTGGATCCTGGGAGATTGATCCTTAAGAGAAGCCAATGCTTCCACCTTTGCAGACTTAGAGACTGTATGCACCTTCCAGATCCCACCTAACATTTTTCTTCCCCTGTACCAAAATAGCACAGAAATAACGAGAGAAAGCAATGCCAGCTCTGAAGGTAATGCAAGCCAAGATACTTGAAAGAACCCAAGAAGCTTGAAAGAACCAAAGAGGCAAAAAAATTCTTCCTTCCCTCTAAACTCTGACAGAGAAGGTGAATTGACTCAATCGCTGAGCATAGTTCACAAGCAAGTTCCAGAAGTTAGTATCACAAGCTTCTTTATCGTATCTAAGTGGGAATGCACAAAAACCACTTCAATAAACACATCTTAGTTTCACCCTTCTTGAAAGTGGTTCTTAGACTCAAGTCAATAGGCAGAAATATTCTTTCTTAAGAGTCTTGAGAAAATGGTCCAAAAGACATGCACAGGTAAGATTTTTTTTTTCAATAAAATACCACTTCAGTAACTTCTCAGCAACTAACTGAACTTGCATGAATTACGTGGGAATGCAGTTCACATAGCTTTTAGCTTTTATGTTCACCATGGTTTCCTAAAATGCCTGAAAAAAAAAAAAAAAATACAATTTGAAAGAAAAACACAGTTTGGGTTTTTTTTTTTTTTTTTTTCCACTACTATGAGGGAATCAAATCCCTGGAGAACAGAGCTTATTTTTTTAATAACGCTGGATTGGGAAAATTAAGTTAAGTTTGCTACTTTTACATATTTATCAGTCTTAGTTATGTGGCCAAGGGTTTTAAATGTATGCAACTCACTCTGTAAACAAAGTACGTCATTTAAATGCCTCACCTGTAAAACAACCATTCCAAAGGCTAGATCAGTCTTGCTAGATATGTAGAGTTAAGCTTAAGCTAATTTCTGAAAAAAAGAAAAAAAAACAACAAAAAAAAACACCTGCAAACATTGTTTCCAGTTGTTGAATCAGGAAACTTTACTAAAAGAATTATTGAAAGAAAATGAAAAGAGGAGAAAAGCAAAAGATAAACAATAAAGGCATAAGCAGTATCTTTTCAATCTATGTAAATCAGGTATAGTACGAACAACTATTTTACTCCTTCAGCCAAGTTGTTATATGCATAATTACATGGATAAGAGGCTATATATTCTATCTCTCTCATGCTCTCACTCTCTCCGTTCAACCCTAACAGGAGGGTGTTGATATTAAGATAAATTACAGGATTTCCAACATAAAGTTAACCTCATCTTTTCAGAGGAGTTTTATCTTCTTCACTATCTCCTTTTTTGATGAGTCTTTGATAGTTTACATTGTTTTAGTAAAGTTATAAACCACATAGGCTACAGAAATGTTGAAATAAGTCATGTAATGATCAACATGTTAACTATATCTTGCAGAAATATGTATTTAGTTCCAATGCATTATATACCTTACAACTCTATTACTTACAAATACATTACACTTTATAAGATACATTTTGAGCTATTTTACAAGATGTAAATACCATGTAGAAGATTAATACATATTAACTTTCAGTTGCAACAAACCATCTATTCGTGTTCAAATGCTGTATTTCCTTGACTTCACTTTTAGTCATGATGTGATGGCAGTGAGTTGGACATGCGAACAGCTGAGCCAAACAGGCAAATGTTGTCAGATAGGTCATAAAGAGTAGGTAGCCCATGTAGAGCTCTGGAAAGAAAAGAAAACATGACTCCAGAACCACACAGAGTGTTTTACACAGTGAACGTAAATAGGCAGATTAGAGCCTCGTGAGCAGTGTTGCAGAACCAAAGACTTCCTCCATTGATACTGAACACTAGGCCACTATGGAAGAACTCACAGAATGATTCCAGTTTAAATGACTCACTGATCCAAGAAGAGGAAATGCAACTAGCCTCAAAAACACTTTTAGCAACTAATGATATTCAATCCCATTATTTACCAGAAACATATAATACTAACTGGAATTGCAAATTGAGGCTGTGAAAATTGAACATTAAAACAAGTGCCTTAGACTAAAAACTGCCAGAAAACTGCTTAAGATAGTATTTTTTCAGCCAAAATCAAAAAACTATATTGTACAATTGCACCTTCCCATTCAATTGGGTCCTTCTCTTTTCACCTTTTTTTTTTTTAGAAAACAAACACACCTCTCCTGTTTAAAATATTTTGATTATCCTTATTCTGTGTTGCTATTGTGATTCTGACTACTTCTCAAACTTCTTCCATGTTTCCAAGAATATAACTCCTTTCTTTAGAAGGTTCTTTAGAAGGGATGTCTTTTGAATCTTCTGCATTCTGAATCCTTTCTTTAAACTGCCACTCAAATGTCACCTTATTTCTCTCTCTTTCTCTCTTCCATCCATTTCTGCTAAAACAGCTAGCTTTTCTTAGCTATCGGTCACCCATTCATTAACTCACACCTCATACAATGCCTTTTTCCCCCAGCCTTTCAGTATCAGTCTTGAATCAATAGACATATCAGGGTCTTTTAAATATTTATCATAGTAGAAGAATTATGCACATCATTGCTGTTAGTCCTTAAATTTGCCCAAGGCAAATCTCTGACTTCTGATACTACAAAGCACTTTCAAAAGGCCAGGTCCAACAAGCATACACCTTATGCTGTCAACAGAGCTTTACTTCAGAAAGTTAATCCATCTCAGAACTGGATTGCTCGTGGCATTCTCCTTTAACCACAGCAACTGAAGCTTTAGGTCAGACAGCTGTTTCAGCAGTCAGCTGGAGATCAAGTCCTTGTTACCTATCTTTTCCAGAAACAATTACATGATTGAAACTCATACACACCTCTAAAACTGCTCAAAAAATTGAATGCAGAACTCTCACCTATTCATTCCAATAGCTATAAATGAATTAACGAGATGCAAAACATGAGGCACATTAAATTCTCTTTCAGATCAAATCTGTGTGAAAACACTGAGCCATCACATACAACTAAAGGTAAAATAACAATCTACCTATAAAAGACTGTTTTGGTTATGCTGAAGCAGGTCCATGAAGAAATAGCCTTAAAGAGATACAAATAAGGAAATACTATATGACATATTTGCAAAACGTTTTAAAATCAAAATTAGAATTCTGTAATTAAAAGGCAAAGTCTCATATCAATAAGAGCAGGCAGAGAAAACTGTTGCAACACAAAATATGCTGAGGTTTTAAGGGAGGAAAAGTAGATAATGAATTATCCCATTTAATGAAAAGCAGGAGAATGTTTTCTTTATCTGAACTAGCTGCAAATAAGCACACAAGTTGTGCTCTTCGAAGAAAAAGATAGGTTATAAGAGAAGTACAGATTAAAAATATCTAGGAGATAGAGACAGATTTTCAAGTGTACCTGGGTGCTTTGTAGGCATGTCTAAGCTGTTTCAGAATGCCATACTCATTATTTCCGTTTCCTGATCAATATGTTGATAAACACTAAAATGTTGAGCATGTAACTGTTAGATAGTTTTAAAACTTAATAAAAGAATCATGATTATCTTAAAAGAGGTGTTAAAATAGTGTTTAATATATTTGGATGAATCCCAGTTGCCATTGAAATTCAATTTAGCACAAGTATCTGCCATCTCATACATCTCAGATATAATCATCCCCATTATATCCTTGTCTCTAAATTAGAGAAACATGGATTAGTTGGATGGACCACTCGTTAAGTAGGGAATTGACTGGGTGGCCGCACCGGTGGCCGCACCAAAAGTGTTGTGGTCAATGGCTCAATGTCCAGGTAGAGAACAGTGACGAGTGGTGTTCCTCAGGGGTCAGTACTGGGACCAGCACTGTTTAACATCTTTGTCAGTGACATGGGCAGAGGGATCGAGTGCACCCTCAGCGAGTTTGCTGAATACACCAAGCTGGGTGGTGTGGTTGACATGCTGGAGGGAAGGGATGTCATCCAAAGGGACCTGGACAGGCTTGAGAGGTGGGCCTGTGTGAACCTCATGAAGTTCAACAAGGCCGAGTGCAAGGTCCTGCTTCTGGGCAGGGAATATCCGTAGCACAAATACAGTCTGGGCAGAGAATATGTTGAGAGTAGCCCTGTGGAAAAGGACCTGGGGGTGCTGGTTGATGAGAAGCTCAACATGAACCATGTGCGCTTGAAGACCAGAAAGCCAACCATATCCTGGGAAGCATCAAAAGCAGCGTGGTCTGCAGGGTGAAGGAGGTGATTCTGCCCCTCTGCTCTGTTCTCATGACACCTCACTTGGAGCCCTGGTTTATTTCTGGGGCTCCATGTCCTCCCTGTACTGGAACTTGTTATAGCGAGTCCAGAGGAGGGCCACAAGGATGATCAGAGGGATGGAACACCTCTTCTTTGGAGACAGGCTGAGAGAGTTGGAGTTACTTAGCCTAGAGAAAAGAAGGCTCTGGCAGTCCAGTGCTTAAAGGCCTTCCAGTCCTTAAAGGCCTACAAGAAAGATATGTTTGTCTTAAGGTACCTTCCAAACCAAACCATTCTACAATTCTATGACTTAATAAACATTTTTGTTTTATGCATATTGAAAATGCTTGTTGAATCAATGTTACAGAATCGTTAGCTTATAAAGAAAGCAAGAAAACTTTCTGATTAGCAAGCCATGGGAAATATATTCCATTAATAGAAGACACTTGTGGACTGGCACTGGGAACTCAAATATTTTCACTACATCACTATGCTCCAAGAATGAGCAAAGGAAAGGAAAGGCCACATCAGCTGTCAGCTGTAACAGTCATAATAATTGTAACTTCTATGTGAAGAACCTTAAAAGACAGAGACAGAAGAGGTAGGAGGTGTAAAGCACCAAATGCAAGCACACCTTCTTCAACATGGAGAGACTGACTGGCTCCAGCTAACAGTAACGTTGCCCTCCACTGTTCAACACCATTTCTTTTAGGAATCACTCCTAATTAATATCTCAATCAGTCTCCTTAGACATGCTCAATTATAACATCACTGATGCAGAGAGAACAACATATGAGCTTCAGGCTGGGTATTCAACAGAGAACAGACAATGAGACAGATTTTAAACTCTGTTGTTGTTAAAAACGTTTGTTTTTTTGTTGTTGTTGTTTTTTGTTTGTTTGTTTTTCATAAAACTGCTGTAAGAATACACTGCTTATCCTGCTTCTTGGTGTGTTTTTTTTGTTTGTTTTTTTTGGGGGGTGTACCAAAAAGCTAATTTTCCAAAGCTTTAAAATGTAAAGGTTTAACATCTCTTACTATACAAATCCATTACTTAGCATTAAAGGATTTTGGGAATCTCAGTACTGATTCACATATACCAAACATCAGTTTTCTAAAAGATGCAAGAATATATGATTTCTTACATTTTTTAAAGTATTAGGATTTCTAAAGGTAAAGTCATAAACAAAACTGAGTTCCAATTGATAAAGGCCTCTAGTCTGGAAGGAAGACTACCACTCATTGCAGTTACTAATTCTGGGCTTGAAATCTTATGGAAATAAATGGACAAGACATGTCTTTGCCAAAAAAAAAAAAAAAAAAAAAAAAAAAAACACACCACATTGAAACTTGCAATAAAAGCTTTATTATTAAAAAAGAACATAGAATCACATAGAATCACATAAATGAATATGCCTGGAACAGAAAATACAGCAAGAATAAACAAACTGATTTTAACAAGGTAACTGTCCTGTAGCCAAGCAAAAAACCACCCATGAGATAGATGCACAATGCAAAAATACACAAAATGCCAGAAGAGGAAAAAGAACAAACCTGACATTTCAGTAATTTTAGTCTGAATGTGGTCTAAATTCATATATATTCATAGCTTTTCCAGAAGAAATTTAAAGATATATTTCATATCAACTATAACAAATTGTTCAGCAAAATCCTTTACTGGTTTAGTAATTTGCATAGCCAATATAACAGAAGAGTCTGGGTCAAAAAAAAAAAAACAAAAAAAAAAAACTTTATAAAACTCTAAGAATAAATTATCAAATTTGAATTAGAAATCCCAGATTTGAATATGTAAGTACCACTAACTGTACCACAAGAAGAAAAATGATATTGATTGTGCATTAATGGATCTCAAATTAACTGAAAATTAATCATTTGGTGATTAGGAAAACATCCACAGCACCAAATTTGAGAGATCTAATTTGGTTCCTAAATAAAGGGCTAATCTCCTGAGAAAAGGATAAATAGAAAAAAAAAAAAAAAAGCTTTTCTAAGGTCAACTGAAAGAAAGATTCTAAATCAGGCATTTTTCTGCCTCTGTATGAACTCTTCTCCATCTCTTCCACCTGTGAATGGTGATAAAGAACATCTACAGAGATGATAGCCTCAAACTTTGTACCTATTAGACACTGTAATCATCACCAGCTCTCCAATCTCATTTTACCCTCCCTTCATGACACATTCAGTCATCAGAGCTTAAAGACCTGTCAGAGAACCCATGATGTACTGCTGGATTCATTTCTAACTACACAATTTCACAATCTTATAACAGGTGTATGACTCAACTCTAGGAAAAGAAAAACTACTCCACAGTATCTTTAATTACTCATTCCACAGCCCTGCAGCAGAGCACTTTGGTCACAGAACCAGAGTTAACATCACCTTTTTCAGAGGATGGTAGTATTTTTTTTTTTTGTAAACTTTGTTTTGAAATATAGAAAACCGTGCTATTCTGCCATTCTTTCATAGAGTATGTGCCATCTAAATAGATCTTCATAATGTCTTTTGCCATATTCTTGTGAATATTGACCAAGTAATACATATGTTAACACACTGCTTCACAGTAGTCACAAACGTATGGAGTAACACCCTGAACTTTGACACCAATTCACAGAAGCAAGTTAAGATACTACAAATGACTAAAACAAAAAGATTTAGAACAGCACCTCAACTTAGAAAAATTAAACTCAAGAAGAACTGCACAATAATTTGACCAGATCTATACGTAACTAAATTTAAGGTACTGAAAGATGGCCGCAGTTTTGTCTATATTCAAGCATGGACTACTAAAATAAGGCAACTTGTCACACTTGGACAAGTAAAGCCATCTCTCTGCTTCATCAGTGCAATTTACTTTGCAAATCAGAGTAAATTGAGGGACCTGGCATGAAAAAAAAATAACAATAACAACAAAAGCTAAGCAACCTCTTTTTCAATCCTCCTGTCAGCAGCTATGGAAATATGAGAAAAAGGCAGCACCCTAAGATGTTGTTTAGAAGGCCAGAAACAACACAGTGTTACCTCTACTCCCAAGTGCCTGACATTTAATTCTAATGCTTTATAAATAAAAAATAAGCATATTGTAAGGCACTAATTAAATGCACTTATCTAGGTCCTCATGCTCTATATAAAGCATGAAACAGAGTTTCCTCCTACTTTCTAATAATGACAGGTATATAAACACCAAAAAAACACATTCACTTAAATGAAAGCTTTTGATAAATTACAGAAGTTCAGTGTATCATCTGATAAACAATTTCATGGCATCAAATTTACAGGTAGCTGAATCCAGTCAAGAATCAAGGTAGTATCACTACTACCTTCTGTGGATGTCTCTGTGCCAACAATCTCAGCTACCTGTAAGCAGCAAATTGAATCCAGATCAGGATTGTGTGAATCTTCCAGTTACATTTTAATACAGGCCTTCATGTATTCCCCAGTATCCTATTTGAAAAGAAAAAGTGAACATACATAAAATTGAACTCTAGTAAAACAGTTTCACCTCTGCATCTTTATTCCAATTACTTGTGACAGAAAGATCCAGCCAGCATGGAGGGCAGAAAGGCCAATACATGACAAAACCACAAGTAAAAAAAACCCACACCAGTATGTTTTCAAAACTATAGGATTTAAAAACTAAGAGATTACGACTTCAAACTGTTCAAGCAAGCTCATGAACAAGAAATAACAATAATAATAATTAAAAAAAAAAAAAAACAGTAGTTAAGACTGAAAGGTAGAATTCCAGAAGACACTTTTCACTCCAGTTAGGAGTTCATACGGGGCTTTAAAATATTTTTGAATTCATCAGTTTTACTTTTTTCTGTTTAGATGTGGAGTAGTTTACAACAAAAAAATATATACAAGTAAACTAGAATTCTTCAGCTGGAAAAAGGTATCTGAACAAAAATACAAGAGGCCTATAAAATTTTGGGTGTTACAGACAAATGTCAACATCTCTTTGAATATAACAGCTAAAGGGTATTACATTAAAGTGTGAGAAGGTAGGCTTAAAATAAATACTACATAATCAATTATAATTTCTTACCACAAGAATATATGCTAAAACATTTTACATATGTTCAAAAGCAGCAGAAAATTGAATTGGAGTAGGGTGTGGGGGAAGAAATCCACTGCCGGATGCTCAGTACAAAGGTGGCGCCTCTGGCTAAGAGTTCTCAGAGCCATGCTTTGCTAGTGGCTAAAACAGCATTCAGAAAAAAACTAAGTTATTTACTTACCCTGCTCTTAAACTCTTCCCTAAACATTCACAAAAAAAACATAACACTGGTCTAGGTATTTGGTGTGACTCAGTATAAGTGGTATGATCTAAATCAACATATTTTAATAAAAAAATCAAAATCCTCTGTGAAAGGAGATGCTTACAGTCCCAAAATAAATAAATAAAATAAATAAAATAAGATCTCCAGTGTAAAAGTCACAAGGAAAAACAGAGGAATTAGCAGTTCTTCTGATACAGACTCAGACTACTTGCTTTCTCAGAGCACACACAAATTCCATTTGGTCAAGGCAGCTCCAATTTCCCACCATTTATTTTCTTGCAATGGGCTGTAACAGACAGCTTTAAATGTGTACAAAAAAAAAAAAAAAAAGCAAAATCATACTTTAGACAGTCATTTAACTCCATTAACAGTTAACTGAGGAAGAATGCAGAAGGCCATGCACAGGAAGTTACCTATTAAAGGAAAAATACAAAAAAAAAAAAGCATCTACTCAAAAATATATTACAACTGAAAAATCAGGTCATAATGGAATTAAGCTGGGGGGGAAATCAAAATCACCAAGTCTTTAGGCTATCAGACTCATTAAATATGCACTGTTTCTATATATACTCATTCTGGCCATAAATAAGGTGTCAAGACTGAAAGTTCTGAAAATTGGATTACTTTTAAACAGTGGAGTGAAGGCTGAAACGCATGACTAGGGTGATTAAACACAACGTTCAGGTTTTCACTCTTAGTTTAAATACCAATGATTAAATATGATTAAGACCCCTGCAGAAGAGGACAGCATAAACTTTGCATTTTCCCAACCAAACACAGTTGGAATACTTAGATTAGTCAAATGTAAAACTTTGCATAAGTAAATAGTTTAGCATTTTGCAGGGAATTTCATAATGGAAACAGATTACAGAGAAAAAAATTTAGAACAACAACTAACTAAAGTGATAATCATTACATTTTCTCATCGGGCGAGAAAAGAGGATTGGTAATTAATGCACCTAAATTGAAAATCTATAAAAATAGATGAGAAGGGAAAATTTAGAGTGTGTCTACATTAGTATTGTAGTTTATTAGATCAGATGTGTGCTTCTCAGACAAATCTTCCAGATTTCTCAATTCTGAACTTCAATTGCTTCAGTTTGCATCACAACACGATCTTGGAGTGCTCAAGTTATATATATTTTGGGTGACTAAAATGAAAGATGCACTCCAGGAGTACACACAGCCATCAGCTCAGGGGAAGGCAGATCTTCAAAAATAGCAAAGTGCACTTCAGTTGCTAACAAACATGCAGTCCAAAGGATCAGACAGCCTAGTCTGGAGTAACTTCCCCTAAAATGCCTATCATGTGGGAACTGGTTTTCCTGTGCCACCTGTGCTGCTCTGCAGAACACCTGGTACTAGCACGGATTGCTAACGTGGACACTCCTCTTATAGTGATAGAGGTCATCTGAGGAATGACAAAACGTACTAAATTATAATTAGGTTTACAGCAGCTAAATATAAAGATTCATAGAAATCTGATTTTTCCAGCACTCTCCCACCACTGGGCTAGCAACAACTCAATGTCATTAGTCAAAGGACTAAGCTGACTCTCAGTTTTTACCAATCATCTCAGTACAACATCTTGGATCTTGTGATGCTGGAGTTTTTCATAGAAGGAAAGAAAGTTCCTAAATTTGGTACCCAGAAGCTAACTGTAATCCCATATTCAGAAGCGTAGCATATATATATATACACACACACACACACATTTAAATCTCTAAGGCACAAACACGTTGGGTTGATTCCAAAACAAATTACAATCCTGGTATAGTACCTTGTGAAATCATGAGCTACTGGAACTAGCTTTCAAAATCAGTGCAGAAAGTTATGGCAAAACTGTGTTGTACCTGCACATGCTGTGATTCCGCATTGTTCTATAGAAAAGAAAGAAGCTCCAGGTTATAGCCTTTTTATGTCCAATAAGGAGATTTCTCCAAAAAAAGACATAGATATTACAGCTTGAGCCAAATCTACCTTGACAGTTTTGTAAAAAGTCCTGACACACCAGAATACAACTCTGATATCTTCTAGACAAATATTTCTGCTCCTTTAAAAACAATCTGCAACTTCAACACCTTGGCTTGTCATTGTAAGAAGATAATTTCCCTGGATCCAGTATAGAGAGGAATGCCTTCTTAAGAAGACCTTAATGGAGCTCACAGCCTGAGAAGCATCATAATTTGGTGATGATCTTCCAGGAGGAAGCTGAATCCAGTTCACTTAATAGAATCCATTGCCCTGACAAAATCAAAAACAGTTTAGGAAAGAAAGATACTAGCATACAAAATTAATCTCACAAGGAATATGAGGTTCACCTAACAGGTGCCCCACTCCATCCTCTGACTAAGCAAGTCTTGCAAGAACACAACGGATTTGCAAATCCTAGCTAACAGGCTTAACTGACTGAAATAACAGTGGAACCTAAGCTTCCCCACACAGTCACAAACAGGGTCACAAGCACTTCATCTCAGCCTTCCCCCCTATATACACACTTCAAGACTGCATCAGGCTACATCCAGTCACCAAGGAATTAGAAGAAATACAGCAGAAAACACAGACTAAGGTCCTGAGATGATTGCCTAGCATACTGCATTTAAGACTTCAATGCAAAACTGATCTCAGGGTAAATAGATCCTCATGAATCCTCACATGAAGGACAGATTATAGCTCCTATTTATAACACCTAAGCAAATGCAATGCACATTTCTCATTTGCCTGTGTTCATTACCTCCATAAAGGAAACTTCCGATATGCAGTCCAATATTTATGTGCTACTTATAAAGGCTGATCCATTCCATGACAGACTGATTCCTCCTTACAGAAGTAAAGCAACAGAGTCATGTTTTCATTCACCTGCACATCATAACCCTGACCACTGGACAAATGCCTGGCACCCTCTCCTTACCAAAGCTGCCCTATGCGGCAGCAATCTCCTTCTCTGTGGCACTGACAGGCCCACATTGCTCTGGCTACACGAATGACCGTTCCAAATCAGCAGATAAATAAGCAACTTGGATGGAAGGGCTTACTAATTCAGATGATTTGATGGTCCTACCATTGCTTTGTGGAAGAAGTACTGTCAGCAGAACTGAGCCAGCAACTTTCTGAAGGCATGTGGTTGTGAGGACATGTAAGGCTGAAGTTTATCTGGGCTCAGAGGGACCAGAAATGATGGCTGCTATGAGTGGCCACTCATACATGGGCTACCATGTCTGACTGACCCAAGCTGAGCTCTCATTAGTGAACCAAGACTAGCTACAAGGCTGTTCACAGCTAAGAATCAGTATAAAGCAACAAGGCTCTGATTAGCAGTTGTGCAAAGCATGTCCACAGTAGCATGCTGTCACTGCAATGGTTGTAGAGCAGCTTTTGGTAGCTGCATACCGATACTTCAATTATCTGGTGTGACCTGAAGGGAACACAAGATCAGCTTCACCAAAGTCCCTTTTAGCAGCTAAATTTCCTGCTAGGAGCATGATGAAGCCTGACCATTAACTTTTCTTTAGATGCATATGAAAGAGTTTTGGGGAAGAAGGGGAGGAATCATAACCCGAGGGATGTTAGGATGGGTTTAGGTAGCTTATAAAAGCATACTAAAAAAGGTTTTAGAAATCACACTAATATTGTAATCTGTGAAAAGCCAACGTCACTAAAGCAGAGCTGGTAAGAGGAAAATCAGGCAACCAGAATTCCACACACACAAAGCAGTGATATCTTGAGGACAACTCCTACAACAGATGGCTGGTTATATCAAGCACAGGCATTCTGCCTGTGTTTTAGGAAAAATGACAGTGTATTACAAAAAAGTAAGATCTGAAAAAGATACTTAGGTTTACCAGTTTTTCCCCTCAAGTTGTAGAAAGCAAGATTCTAGCAAGAGGAAAAAAAAAGTTCTAAACCTTAGCCTTGCCCCAAACCCTTTTTTTTAAAGAAAAAAAAAAAAAAAAAGGATTTCTTGATGTCTCACTAGATAGGACTGAAGTTTTGTAGGGTATCTTTCATAGCAATATTATAATTTAAATTTGGAATGACATCACATACTCAAAATTTATCTATCAGATCCTCTTTCACCAAAACCTGATCCTAACAACTGAACTTCTAGATGTTCTTCCCTTTTTTGTTCGAGGTCTGACATGCAGTCACAAATTTTCATTTTTAAGGACAGCATTACGTACGGCCCATTTCAACATGCCTCTTAATAGTAATTATAATAGATGCATCAACAGTACTCGATGTACCCTTGCTGTCAAGTCAAAAAACCTAATGAAAGAATCTCACATCAGTTCAGGAGTTACTGACTACCAAACTATATAGCTATTATCAAATTTAAAAAGCTATTGTAAAAAAAAAAAAAAAAATACTACTTTTTAATCAAAAATAAAGTCAAAAGTGCACTTCTCTTTCTCCTCTACCAACCACAAATCAAAGATCTAAGGAGAAATCTGATGAGCTTATGACTGGAACCTCTATGCTTCAAAGTAGGTCAAGAATATATCAAACTGATATTTTCACTAAATAAATAGAATCACGCCTGTAATCAAACCTTTGTGTAATACAAGCATACTTTATTACAGCAAAAATGTTTAACTTGGACAGAAAAGAGAAACACACCATGTAATTTTGTAATACAGATTTCTAAATCCTGAAACTGAAAAATTACTGAACATTGATGGGTTATTTTCCCCCTCCATCCATCCTTTCCAAAAATATTGATGCAAAGTATTGGAGGAGCTTTCATAAATCTTTTGGTATTGATATATTTTAACCTGTTAATAGCTTTAAGAGTTCCACAAGGTGTTTAGTACCATACTTGAACATTTGAGACCAATTTGAAATTCAGTTTGTAATCCGAATGGGCAAGATACATATTAACAGTACAACTTACCTGCTAGTATTGCTTCATTTTGCTAAGGAAATACTTAAAGGAATTTAAATGCCATCTTTTATATTGACAACCAAGAAATTTGGAAGATTTTTCAGAGTTATGCAACATTCCCTTTTCAAAGGGACTGTTTCCTAAACCTGTCCTCTTCAATACAATTTAACTTCTGAAGAACTCAAGTTACCCATGGTACATGAACTATCTCCATCACTGTACAAACTTAATTATTTGCTCCATTATTAACTTAATGGAAGATAATGGCTTATCTAATGTAACAAATTTCAAAAAATGAGGCGGGGGCGGGGGGGGAGAATCCAACAAACATTATAAGGTAGAGAAAAGGCAACTAAAACTTCTGGAGAAAAAAAATGTGTTGTCACTTAAAAGTGAAAAACTGTTGTGTTTGCTTATACGCTACTGTATTATGAAACATTTACTTGATTTGCAACAGTTTAGAAGTTAAAAAAATCCCATTATATAGATACTATATATAGACAGTTTTAAAAAGTACACTGAAAATGGTCTTTTAAGCAAAACGTACAATAGCAATCAAACTTCAGAACGACAGATTCTTTCATTAGATCTTGTTTGTACAGTTTCTCATATTCTCTTAAAACTCACATTTTTTTCCTTCAGCAGTAGGAGGGCATCCACAGAAGTACATTTTTTTGATGTTCACAAATCATAAAAACTTATGAAGAGCAGTAGAAATTTAATCTACCATGACAAGGCAAAATGAATTAACTTTTAGCTTTTATTGATGCTGCCTAAAACCCAGTATTCTGTCACAAGTGAAAACAATTTTAGCAATCTAATTCTAGCCCTTGATAGATTTGTCTATCACAAAGTGATCTGGAAATAAAACTTTCACAGGCTATACCCAGTGCTGAGACTTCCTAACACCCTCTTAGCATCCTAGTGTGCAACTAACCAATGTGTTTTAACTTCCAGTTAAAACAAAGCAATTTAAACAAATTGGTATTCTAAGTTTAAAAAATAACTTCCAGTCAAGTGAGATTTTGATATTTTTTTTTCCAGTTCGTCATTATTTATATCAAAGAAAATTACTTTTTTCTCCCCGAGGCTTGCAAAACACAAAACCAAACACACAATTCTGAGACTTATCGTCTATTCTTCTTTATGAAAAGTAGTTTAATAAAATTAATGTAAGCACATCAAAGACTTTCCATAAAAGTCTCAGTTTGCTAAAATACTCCAGCTGAAAAACAATACTTTGCACTTAAAATATTGTGCATGTTATTTAAAAGTATTTAAGGAATTCAAAGCTAGAAATACATGCACTTTTTTTTTTTTTTTTCCTTTTTGAAATATGCAAAAACAGTAATTAGCCCCAAATCCTGGAAGAACAGGCACATCTCTGATGTTCATAAAAAATTAAGTGCAGGAAAATGCAATCTGTTTACTCAGGATAGAAGACTATGTTAGCCCCACATTCATTCAAAGAAGTAATAATACTCACTTTGAAGAATGATTTAAAATAAGACTTTAGAAAAAAAAATCAATTACAAACTGTAAACTAATGGAAATTCACACAGCAAAGCTACAGAAAACAAAGGGAAAAAATCTAATTGAATGTGCCTAAAAGAAGTCTGAGAAGTTGCATCAGATACCTGGCTTCAGTTGTCTTTGCTAGCAATACTTACACAGTTTTCTACAAATGCAGTCACTGAAATGCATCTTCAATACTTGTTCAACATGACAATTCAATTTTTCCTTCCTTTGAAAGTAAAGCCATAACCCCACTGTTTGACATCACTTATGACAAGGATTACAGTCATCTTTGTTATTGCAGATCTAAAGGAAACTTTAATAATGCAGTTGTATTTAATTAGTAAAGATGGTAAAGTATTAAAAAAGTGAATCTTTAAGTACATCAATTCAAGTTTCCATTCTGAAGAAAGTGAAATCCAACCAATGGAACAATCCCAGAGAAATCATTGTTTGGCTAATAAGTGTTTAAAACAACTATCAGAACCTCCCAAAACTGATCTCATTTTATTCAGCTGTGTCTGTTCACTTAGAGCAGACATACAACTTTTAAAATTACTCCTTACTCTACTCAGCTCTGTGTAGCTCCTACATCTCAAAGGAACAAAGTTTATTCACCTGCAAATAATGAGCTTACAGAAGAGTCACTTCCTATTGAGGGCAAAAGGACTGTACTGCCCAATAAAGCCACATTTTTCAACAAGTAATCTTTCATACTTTTGAAATGAAAGTAACAGGAATCTTTGTATGTATTTGTGAACAAAACAAACAAAAGCACAGTATTTGGAAGGTATCAGGTTTTTCGTTCTGCACAGTTCTGCTGGAACCATCACACCCTCCCCCAGAGCCTACACTTGAATGCACGCTTTCTCAGTTTTGACTACCACTAATATGAAGCCTTTCATTCTAAATCGTTCTGAGTCATGATTTAACATTCTGTAACTGATCCAAGGCATTGGGGGGGGGGGGGGTTAATCAACCTTTATAGTTTAAGGCTTCAGAATCCTGTGATTCAAAGCTGGATAACACCATTTACATTAACACTATTTGATACTGCAGAATGCCTCCAAATGCTTATATTTACATTTACAATTTAATGATACTCACTAGACAATCCATTTTATTTTTTTTTGCCATGAATTGTTAAACATAAGAAGATGATCCAACCAAATAATGCGTGTGCAGTTCAGTGGCAGTTTGCAATTAAATCCGCCAGACATCTGTGAAAGCCTTAACTAGCTCCATGCAATAATAAAAGAGAAGGGTTCCAGAATTTTAAAAGCACACAAAATGAAACAATGTTAATCTCACCTACACAAAGAAAAAGGAAGTCTTATACCATAAGTACCAAACACAGATAAAGGCAAAAAATGTTTCAAGGCAGAACACACACACATTGGTCTTTGGCAGTCAAACCAGTAATACTATGAGATAATGATAAGCAGCAAGAAGTTCAAACATTAAGAAAAAAATCCCTGAATAACTGTGCTGTGACATTGATGCTTAACAAAAAGCTAGGTAGGTTCTGCATATGTTCAAAATGCACCAATGTAAACTTACGGCGTTTCTGTTCGTTTGCTTGTTCCACTTACATTCTAACTTACCATTCAACCTTCATAACAAATAAATTACAGTTTTATCCTAAACAAGTGAGTTTTAAATAGCAGTAGCTATCTGATAGACTAGAAAAAGAAAACATTTAATTACCACTTTAATGTACTCTTAATTACAGTATTCCAAGCCAGGGTAAAACATCCCAACCACACTGAGCTCTCCATGAGAACATTTACAGTCTTCCTTCTGTTCAGCCAATGTCTCAAAAAGCACAGTGTAGCCATGAGATGATGCAAATCCTACAAGACAAGTTTTGAGCTTTCTGTGTGAAAGCTAGGTAAGCATTTTGAGCGGATATGACACACAGCCTTTTGTTCATATATCTAGGCATTATTTTGTATTAACTAACACACTGTGTCACACCCTACATACAGGGCATGAACCTTAAGAACATCCATCCACATCACACTAAAGTCAAACATGGAATTAATAACACAAAAAGTTTCATTCAAGCTGTTTATTGGAAACACTCTCCTCCAAGAAAATTCTAAATAGCTTCATCTGGATGAAGAGAGATGTCAGGAACCTGCATGAGAGAACAAGCCAATTACTCTCTGTCAAAAGAGACCTTCCAGAGGAGGCAGTGGAGTTGCTGAAGAGCTACACGTCACTGCCAGTTCTTAAAGCAAGTCACAATCCACTGGTATATCAGAAGTGACAATGTGTCTAGGAAAGTCGGTACGCATAACTAAACCCTGTTCGTCACCTGAAAGTACGCATAACTAAACCCTGCTCGTCACCTGCTCGTCACATTTTTTTTTCTAATTATACGTCACCACTGCAAATGTCAAACCAATCAAGACAGACTTCCTGAACTACAAAACAGATGTTTTCTTTTTTTGAAAAACAGAAATGACAAGTACCATACATCGATCAATCTGTGTAAAACTGCTATTCTGTTTACAATTATACATGAAAATATTTAATTTGCATGTTTTCTGTACCTCCTTAACAGTTGCATTTCAAAATGTTTCCATCATTTAAACAAACCCAACATCTCTGAGACCAGAACCGTATCACTTCAAGACCCCCAGCCCCAACGCCTTCAAACCCTGAGCATTCCCTCAGACCCCATCCCCACAAAGCATCATAAAACTGTTTTTTTTTTTTTTCTGTGACATTCTTCTCTTTAAGATCGCTGACATACCTTGAATTACGTTTTCTCTAGAGCTTATTTTGATGTTTGCAGCAAAAGACTTTAGGCCACTCCGTTTTCAGTAACAGTACAAGCCCATTGATCTAGAGCGGTTACCCCTAACTCAGCAAAAGTATGAAAACAACAAAATGATAAATAATTAAAAATATTATGAGGGAAGCTTAACACAGATTAAGAATCTAGAAACTACTTACAGTATAGCAGTACCAAAATGTATTAACAGTTACTGGTAAATGCTGCTTTCATCAATAACTCTTGCCTGTATAAATTTTTAATAACGTTTCAGTATCCTTTCATTATAGCTTTTTAAAGATCTCATTCTGCTACAGAAGGGCAGGCTATTTAGGTGGATTTCAATTTTCTAAATAAATAGAAATGCCAAGATGACTTTCTTCAGACATGCTGTTAAACCACAAACATCACCTTCCTATCTCCCAGGAAATCTTCAGGACATCTTGAAGGAACTTTAAAGCAAAATTCACGTTGGCGGCACCGTCAAGTGCAGATTGTACTGCATTCTGCTTTTGCTATGAACTATACGGTCATCTCAACAGCTTATACTCTAGGAAACACTACATAAGAAAGGAAATTTAGAAGCTTAGCTTTTAAACTTCTGCAGCAAAAGCATACATAGCCAGTTGAGATCTACTGCTTAAACAAAAAAGAAACTACCTTCCCTCCCCAGAAATGCCACACAGCCCTGAAAGCCCTACTACCTATACAGGGGAAGGGCGTGTGGAGGCAAAACACAACCCTTTGAGACAATAATTTAGAAAGACATAACTACAGATGGAGTTAAGAAAACCTCTCTTGGCAGGCTGGCACCAGTTGAGTTCAAGTTACCTAACCAGCTTCCTTACTGAGGAAGCCCTAAAATCTACTGCAACTTCATGAGGAGCACATAAGAGAGAGGCATTTAAGATAATTTAAACAAGGTGCTCTGTAGATTCCTCTGACCTCCAGAAAGGATTTAGATTATATCAACACTTCAAGCTTCTTATGGCTTTTTTCTGTACGTCTGGATAATATCAGTTTTTAGCACACAACACATTCAGAATTGATCTGAGCTAGAAGAAAATATTTTGTACGTGCCACTCTCTTTTGAGGAGGGGAGTCAGTAAGCTAAACCAGAGCTCAGTTCAGCTAAAGTAAGTTGAAAAGCCAGTTATGTCATAATTAGTGCAGGAGCAGAGCTCAATTGTAATTGAGTATTTGCAGCCATTGTAACCTTAGATGACAGGCTAGGGCCACAAACCAAGGCTGTGACAAACAATTCAAGAGCTTAATTTGATTATAAAGAGCTTTATTTAAAAAGGTATTTGCTTTTTACACTGAAATTTAATACCTGCTCTAAGTTTAGTTCTAAGAGATTGATTTCTTATAAAAAAATAATAAAAATCAACACTTAAAGCATTTTGAAACCCACATGAAGGCTTAGACTCTGGTATTAACAGATGGTGGTAATTCTTTCAGACACCTCACAAGTTAAAAAAAAAAGTAAAAAGAAAGAAAAACACATTTTAATCTCTGTAATTCTAGGCAGACATTGCTTCACTAAGAGGAGATAGCTGGTTGTACTCAGGGTCTTCCACTCATACTGTCTCATTATTATTTTTTTTTAATGTAAAGCTGCCTTTCAGCAGTATCACTTCTTAATCATTACACTTCAGCTAAGTTATTAGCTTACATTTTTTGTACTGATATTTTTTAGAACAAACTCAATTGGAAAAGTATCAACCTTGACAGCCTAAAAGGTATCAGCACACATGGCTTAGCCCCTTCAGTTGAAACTTCAGCTTCCCCCTTTTACATTCTTCCTTTTGATTGTTGCTTAGAGTTACGCCAAAGGCTCTTAATATGTTTTACATGCATTTGTACTGTGCTGAGCTGCTAGCTTACTGAAAAATGTGATAGCTTTCCAAGTAAACTACTTTCAAGTGAGAAGAATGATTACAGACTTGAAAACTGATTTTTAACTGAGTCAGGACACGCAACAAAGCAAGTAGATCCAAAATTGTTGTTAAATAGAAGTTAATCTCTTTTCACAAAATATAAGTATTTTACAAAACATAAAGCACCTTCTATAATATTTATAAAAGATAATCTGTTTTAATTATAATTATTTTTCCTTGTTTTATGAATCTCTTAAACTTTTAAGTAATAAGGGAAACCATCATATCAGAGAGAACTGGGAATAACCTGCCTCTGGGTTTTATGAAATAGCTGCAACTACTAACTGAAGCCACACCTGTTGAAGAGCAGTTTGTTTTAAAGACAGCATCAACTCCTATTCAATGAGCACTACCTTTAAAATGTCAAATACTGTACTGTATAAACTGTCAGTGACTGACTTGCTCTCAGTGATTGTACCTACACATAGCTCCAGTCACAACGTGACTATTATTACACCTAGGTTATTCTGAACAGAATTATTTTATTTGTACAAAACAAGAATGATTAAAATATCATTAAGCAGTGATGACTGTGTAACACGTTACCATTTCTATGTTACATATATTTATCTACACATACACTGCTAAAGATTAAACTTTATACGAAGTCATGACTGTTTTCTAAAAACTCAGTACATAACTTAAAGAGCTTTGGCTCTGTACTGAATTTTTTTTGTACTGATATCAAGCATCTGTAACTTTGAAGACTATGCTAACAGCTCTTCAAGTCTAATTTCAGTTCATGCTAAGTAGTTGAAAAGGTAGTGTTTAAAAAACATGTTAGAAGCCGCAAAGTTTCATTCATGCGATCTTAAGCCATTTATATAATTTTCATAAATTTTTAGCAGAATATCAAATGTAGATGTCATATGTAAAATATCATGTCATATTTCTGAAATCCAAGAAAAAGCCTTCCTAGAACCACAACCGTGATCTGCAGAACTGGCAGACAGAGGTTTGTGTGTCTGAGCAATGGCTATCTATTAGCAAGCAGGCACAACAGATAAAAAGTAAACACCCACTGCTGCAGCTCGCAGAGGTTTGTTTCCTTCCCCAGCTGCATGTGGTGCAAATTGTCCTTTGCTGGGTCAGCCACAGCAATATTGACTGGATCATTTGAGTAGATGTTGTAGCTCCTACTGTGAGAAGATGAAAGGGGTTGCTATAATTAAAAGCCTTTTCCGACTCTGCCTCTCACGTTTTGAAAAAAGGGAGCGCTATTGCCTGCCCAAGGAGAATAAAGACCTAAACATGCAAATGATTAAGGGGTTGGAATATCTGACATACAATGAAAGTCTAAAGATATATGAGAGACTGCCTATGGTCTCGAGAAGGTAGGAAGAGATCTTATCAACCTGTATGCTTATTTTTGGTGCAACAGAATGGGGGACAGGTCAGGAGTAGAGACAATAGAGGCAGACTCCTCTCAGTGGCAGGATGAGCAGGATGATTGACAACAGGCACTGCAAATTCCACTTAACACCTGAGTAAAAACTTCATTTGGGATCCTCCATCTTTAGAAATACTCAAAACCCAGCCAGACAAGGCTCTACACAGCTTGCCTTAGTTGACCTTGCTTTGAGCATGGACTTCTGTCCAGTGACCTCCAGAGGTCCCTTCCATCCTTGGCTATTCTGCAATTCTAAGAAATTTCTGTGATTCTGCTAGCTTACAAAAGTGCCTGAGCAGTGAAGTTTCAGGAGGATGTTGTAATGTAAGTGCAAAGAGAAGAACTGAGAGGCATAAGTGTTATTGCAATATTGATGAGGGAAGAAATAAAACAAAAAAGTTGCATGTGAGCCTAGGACAGCACGTTGAAGCTTCATTTAAGTGAACTTCTTGTTCATGGAGGAACACGTTCAGGCCAACAATCCTACTGCATATGTTGAAAACTGAGATGGCAGTGATAGATTTCATTTGAGCTCTCACTATCAAAAGAGAATGCCAAAAGACACCAACCACAAATGTGTTAAACACCACATAGTAAGGTTCTTAATCTCCTTCCATTTTCTGTAACTTAACATACCCACAATGCAGTTTCTAAAGGCCCCTTAGTAAGCATCATTAAGATTAAAAAATTATTTGAAGAGGGATGGAGCTGCTTTCCTTCCTACAAAACCAGCTTTTTCTTCTGGTTTCAGACAACAGCTCCTGCCCCATTCCCTCATCATTCCTCCTGCAATTAAAAAGCTGCAGCTAATGTCCTCCTGCAAAGATACAAAAACTCCAAGTTCATTTCCTAGAAGCAGGGAAGCTCATTCTGCCTACGTAACATCCTCAGATATAATGGTTCAAACCTCTTCTTTTTTTAATGCTTTAGTGTTTCCCAATCCTCAGGTACATTTGCTCATATTATGGGTATGGTACACAACTGGAGTTGACAAAACTCTGTAGTCACGGTCTGATATGTGTCCTATTGGAAGGGACAGAGGGCTTTCCCACTCTGCTAGCTATAAAACACATATTCAACTTTAAGCCAGAAAGCTCCCCTGATTTCAAAGTGTGGTTTCTTTTGTTTGGTTGCTTTTTTCTTTTTTAAGGAAGATTCTTAACACTTAAAGTGACAAAGGAAGATTGTCAGTTCACAACTAAATCAAAAAATATTTATTGATGCAGTGAGCTACAAAAAGATTAAGAGTAAGAGCAATCAGACTGGTCAAGGATGAGCAATCCAAGTCAGGGCTTGGCTTCAGTCACTTCATTACTAGTTTGGACATGTATTTCACAGTTATTATTCCACAGATAATAAAAGCATATCTTAGTTTTATATAAATCTGTATTAGGAATGAGTCCTTGTTTCAGTAGGTTTGTACAGGCTCATTTGTACTTCCATATTCACAACTGCATTTATAAATATTCAAAACATTTTTTTTTACATAAGAAATGACCAAAAAAAATCCTGTTAAAGTGGTTCTTAAATAATCAATTCAAAGTAGGCAATCAAAAGTCAAAAAAAGTTAGTAACATGAGATTTTCTGAGTATCTATCACAGAATACTGAAAATTTAAAAGGCCAGGATGAGCGAGATCATGTAAAAACAGATTCCAATGCCATATTGCTGGTACTGGAGTTAGTTTAGAAGGTTCCGGTCAGGAGATTGATTATTTCCATTGTTCTCTCTACACGGTATGAGCACTTCAAACATCATCAGGTACAAAACAAACATGATTAAATGCACTCAAATAAACAACAATTTCACTCGTAAGTGAAAATCTTGCCCTATGTCATTTTCAGCTAATTCAAAAAAAAAAAAAAAAGAAAATCTAGTCTGCATAGTTAGGAAAGCCTTTCAACTATAAACAGAACAGCTAAAGAAATCAAGTATTTGTAAGCCATTGAACAGTATAAGCAGTATTCACATTTATGTAAGCTTTCCAAGAATCTTTGTGCTGGAACAATTTTACTGATGCAACCCATTTTTAAAGTTAAAGCAGGGTAGGTACATTACAGGGTTGTATTAATGTAAGTGAATTGACATCATGGTACAAAGCTCAGTAAGACCAGAACAATACTGGCTTACTTAGTTACTGAAGACTATTATTGTCTATGTACTTCCAAAGTAGAACAAACTCTAAACCATGTAAAATACCAGAATACAAGTTCTAGGAGAGAGTCAAGTCAGGAGATTGATGAAGAAGCACCACAACCTCTGATCAGAAAGAAACCAATCTGTCCCTTTCAGATTACTGTAATAAACAAGCTTCTTAAATCAGAAGTTAAGAAACTATAGTTGAATTACTTAAAATCCAACATAATCCTACAGTTCAAACAGGTATTTCTTTCCTTAAGGAGGTGCTATGTTACTCCCCACAAATATATAAATTTTTGAATTGTTTTTATCATTACTCTGAATATCATATATTGATATGTGTGCACCCAAGTGCATCTAAACCTTTAGAAGACCAGAGTGGTAGGTAGACAACCAAATGCAAAACATGTATTTCCAAAAATCTTCCACCTCAGATTATAAAAGCAAGTTCTAGATTTCATTCAGATTTAAAGATAAATTAAAGGTTTTCTCTATGCAGGAATTTCTGAAAGAGCCCACTAGGATGTTTCCAAAAAACATGAATTCCATCACAAAATAAATGAAACTTCATCAACATAAGCAAACACTACTGCAGTGATCCCTTGGTCACCAGGCACATACAAAGAATCAGCTAAGGAGGCAGCTGCAACAATGTGTTGTGTGTAAAGTACTACAAAATGCTACAGCAACCTGAAGGAACAAAGGTTGATTTAAAATGGTAGACTTCAAGACAACAGTACAAAAAGAAAGTTCAGTACCAAGTAATGAACAGATAAGATTCTGAGACTGATTTAAAGTAGTTTGGATAGCCTATTAAGTTAACACAGCCATTAAAAGCCACAGTATTTACCAGGATATAGTTGCTGTTTTGGTACTAACCCAATCATGTATTTCATTCCACATTGACTAAATTCAGTATGGCAGCTGGTGAAAGAGAGAGGGAACAAACCCTTCAGAAGAAATTCAGAGATGACTAGATAATTTTTTGTGATTGCTGTTGTTTTTGTTTTTAAGTATTTATCCACAGTGTGTCATGTATTTGGTAAGTACGGGTAGAAGCACTGCAAAAAAAATTAAAATGGAAGAAAAACTGCACCATGGCCTCCTAGACATCAGCCTCATGAATGTAATGAGCTATATCCCTTGACTTCTGCCCCTCTAAGCACCGTTCAGAAAGTGAAGGTAGGGAGGAGTGAGAAAAAACACGGAGGGAAAGATTAGTGTATAACTGAGCACAGGGCTGAATACTTTGTCTTGTAAAACACACAGTGTAAATGTGGAATGAGGTCACAGCTTTGTAAAAATAGCATCTTGATAGAGAAAGGTGCTAACCCTTTGCTTGATGCAAAACGATAAAACACAGCTAGGGTTGGAGTTGCACTCAATGATCGTTGTGGGTCCCTTCCCACTCAGGATATTCTATGACTCTAAGGTGCCAGGTAGGGGGAAAAGGACAAAGAACGGAGGAGTTTTATTGATACCAGTCTCAGAGCTTTATTACTTCAATGTGACAAAAAAGAAAAGCCTTAGTTGTTCACTTCCCTTATAATCCATGAACTGAATCCTGTGAAAACAAGTGATATGTAAACCTAAGAAAATACCTATTCAAAAGTAAGTGGTAAGAAATACTCACAGGAATCAGCACTGCAAACTCAAATTGTAAGAAATTTTAACTCAAACAAATAAAGCTTTCTAAAATGAAATGAAAATGGAATTCACATGGTCTTATTTGATGAAAGCTGGACGTACAAGAGACAGCTAAAAACACACAATGAAGGAAAAAAGTCCTGCGACCATTAAAATACTAGAAAAGGTAGAGAACTAAGGAATCAAGTCAGTAAAAGTTAAAAATACATTGCTTATAGAAATGTACCAATCCATTACACTAGAACCACAGCAAATTCCAAGCCACCTTGCTGAGATATCACTAGGGCTTCAGGAGTAACACAAGGATTGAAAAAAAAAAATTCCACCTAGGTATAAACACTTAGAAAGCTAAAAGCAAGTAGTTAGTCTAGAAGAAAACAAGCAAACACCCAGTCAAAGATTTTCTGTAACCAGAACTGAGTTTTTCACAAAGGTACTAGATAGCAACAATGACTACAGTATGCATGTAGCTGCTCATGGAGTGCTGTTACAACCTCTAGTAACAAATATTGCACTTTTCATATAGGTCTGGTAGTTTCTACAGTCACTCCCAGACAGTTTAGAATGAAGACAGGATGGGCAGGACAGGGACCAGTGGGAGAGACAGCAGCTTGGACAAGAACTGATACATCACTTTAAATATTACCTAAAACCAGAAACACAGATACAATAATAATTTATTTAAAAAAAAAAAAATCCCCCAAACTTTGCTTTTTCTGAATAATACCATCCACCAGCAGAGAATTATACTACAGAAATGGAAGGGCTTCCACAAAGAAAATGGAGTAAGATTCTTGAGCCTGCAGAGCCAGTTCTACAAGACAAACAGAAGGCACATGATTGAGGCTAAAGCTCATGAGGTCCCCTCTTTCTCAGAGCACAAAAGTAATTCTCCCCACACAATAAGAGAACTCTGCCCCAGGAAGTTGCAGCAACCAAGATTGTAAGTGGATTAAAAGGACTCAAATATCAAAACCTAACTTGAGCTCAAGACAACCCTCAACCAATGGTTAAAAAGATCTTTCTTGTATATGCCTCCTTTCACATTTTTCCTCATGACTGCTACTACAAAACGACCATAGGGCCAGAATCATCTCCCACATGATCCAAACCAATTGCCTTGAAGCAGCAAATGCTATTCCTGCAAGTACAACGTGTGATGGAGCACTAAAAAATGGCTTACCTCTTCTGAGGGGTGACTAACACTGAAGTGGGATGGAACAGTCAGGAAAATGAGAAGAGCTAGGCAGAAGCGTGGGCTGAAGTCAACAAGAACAGCAAGAGACTTTCTGAACTATGCCTGGTGTCTGACCTACTTCTTACAAGCACTCTATAGCCTGACCAAAAAAAATACATAAAGAAACAAAGTTTTCCAGATTGCACAAGAACACCGGTCAGTTACACCTGTATCAATTTGAAATCTGTTCAAATCCACATCACATCATCTGTTCAACATGCATAGGCAAAACAAGCAGCATGTGTCAGCAGCAGTCACATTTTTTTAGTGTCAGCTGGCTTCCTGTTCACCTTTTGTATTTTGCACTGCCAGGAATTAGCACTACAGAACTTAAATTCTAATAAATTCAAACTGAAACAAAGAAAGCTTTCTGAAACAAAAAGACAATGCAATTCACACGGGCTTATTTGATGAAAGTTGGCCATACAAGTGACAGCTAAAAACACACAATGAAGGAAAAAAGTCCCCAAACCATTAAAATACAAAAAAAGTTCAGAATTAAGGAAGCAAATCAGTAAAAATAATGAAAGGCCATTGGAGATACATTATAGACCAGTTAAAGCCATTTGTGATATTTTTAACTAGGAAATAAGTGAAACAAAAATATCCTTGAAGTAAAGTAAGAATACAGATGCACAGGCTGACCCAGTCCCACCCCTAATATCATATTTGCTGGAGTACACTGTGAAAAACTTAAACATCAGCCTGACATGTACCGTAAGTATGAAAGGTATCAAGAAGCAAAGGGACTATGGAGAACACCAACAAGTACATCTATCATAGCTATAACAAGGTCCTTGACAGTATTTTAAGAAAACTAATAGAGCTGTTCAAAGGGGAAAAGCCTCCTTCATCAACAGATGCATGGAACTAGGATAAAAATACCCCCAAAGAGAAACCACAAAGGACAATGAAAGGATTGCACAGTTTGGGATGAAAGTATTTTTCAGTTTGCTACTTTGTAGTATACAAAGGTCAGTACGTGTCAGATGGAGCATACTGAACCTGGGAATTCATATTAAGCCCATAAAACAAACATCAAAATAAGCATCATCATAGAAGAATGCGTGAGGTATGATGGGAAGTTCCTTCCCATTTCCAGAAATGGGAAACAAATACTATATTCTCAAAAATCATGGTAGAAAAGCCTGCAGTTCATAGACTCTTAACATCTTCTGACCTTCATACTATTAATACTAGCACTTTTTTTTTTTTTTTTAAGGAGTTAACGTCTTAGCTAGGAGTTAACTTTAAGTAGTTCACTGGCATTTGCACGTGAAGGGTGGAATCCTTTCTCCATTATGTTTTCCACTTAACGTTAAACCACAATGAATAACATAAGCAATACTAACAACTCTACCAAGTGATGTTTCATTAAACAAATTCACCAGTATAACATGATTGTAAACACGCAGCAATTTCGGAGGACAAGAAGTGTCACTAAGGAAAAGATAAGTGTTGCTACAAACCCCATAAACAGTGTAGCCATGCACACAAAACATTGTCTGAGTGTAAAGTCAACTATTAAAATTTAGCAACGGTGAAAATGCAACAACATTAAACATGGAAAAAGATTTTCAACACTGGATTAAAGCATATCATCAACTTGCAGACACGGTATGTCACTGTATCCATCAACATCAGAATGTAGCACATGAAATAACTCTGAAATGCAGTAGCAAACCACTGTGTGGGATCAACAAATCAAACATTTGAAAGTAACAACTGTCCTAGAAAAAGCCCAAGAAGAAAACTAACAGGAAAAAAAAAGTGACTATCTCCTGGGCAAGGACAAGCCAAACAAAAGTTCTGTCTCAGGCATTTGCTGCTGCTTTCACAGCAGATGTAGGAAGAATCAAAAGACTTCTTTAAGCTTTACACAGAAGAAAGCAGAAATATCAGACAGGAAAAAAAAAAAAAAAAAAAAAGGAAAAAAAAAAAGTATATCAAACTTTAACCACTAATCCTACCTGGTAATAAATAAAGTCACAGCTATGCAGCATTCTAATACTAAAATGCTATTTTACCAAATGACTTACAGATACCCACTGTGGTATGCTATGGGTTATATTCCTTTCAGAGACAACACAGACTGAGATCAACTCTAAACACTGACTACTCATTACCACACTTGCATTAAAAGTCATTCAGAAACAGGTAAAGGAAAAAGAAAAAATCATGTTCTCTCCACTCCCACAAGAATGCTTCTAAAATAAAAAACTTCATTTTATTTAAAGTTGCTATTAAAATCCTTAATAAAGAATCAGCTAAAATTTAGTGGTTTAGGGGTATGACATCAGCTTTACTTTGTATTTGCCCTATTGACCATGTTTGTTGTACACGTGAGTAAATTAAGCTTCAAATATATAAGCAGAAGTTTGAGATGTTTGCTGCACTGAGAAGAGAAAGATTAGCAGACAATATAACCTCTCTCTGCTGTGGGAATACTGACTATTGTATATTACAGTCCATCTGTTAAGTAATGACTGATCCAGAATGCATCGCTACTGCAGCAGACTCCCAGGCAGTTTCACATTCATATACGTCTCCTGGTGCTAAGAGAACTGTGAAACAGTTGCATTTATTTTTAAATATAAGCAAAGTTTCCAGCAATAGCAACTAATTAAGTAGGTAGATCTTACAGCCAAGCACTGTACGTCCTCCAAATAAATACAAAAACACATTCTGACACCCCCAAAGCATAAGACAATGTTAGTCCAGTTGCTGATGCATTGACAGCCAGAATTAAAATAAGCTTAAATATCAGTAAGTAGAATGAAAGAAGAAAGATAATCAGGAAAGGATTAAAAAATTTTAGTATCTGTCATGATCCACACAAAGCCAGTTAATGAAATAAGTGTATGTCATTCCCTTCTTCTGAATGCTACTTTTAAAGCAATGGGTAAAAATCCAATAAAGTTATGATGACTTGTACTATAGTTATACAAAAATATATATTTAAAAAACATGCTTCAGTTAAGTGTCAAACGTCTTGTAGAGAGGAGTGGGAAATAAATGAGGTTACTGTTTTGACATATTCAAAAACTATTAAGGTTTTAACCCTGTGCATTTGTATAAGCCATAATATTAAAATGATCTAGCCAAATCACGTCTTTCTCTGCATGCTGCAGCTTTTCCATTCAGCCTGTGCTAGGTCAAATGCAAATAGCTACCAAACAAACAGAGGAATACATCCTTTCAAAAGTGTTTGAAACAAAATATATTTTTACATGACTTTCCACAAAATGGGTATAGGTCAGAAGCATTAAATTGATTTGAAACAAAGGCAGTTTCAATTAATAGCCATTCAGTTTGAAGCAGTCATTTTTCCATCCTATTTTATATGCAAAAAAGAGAGGATATTTCATTGACTGAACTGCTTCAAAAGCTTTGCTGCAGCAAATCTTGCATTCAGGAGCAGCACCAAATTGCACATAATTGAAAGTGATTCATTTTTAGATCCACTCGTTTGGCTTCTGTAGGTTCCTCAGGCTTTGGTGTAGGTAGCGCAAAAACATTAAGTCATACAGTCCTGCAGTAACTCTTTCACTCCATGAAGTGAGCAGATGACTAGGGAGCTACATCTTACCATCTCCTTGTTTCAAGCTATTCGCCAACGTAAAATAATAACATTTTGCAATGCACAGACCCTGAATTTGGGAACAGCACTTACTTTGCAGACAAGAATGCGTTTTGGAAAGCATGACAGATTATTAAGACACAAGCAGCCCAATGCTGCAAAACAACTAACTCTTTATTAGAGATATTAAAGCATGCTAAATCCCTTGCAAAAATTTCCTTCCTCCCCCGTTCCCTACATAAAACGCTCAGCCAGCTCTGAGCTCACAGGGTTAAACCCTTCACATGCTTCAGCCACTAAGAAAAGCCACCAGCTCAGGCTGCTTTTCTAACCTTTTTTTTTTTTTTTTTTTCAATTAAAAACAGCTACTACATCCACACGGCTCTTCTGCCAAAGAAGTCAGGTTACACGGCAGCACCCAGAACCCGAAGTTGCTAATTACTTGATCTCTTTATCATGTATTTAACGTTAAGAATCAGGCTGCAGGAGGCGGCGGGGAGGCTGTGGGCAGGGGACGAGCGGCCTGCCCGCACCCCACAGGGTCCTGCCTGGAGTTTGGGCAGCGCTAAGGGGGGCTCTGCCGAGGGGAAGAGCGGCTCGCGTTATTAACGGGAAAACAGGCACAAGAGGAGCCGGGGAAGAGAGGCGGTCCGCCCACGGCTGGAGAAGGGCCGTGGGTGTGCGGGGGGCTCGGGGCAGGGGCTGTGCGGGTGTCTGGAGGGCCGCAGTGGGCAGTCCCGGCGGGGGTGGCCGGTGCCCGGGGGGGGGGGGGCGACCGGGGCCCGCCGGGGCGTTACGAGGCGGGGTGGCGGGCCGCTTACCAGGTTCAGCACCGTCTCCACGATGTCCCGGTTGCTGACCTCGCCGACCTGGATGAGCCCGATGAGGACGGCGAATTTCATCCGGATGTTGCGGATCGGCACCGACGGGTTTATCATCCCCGCGGGGAGCACCACGGACCCGGCGCCCGGCGCCCTCAGCTCCCCCATCACCGCCACGCCGCCTCCTCCTCCACCGCCGGCCCCGACGGAGATGAGCCCCGCGGGCTGCGGCTCCGGCCCCGACACCGGCTTCTCGCTCGCCATTTACCCCCCGCCGTTACCGGCACCTGCCGCCGCCGCCTCCTCCTCCCCGCCCGGCCGGGCCGAGCCGAGCATCCACCGCAGCCGCAGCCGGCGGGGCCGCAGGGAGCCGGCCCGAGGCGCAGGCACCGTCCCCGGAGCCGCTCCCCCGCTCCGCTATAATGAGGGATTATTATGGGCGCCGATGCCCCGTTAGCCGAAGGCTGCCCAGCCGGGGCCGCCTCCCCGCCGCGGGGCGGGAGGAGCGGGAGCCGCCGAGCTCCTCGGCTCGGCTCTGCCGGGCACGGCTCGGCTCGGCGCGGAGGCGAAGCGGCGGGGCGAGCGCTCGCCGCTGCCGCTGTTGTTGTGGAGCCGAGCCCGCCGCCGCTCACTCCGCCATGTTGCCGCCCCCTGCCTGCGGTAGCCGCTAGGGCGCCTGCGCCGAGCCCGCTGGGGGGGAGTGGCCGGGCACGGGCCGGGGCCCCCCCTCCCGGCAGGGCGACAGGTGAGCAGGTGCACTGGGGGCCGCCCGCCCGCCGCCCTGAGGGGGCCGCGCCGAGGAGCGGAGCCGCCGTCGCCCGCCCGCCGCCCCAAGTGCCGGGGTGGTGACTGCCCGCCTCGACGCGGGGCCGCCCCCGGCAGAGGGCTCGGCCCCGGCCCCACCGCCTCGCCGTGCCCTCCTTGAGGGAGAGGGGTGGCGGTCTTCGTGGCGGGGAGGCGCCGCCTCCTCGCCTCCCCTCGCCGCCTGCTCCCCGTCGCCCTGCTGGGAAGGGCCTGGGTGGCGGCGACCCCTGTTTTCCAGTCACGGTGGTCGCGCTGATCCCGGGCTGTTGGGTGCTAAAAGTGTCCGTACGAAGCGTTCCGTACATCTTTTTAATCGATTTCCAATGGGGACGTGGGGGGTTACGTACGGGCTCCTGAGGTGTGACCTCCTGTGGTGTGGGGAAAAAGGGGGAAAAGCCTGGGGTCTTCCACCCAGAGAGTGCCCGTGCTGCTTGCTCATGGCGATGGATATCATCACGGAGTTCTTACTCATTTCTCCTACTTCTGGTTCTCAATGCTGGTGTTATTTTTGGAGATGCCCAGTCAACAGCGTTTTTACCAAGCCCATTTGTTTCAGTGATGCCAATAAGCATTTTTTCAATCCTCTCTGGTATTATATCACAGAAACAGAAGCACCTTTGATATGTTTTGAAGAGGATTAAATTATTCAAATAGTGGTTTGAATAAAACTGTGTATTTGCTCTCTGTGTGCTGGAGATAATCCATCCCGATTCACAAACACATTCTATCTTTGCTTCATAGTGACTGTAATCACAAAGTTGCATTTTACAACAAATCTTGCCCCCAGGCCTCAGAATACCATTCATCCTGTCTCTTCTTTAACCCCAAATTTGAGAATTTGGCAGGAGTGTCAGTCTTCCTGTAGACAACAAACTGCACAAACACAGTGAATCAGCAGGACGTGATCAGTACATCCTCCAGGATTACAGCAGCTGCTCTAGGCTCCACCAAGAAAAGACCTCAGCTCTGTACCATCAGAGGCATTACATCTACATACCTGTAAATATGTCACATTTACAGTTTTGCAAGCCCTGTAGGTGTTTGACAGTATGCATAGACCAGGTGCATAGATGTGGCTAAAACAGTGGTTACCTGGGAATCTCAGAACCAATATTATTTGAGAAAGTTACAAAAGATGACAAGAAAACATGAAAGATTTGTTATGAAAGATAAGAAAGCCCAAAGTTTTCGTAAAAGGAAATTCCATTGCAACTTGCCACCATCCTAGAACTGTAGAATCATCGAATCATAGAATGGTTTGGGTTGGAAGAGACCTTAAAGACCACCTAGTTCCAACCCCCTGCCATGAGCAGGGACACCTCCCACTAGACCAGGTTACCCAAGGCCGCATCCAACCTGGCCTTGAATTCTTGCAGGGAAGTATTCCTATAGCAACCTTGTATGACTCTGAGTGAAGGTATAATCTGATTTCACATGCTCCTGGAGGGCCAGAGGTTCCATTCCCACCAGGGCCATAACACAACTAGCAAAACTGAATGCAAATGCAATTAACTGCTTAAATACCAAGACAGCCATCTTAGTTTAAACCCCCAAGGAGGGGTGTTCCCATGAGGTAACCAGACAGACTTTTGACCTTCTGACTGTAGCGTGTGAGCTCTTGTATATCATGTGTGGAATTATGGGGGAAAAAAATCCAGCTAGTGTATAATAATGAGCTGATGGGGGAGTATGTTTTGAATTGTGCTTGCTATCTCTATCATTGGCTGAAATAAATCCTATTCCAAAAGCTTTTAAAAATATCATGCCTTTTTTGCAAAACTAAAACTTTAACCTAGAACTCTTTGACATTCAGTAAAAATTATAATACTCTTAGCAGCTAACACACATTTCTTCCCTTCACTGTTCCCATATTCAGGTCTGTTTGGCAAGGCATGTTGCTACAAATAGTTTAGATGCAAGTTTCCTGTTAGGTTGACCAGCTTTCTTGTTCTGATTGATCATGCTGCTGTCTGATAAAAGTGTGAGGAGTTAAGTTATAATTGCTTTTCTAGTGGTAGGTATATTAATGTGGATCACTGTCCAATTTTTACAAATCCCAGAATAACTTCACAACTTTGAGATCCATTGTTGAATTTGCTTCATATTTTTCATTGCCTTGTTGCTTGTCTTTGTGATGGAATAGGTGGACAAATAGCACAACCACATAATCTTCCTTTCTCTAGGAAACTGGGATAAAAAAATATGGCTCAATATCTGTTTTATTCATTCTCCACGTCACACTATTCATGGAAGACTCTATAATTTATACATATACCCAAATGATGGGGTACTTCTTGTCTACAACTTTTCCATATACAACTATTCATGCATTCCTCCATGTTGAATTTCTGATACAATTTTAATCATGAGTTTGTTTGGAAGTTCTATTTGCAAAATCCTTCATTATGTAATTTCCAGTTTAGGACTTGGACTAAAATAGAACTGGCTGACTGTCATTTCCTCTGCTGAAATCACATAATATGCCATGTGTAGTATAAGGAAGAAAATGTTATTAAAGGAAGGTGAATTTCCAACATTATTCTTAGTATTAGAGTCTTCTTTTAGTTCTTAAACTCACATTTGGTTTTACAAATAATTTTTTACAGAGTAATATTCTCTTATTTTTCTAAGCTGGAACACAGTTTGGAAGTAGCTGTCTTCTCTAATCAACAGTGTTTGGTTTTGATAAGCAAACTTTCATTGAGGTGAGCCATTCATCAACTCATGTGAACATTATTGTAGCGCTGGCATACTGAAAGTACAACAAATCAGTAACACTAATCTCAGCTCTGTAGTAGCTTCGGTGTTTATTTGCTTCCATTCTAACACCTCATCAGACTGAAAATTAAAGTTAGAGTACATATACTAGAAATGCTTCAGAAAATTATAATTTTCTTTTCTTTAAATACGTCATTTGTCTTCTCTCCTTGAAATTCACATATTCCATACAAAGACAGCATGAATTTGTCAGCGACAATTCCACTTATGAGGTGGCTAGTTGGGTCCCAGCCCAGCATGGTATTCAGCATTACTAAATCCCAATATTTACATAATTATAATATTTTCAGTTCAGCTTGCAATATCTGTCACTGAAACAGGTCCAGATAGGTGTGTCAGGAGGCAGTATGTGTGGAAGTATGCTGCACATTCCTTTATTGTTCACAAACAAAATGCCAGTGCAAGCATATGATCTCATCCCTTTCTGTACCTTTCACAACACTTGCTCCCCCTTGAAATAAGAGAAAGCAATGTTGTTTTTGGTCTCAGAGCACAGTGTTGCATCACCTGTAATAGATGATGGGAGGTTTATTTCATGACATTTTTTACATTTTCTCAGCATATACACCATGAATGCCAGAGGTGGCTTAGAGTACAATTTCAGAAAACAAAGAAAAAGGCATATATCTTTATGTTCCTATGCTTGCAACAAACAGATGCAGGAGAAAATAAAGCTAACAAGTGTTTAAAGTTTTATCTCAATTTTTATTTGAGCTGTAAAATAAATTGTAGCAATACTACAGAAAATACTCCTTTATTTGGGGAGTGACAACCTTATGTAGCCATTCAACTGAGAAAGCGTGAAGAGACATGCTTTAGAAGACAGACTGGGGTACTAACAATTATACTACTTAAATGTTTTGTACAGCCATATGTTTGATTTACACTAAATCTTTTTTTTTTTTTTTTTTTTTTTTTTTTCTCACATATTTAGATGAGGTAGATGAGGACTGAGCCATGTTTGAAGGAATTAAAGAATTTACATTTATCTGTCTGCCACACTGGCATCAAAATACTGCTTGCTTTACCATGTCCATATGAGGACTCCTGTTGTGTTTAATTAGACTATTCTCATGAGGAAGGATAATGTAATTTGTTCCTGTGCCAGGCTCAGGAAGTGCTATTAGCCCCTTGCTCTTGAAAACTAGGATTCCTTATAACTTTTAAGTAAAAAAAAAAAAAAAAAAAAAAAAAAAGCTATATGTATTGCACCGAACAGTTCACTTCACCATTCCATTCACCGTTTTTAAACTTCCACACAACAGGGTACATTAAAGAAGAAGTAAAAAAACTGAAGTTAGACTTTCCTTGCTACTCTAACTGATTTCTCTCTGCTTTTCTATAATTGCTTTTCTTCAATCTTGAAAGAGAAAAACGTGAAAAAAAAAGTGTCTAGTATGTGTTTCCAGAGACAAGTCTTGTTATACCCTGTGCCATTTCAGAAACATTGTAACAGGCCTTCCAAGCAAGATTATAAACATCTCAATCACAATGAAGTATATGAAGCCAGTATGACTTCTCTAAGTTACTTTGAATTTTATTGCAATATGTTATCCAAATACTTCCTTTGTAATTTAAAAAATGTAGTCAATAGTTATATGAAATTTATATTATTCAAAAATAATTTTCTCTCTGCTTTTTATACTCTGTGCTATAAAATTAAAGTGGATATTATCTTTGTTCTCATGGTTGTAAATATTACTGGTAAGATTTCATTCAGCATGAGCTTTTAGAGTAAGACATAATAGTCTTAGAAGCACTTAAACAGTAACCAAAACCACAAAAAATGTCTTTCTTTTAAATGAAAATATGTCTTCCATTTGTCATGTTTTGCTTAATTGCCTTCATTATCATATAATAAAATATGCATAGGTGTAAATAACAGGTTTCACAATATTACAGAAAATGGACAGTACAATTTGTAATGCATAGTTCTTATGTTCTTGGCTTTGAAAGGGTTTATTCTGTGATTCATCCACAAGTCTTACTGTAAAACCACGAGCCAGAGCTACTTAAAAAATTCAGCCATTTTATTATCATGCTTTTCATTTATTTGTACATACAACACCATGAAAACCTGTTCAATACTGAAATGAATACAGTAGTTTTTAATATTGAGGTAACCTCTTTGTTGGTCCTTTCCATACCTTATTTTTCATTTTGTTTGTATTGATATCTCATCTCCACGATCTGTATAATGTTACCTTTTGCACAATGGGAATTTGGTAACATGAGAATCCATGAAGATCTATTTTCTATACAAGGACCTTAAGAAACATCAAGTTCCTCTCTCTTCTCCCTATCTCTTACTCTTTGATAAGCACTCTTCCTTCCATGCGTCAAATGGCCAGCTAACTTTAAGAATTATTCCCTAATGCTGATATTTTTGAAGTTCCATCACAATGTGGACAATTCACAAGGGAATCAGTCCACACTGCCACTATTAGTCCAAGACATTTTTTACAACTTATTTCCATATGCCATGTTTAGTCAATAATATTTTTTCTTATAAATTTCAGACTCTAGAGGCTAAAAGCATGTAGCGCTTAGGGAATTCAGATATCCTGAAAGGATATAGAATCACAGAATGGTTGGGGTTGGAAGGGACCCCAGAGATCATCTAGCCCAGCCCCCCTGCCACCTAGAGTATGTTGCACAGGATCATATCCAGGTGGATTTTGAATATCTCCAGAGGAGGAGACTCCACAGCATCTCTAGGCAACCTGTTCCAGTGCTCTGTTACCCTCACAGGAAAGAAACTACTAACTAGCACTCTTTTAAGCTCCATATGTATGACCTAAATTACTGATATTTTGAATAATTTTGTTTTAATGTGTTTCTAAACAGTTGGACTTGATCATCCTTGTGGGTCCCTTCCAACTCAGGATATTCTGTAATTCTATGATTCTAGATAATAACTTACCATGGAAATTAACTTTCTGTGGAAACATTCTCTGCAACAATATGGCAAACTAATCATTGCTATTATATGTGTTTATTAGTTGAAGAAAAGGACTTGATCCATTGGCAAATTATATTTGTTTTATATGCTTTCTCATGTTCGTACTTCAGCCACTTGGAACCTAATAAATGCTTACAGAGAAAGTATGCTGGTTACACATCTTTGTCTAGATACTACAGTATGACCAATAACAGGTGACAAAAAAGATGACGAAGTCTCATATCTGATTACAAGCATTTTGCCAAACAGATAATGTCAAATTATAATTTTATAGGTTTTACATTTATAATACACCAAGGAACAGAGATTGCTGAAAGATTTAAAATTGATAGTCTAGTTTATGTCGGAAATATATATATGTTTGAAGGCCTAATTTTATCATCTGGGAACAACCAACAGTTTACCAAAATATTGATATCAGCAGGAACCTACAGTAACTGTGTTATTAGATGTTATCTTCATAAAACATACATTTAGCTTTTATATCAGTTACATTATAAATAGTTAGAAAAATACCCAGTAAACATAGTCCTCATTACAGTCATGCAAAACATTTGATATCAGAGAAGTTTCATGAATGAAAGTAAGTGCAGGATTTGCCCAAGGGGATTTAGTTAGTTGCTTGTTTCCATGCACTACAATGAAAAGAATGTGTTATTCAGGATAGCTCTTTTTTCCTCTGACGTTACTGTGAAAAATAAAAAATAAAAAAAATCCATCTATAAAGGAGTCACGATACACTTCAAGTTCCAAATATTATTTAATTTTCCTTGCTTTAGGATTACCCTTCATGATACTTTATTGATTTTGGCTTAATCATTTCGATGTATGACTGTAGTAGAAGGGGTGTGGCACACAGCAGAGAAAAGGATGTACTCATGGATGTTTACAGTTGCCCCAGGAAAGTAAGTCAAACTTACCCTTTCATCAGAATTCCAATAGGGTTTATGTTTAAGGTCATGATCTTGAATTAATTGTTCTGTATTTTCCTGAAGCAGAGTTTAAAACTGGATTTGCTACTTCAATTGAGTTCTTACAGTACTGTGTAGAGTGGAAAGATTATTTCACATGTCTTGCAGACTACACCTTTTAAAGAAAAAATGCCAGGGTTGTTTGCTTTTATTGCTGCAACCTGACATTGTTGACTCTTATTCAGCTTGTGATCCTCTCTTGCCCCTGGATCCTGTTCTGTAGAAGAACAAACAAGCTGGATGAGCCACATCCTGTATTTGTGCAATTTGGTATGCCTTCTAAAAGTAATGCCTCACACTTCTGTCTGTGTGACAGAAAAAAAAATAATCTTTTTTTTTTTTTTTTTTCCTCAGACTGTTCCTGTCAGGATCATCCTGAACTCTAATTTTTGTTCTCCAGTGTACACACAGTTGCTTCCAGCCTTGTGTTCTTTGTAGATTTAATAAGCACACACTCTATTCCATAATCCAGATCATTAATGACATTTTTGTATAGTATCTAGCCTTTGTCACCCCTGTGGAAGTATACAAGACAGTTTTGCATATGAACAGTGAGACACTGATACCTATTCTTCTTTGTAACAATACATTGAAATCTTATTAGTTTTATACAGATCATGTTTCAAAGTCTTGCATTCAAAATATGTTCTAAGACATTCCTAAAAGCTGAGATGACACTGAGGTGCATAATATAGAGTAATTTTGGCTGGAAGGGTCCTTGGGAGGTTAGCTGGTTTAATTCTTCCTTCTCTGACCCTCCAACCTCCAACACTGTGAGGTTCTAAATAGGGTCAACTTTGATGTTAGATCTAACATTGAACTGAGGTTGCTGAGGAACCTTGTCCAGTCAAGTTTTGAGTACCTCTGGGGCTGGAGATTTTACAGCCTTTCTGGGTATCTTCTTCCAATATTTGATTACACTCATGGTGACTTTTTTTTTTTTTTTTTTTTTTTTTCCTTTTAACTAATAGGAATTTCTCCTGCTGCAAATTTTGTTCATTGCCTCTCATCTTTCTTCTGTACTTTTCTGAGAAGTCAGGCTCTGTCTTCTCTATTTCCACCAACTGGGTATCTGAAGACAGTGAATAGCTGTTTTTTAGCCTCCTTTTCTTCAAAATGAGCAATTCCAACTCTCTCAGCCTTTCCTGGTATGTCATGCCTTCTGGTTCTCTAACCATATTGATGACCTCTGCTGGACTCACTCTACCGGTTCGTCAATGTCTTTCTTAATACTGGGTAGCCCCAAACTTGACACAATTCTCCAAAGGCCTTCTCACTAGTGCCAGCTAGGGCAGAATAATAATTTTGACTGACTCACTTGTTATAATAGAATCATAGAATCATTAAGGTTGGAAAAGACCTTCAAGATCATCTGGTCATCATCCTACTACCAATGTTACCCACTAAACCATGTCCCTAAACACCATGTCCAACATTTCCTTGAACACCCCCAGGGATGGTGATGCCACCACCTTCCTGGGCAACCTGTCTCAATGCCTGACTGCTCTTTCTGAGAAGAAATGTCTCCTCATTTCCAACCTGAACTTCTGCTGGCACAACTTGAGGCCATTCCCTCTAGTCCTATCACTAGTTACCTGCGAGAAGAGGCCGACCCCTAGTACCCCACAGCTTCATTTCAGGTAGCTGTAGAGAGCAATAAGGTCTCCCCTGAGCCTCCTCTTCTCTAGACTAAACAACCCTAGTTCCCTCAGCCGCTCCTAAACTTGCATTGCTGCAAAATTACACTGCTTATTCATACTTATCTTCTTGTCCTTTAGGTAACTCTTGGTCCTTTTCTACAGATCTGCTTTTTAGATAGTCAGACTCTGCCATAGCAAAATTCTATCCTAGATGCAGGATTTTGCATTTGCTTTTGTTGAATTTCATGAGGCACTATCAGGTTCCCAAGGACTAACTCCCTTCTAGTAATTCAGTTGTCTGAGTTAAGGAGGTTAGCTGTCTGAGTCCAAGGGCAGTTCCTTCACTGGCAAGAGCAGTTGTGAAGCAAGACAAGTGAGGGCATGCCCCTCCGTTCCCTTGGGAACTGCTTTTTAGCTGAGATTGTCTAGCTGAGATAGCCTGTGCTGTATCGCAGTTGTGTACCATCTATGTCTGCACCTGATCTTGTACCTTCTTGATAGTGACCCTGGCGCAGACCCTCTGGTTTAGCTTGCTGGCCTGGCATTGGACCTGCCTTGTCATTGCAGACTTTTGGGGTGATCACTGGTCTGGGGCCTGACCTGTTCACTGTGTCTGGACCTGATCCTGACCCAGGCTTAATGACTCAACATTCTGATCCTTGTTAGTGAGGTCTGCACCTGCCTGCCTTGCAGCCACTCTTGTCTCCCTGTTCATTTTCCCTTGCAGGGTAGCCAGCCCCTGCTGCTCACTGACAAGCCCTATCAGCCTGTTTCTCTCCTTGTTGAGGTCCCTCGACATGGCAGCCTGGCCCTCCACCTTATCAGCCATTCCTCACAGTGGTGTTAGTCACAGTTCAGGGCATGCTGTCATTCTGCTTTTTAATAAAGACATTAAACAATATCAGCATGAGAGTCCTGAGAGCATCCTCCTTCCCAGAGGTCTGGCTCTCTGGCCTTAAAGCCCACTTAGACACAGGGCAGTTGAGGTCTGATGTGCATCCTTTGGTGGTCTTGGACCAAGTGCTCCCAGATAGCTCTGCAGGAAGGTCTCAGTGAAGTCTGACTCCTTTGTCTTGGAAGATGCTTTAAGCTGCAGTAAACCTCTTTGGTCCCCAGTTGAGCTACAGCTCTCATTGTGTTGCAGCCATTCCTGTGCCTCCTCACAAGCCCTGCTGATCCAGGACCCCAGCCTGTGGACTTAGATTTCCTGTCTTGAACTGCCTTGTCATGATGGACTGTGCCTGAGCCTGGTTACTACCACCAGACCTGCCTTGCTTAACTCATTCTGGTATGGTGGTACTGGGCACTTAGTTGCAAAGTCCCTGTCATGCTGAGTGTGTTGTCATACTCAGCTCCTGAGTTCTGGTGCCCTTTCCCTCATGGAGCAGAAGGATTTCACTGCTGCCTTGTAATCAGTCCTGGTATCATAGAATCATAAAATTATTTAGGTTGGAAAAGACCTTTGAGGCCATCAAATATAAACTTGACCTAGTGAATACACCACTAAACCATGTCCCTTAGTGCCATGCCCACACACTTCTTAAAATACCTCCAGGAATGGGGACACCACTACTTTCCTGGGCAGCCTTTTCCAATGCTTGACCATGCCCTTTATGAAGAAATTCTTCCTAATATGCAATCTAAACTTCCCCTGGTGCAACTTGAGGTCATTTCCTTGAATGTCACTAGCAAGTTTCCTATCTGTCATGCAAGTTTCCTATCACTTGTCACCTGAGAAAAGACACGATATTCAAGGTGTGGTCTCACCATTGCCACGACGTACATGGAAACCATTACTTCTCTAGTCTTGCTGGCCACACTAGTTCGGATACAGGCCAAGATGCTGTTGGCCTTCTTGGTTTCCCAGGCACACTGCTGGCTTATGTTCAGCTGGCTGTCGACCAACATTCCCATGTCCTTTTCTGCTGAACAACTTCCCAGCCACTCTTCACCAAACCTATACCACTATATGGGGTTGTTACGACACAAATGCAGGATCCATCACTTACCCGCTAGTGTTACAATTAGACTTAGTCCATTGATCCAGCCTCTCCAGATCTCTCTGCAGAGCCTTCCTATCCTCAAGCAGATCAATAGTCCCACTGACTTGGTGTCATCTGTGAACTTACTGAGGGTGAACTTGATCCCCTCAGCCAGACCACTGTTTAAAATGTGAAAAATAGCATGAATGCTGAGCTCTGGGAAATGCCAAGCTACCTGGATTGAACTTCATTCACTATGATTCTTTGAGCCAGGCCATCCAGCCAGTTCATCAACTGTTGAACTGTACACCTGTCCAACCCATGAGAAGCCAGTTTCCCCAGGAGAATACTGTGGGAAATAGGGTCAAATGTTTTACTAAAGTCTGTGTGGACAACTTGGTATCCACCCTTAAGGATTGCCACTAATAACCAACTCTCAATTTGACTTGTGTTGCTGACCACTGTGATATAAAACCGGCTATCCTTGTACTTTGTAGCCCCCCCATGCAGTTCCTGTCTCCTATCTACAAAGATACTATGAAAGACTATGTTAAAAGCTTTGCTAAAGCCAAGGTAAACTGCATTCACTGTTCTCCCACTACCCACAGAGCCAACCAAATTCTTAAAGAGGGCAAATAGGTTCATCAAGTATATCTTGTTTTGATAAATCCATGTTGATTGTTTCAACTCATGTTCTCCTTCACGTGCCAGAAAAAGATTTCCAGGAGGACTTGCTGCACAATTTTCCTGGGGCCTGGTGTGAGGCTGACTGACTTGTAGTTTCTACAATCCTCTTTCTCAATCTTCTTGAAGATGATTGTGACATTTGGGGTTTTTCGGTGATCAAGAATTTGCCTTATTCACCGTGATCTTTCAAAGATGCTAGCAAGCAGTCCTACAATGATATTGGCCAACTTCCTCTGCAGTACTGAATGTTGGTATATGTCCAGCTTGTTTAAGGTATTTATCACCAGCTCACTCTTCCTCTACCATAGGTAGCATTTTCCCAATTCCATCACCGCACACTCCAAGCAGTGTCCTCAGAAGACTCCAGGATTGCTTTCACCCCACCATGTTACCCTTCCAGCAGATATTGGATTGGTTAAAGACCCTCCAACCATGAGAACTTGACCTGCAATCACAAGGCTTCTTTGTGTTTAAAGAAAGCTTTGTCCTCCTATTCCTACTGAGGCAGTCTGCAGTCATCGCAGCTTTCCTTTGTTAAATTCCACTATGATCCTGTTCCATGAGATTTGACTTACCTGCTACTTTTTCCATAGCAGAGCTCTGAGCATTCAAGCCTCTTCTTTGTGTAGTGGAGAGCTCCTCCTCCTTGTCTCCCAGCCTGTGGTTCTCAGATTGTATCCATCCACTGCAGTGCTCCAGCTATGTGAGCTACCTCACTACATCTCTGTGACCTCAGTGAGGTCATAGAACTGTGACCACATCTGGTGGTTCTACCTTGCTAGGCAGCTGAACTCCACCACAACCACTCTCTCACTGCCTCTCCTCAGAAGAGGAAGGGAAGAAGAAAAGGAAAGAAACAACTCACAGGCTGAGATAAGGATAACTTAGTTAAAGAAAAAATCATTATTAAGAAAAAATAATTATTAAGGGAAAAATATTATTAATTAAATAATTTAACTAAAGGGAAATGTAAATGGAAAAACAAGAACAAAAACAAGAACAAGCAAAGTCTGTGTGGAACTGCAGAACAAAGAAATTCCTCCCTACTTCCCACCAAGGAACAATGCTTGAACACGGCCTTGAAGCAGGGCCTCAGTGTACATAGACATTGTTCAAGAGGACAGACATTTTCTCGTTCCTTTTTCCCCTCTCCTTCCTTTTTCCACCTTTTATTGCTGAGTGTGACATCATATGGTATGAAGTATCTCTTTGGCTGGTTTAGATCAGCTGCTCTGGTGATGATGTTCCTTCCTCCCCTCTTGCCCACACCCAGCCTGCTGGCTCTGGGGGGTTAGAGGGAGTCCTGTTGCTATGCCAGTATTGCTCAGCAGTAAACACAACACTGCTGTGATACCAGTACTGTTCTAGCTACAGGTGCACAGTACAGAACTGTATGGGCTGCTGCAGGGAAAGTTAACTCTGTCCTAGCCAGACCCAGTACAACACAGCTCTGTGACTCCATGGACTTCTAATTCTCCTTTTTGTTTCCAATGCTGCATTGGAAAATTTTCTGTCATACTGGATCTGTAGTTAGGCTTTTTTCCCAGGGGAAGAGTAAACCTACCCCATTATACTGCCCCCCAGGCTCCTCTTCCCTTTCTTTCTTTATTTCTTTCCTTCCTTCCCTCCCTCCCTCTTTCCTTTCTTTACCTTCTCCCCAGGCTTTGGGATTTATCCTCTGATAAGCATAGAGTAAAGCTCTCCTCATAATGTTAGCCTATTGAAAAAGATGCCTCATTTTGTCTTATAGATGCCACCTCTCCATACAGCTGCATAGCCAAATGCTGATCCACAGTTATCCACAGCTGATCCACAGTGATCCATTCCTATCCTAGTCTATCTGGGCTCCTCTGCTCTTTCACCTATCTTCTAGAGCCCTGTAGTCTGCCTTGACTCTGTTGGTGCTCATGAGACTGGTAGAGATCACAGAATCACAGAACTGTAGGGGATGGAAGGGACCTCAAAAGATCATCGGGTCCAACCCCCCTGCAAAGCAGTCCTCAGAGCAGGCTGCCCAGGTAGGCGTCCAGACAGGCCTTGAATATCTCCAGAGAAGGAGACTCATCAACCTCTCTAGGCAGCCTGTTCCAGTGCTCTGGCACCCTCACCGTGAAGAAGTTCTTTCACATGTCGGTGCAGAACTAAGCGGCCATTGCCCCTTATCCTATCCCCACAAACCACTGGGAAGAGGTTAGCTACATCCTTCTGTCTCCCACCCCTCAGATATTTATAGACATTGATAAGATCCCCCCCTCATTCTCCTCTTCTCCAGGTTGAACAGACCCAGGTCTCTCAGCCTTTCCTTATAGGGAAGATGCTCCAGGCTTTGTAACATCTTTGTGGCCCTCTGCTGGACTCTTTCCAAGAGATCCCTGTCTTTTTTGTACCAGGGAGCCCAGAACTGGACACAGTACTCCAGGTGAGGCCTGACCAGGGCAGAGTAGAGGGGGAGGATCGCCTCCCTTGACCTGCTGGCCACGCTCCTTTTAATGCATGCCAGGATCCCATTGGCCCTCTTGGCCACCAGGGCACACTGCTGGCTCATGGTCAACCCGTCGTCCACCAGGACCCCCAGGCCCTTCTCCGCAGAGCTCTTCTCCAGCAGGTCGTCCCCCAGCCTGTACTGAAACATTCGGTTGTTCCTTCCCAGGTGCAGGACTCTACACTTACTCTTATTGAACTGCACCTGGTTTCTTCCTGCCCATCTCTCCAGCTGGTCCAGGTCTCGCTTAATGACAGCACAGCCTTCTGGCATGTCAGCCACTCCTCCCAGCTCTGTGTCATCAGCGTACTTGCTGAGGGCAGACACTATGCCCTCATCAAGGTCATTAATGAAGATATTGAATAAGACCGGACCCAGTACCGACCCCTGGGGAACACTGCTAGTCACAGGCCTCCAGCCAGACTCTGCTCTGCCGATCACCACCCTCTGAGCTCGGCCAGTCAGCCAGTTCTCAACCCACCACGCTGTCCACTCATCTATCCCACACTTTCTCAGCTTTGCTAGCAGGATGTCATGGGAGACAGCATCGAAAGCCTTGCTAAAGTCAAGGTAGTTGACATCCACCACTCTCCCCGCATCTACCCAGCTGGTGGTGCCATCATAGAAGGCAACGAGGTTGGTCGAGCATGACTTCCCCTTGGTGAATCCATGCTGACTACTCCTCATAACCTTCTTCTCTTCCAATTGCTTGGAGATGGCATCCAGAACAAGCTGCTCCAACACCTTTCCAGGGACAGAGGTGAGACTGACTGGCCTATATATGATAATCTGAGGTCTGGGAAAGCCCTCAGATCACAGGTTTGATAATCTCTTTGCAATGTATTAGATCCAAGCTCCTGGAAAAAACAAACAAACAAACAAACAAAAAAACCTCTAAATACAGCAAGTCCAATTAGCAGCTGACTGTCTCTATCACCTGCAGAAAGTACTCTCTAAACAATGCAGCCTCTTAGTCTCTCCTGCTGTCACCTTTACAACATCTTTCCAGTGATGGAAACTGTTCTTCTTCCCCTATTGTAAGGGTCCTCCAGTTGCACAACTGTAATAGCGAGAGCTTTATTTTTGTTGGTGAAAATACCAAATATTTCCAGTCCCCACTCACTCAAGTGTAGCTTCTGGCTGACCCCTGACTGGTCGCCATGAAGAACTCTCCAATAGTCTATTCACCATCTCCTTCAGCTCCTTCACTTGGTGACTCAATGATTTGAGCAGAGCACATTTCATACAGATGAGGGCACCATCAATTCCAGCTAAGTCTTGGAGAGAAGCATCAGGAACTTTACACAGCCTGAAACCTTGATGATTAAGTCATTTTTCACGAGCTCCATCTGTGTCAAGATTTCTGATGTGCCAGGAATGGTCACTAGCTTCTGCTGGGGATCGTGTATTCTGGCATATCACCATCATCATTGTGCTGACTCCTCCAGTCCTGTGCAGCCTCAGAAAAATTCTTTGAGCTTTCTTGTTTTTCCCCCCTGTGTGAACAGATTTATTGACTGCAAAGTTGCTGTTTTCATACAAATTGCAGCATTTCTGGTCAGCAGCACTCCCTAGGTGTTAATTAAATGAGATCAGCACAACCATGTTTCTCTCCCAGGTTACCCACCTGGCCTTGATATACTCACCTTTTAAATGTTAAGACAATTTTTTGTAAATTGCCCCGACATGCAGGTGAAGGGGGAAACAAACAAAAAATAAATAAATGAAACAAAACACAAGCCTTAGGTGTTTTGCATTTGTCAATAAAACAGGAATGTTAGACGAAGAAGTTTTGAAAACTTCAACATATACATCCCTAGCTGAAGTTCTTGTCAGGATTTGGTCTTCCTAGGACTACAATAAAGCAGACAGAGACAGAAAGGGGCTGGGAACTTGGTAAAGTTGGTAAGCTTCACTGAAGCCATTTTCACGCTTCTGTGATGTGGCAAGTTTGCCTTGAATTTCACAGTTACATATCATTTTCTTGATTAAAAATATATATTTTTTCAGCAATGTATTTATAAATGTACAAGTCTTTTGCATGAGGAAGTCCATTCATAGTATTTGTTTAACAAGATACTCAGTGAAAGAAAGTCTCTAACAAAACTATACCTTCCGAAATGTGTTTCATAAGAGCTGTAGAACTGCAAAACATTCTAATATATCATTTGTAAATTAGTAGGTGATCAAGCAATTAGTCTGTCATAACACATAACCACAAGGGAAGTTGCATGGTAAAACTTAAATTTGGGATGTCTGGACTGTGGAACCATGCTTTCTACAGGTTTTATTTTATATTTTATTTTATTTTTCTTATTATTAAGTAGGAGGTAGCTTTAAATAATACATTAATACAACTTATTATAGATAGAACTTCATCAACTTTTTTTTATATTTTTTTTTTAAAAATCTTTTTATTTTTTCTTACATTGAAATAACTTCAATATATTTCTGCGTATACTAACATGATGTAGTGTAACATCAGGCTATTTTCCCTACAGGTTATACAGATCTGGCAAGTAATAACTAAGTCGCAATGTTAGAACAGTGCCAAAATTATATTTGATCAGAACTGTCAGTCTGACAGTTCTGTTGTACAAGTCTGCCTTGTACACATTGCATCTCAAAAGGTTGCATATTCGGGAGGGGAGGGGAAGGGGAGAGGGGAAGGACTCGTCAAGACCCACAGCTTTGACTCATTTTCTTGGGCAACTATTATGTTTTTATTAATCTCCATGGAGTTCAATTACTTGCAGTTTCAAATTTAGATAGACATATACATGTCATCCTTAATTTCTTTATAGGTAGCTGGCAAGGTATTTGAGTTTGGTGTGGGTGTGAAGGAAACAATCTTTACATCAGCTTTTAACTTCAGTGTTGAGTATGGATAAATGTTATATAAATAATTTCTCCATCCACAGCGTTGTTCACTGAGTTTAATTAGAGAACCTAAAAGATCTTACTATAGTATCTTATTTCTACTTTTATTTCTTTTTTAAGCTTTGAAGATTCTCCGTATTTTCCCTACCTATGACGGCTTTCTTTGCACATAACAGATATGTGGGAGCTGTTATCACAACTGGTCTGTCTAACCTGTATCTTTATATTTTTGCAACAGCAGGAAAAATTATACCTAAGATTGTCCTTCCACTCTTACATCATACCTCCGCCCGGGGGGGGGGGGTTGGTGCGGAATTTTGTGTGGCCCCCCCCCCCCCCCCCCTTTTCTTTTTTTTTTAAGATTCATTGGAAATTTAGATAGTCTCTGTTCAGTACCTGTTACAGAATATTGTACTTGCTTTTATTCTGGGTAGGGTCATTTGGAATTATTCTCAGCCTCCTGAAATCAAATTCTAGCAAGCATACATAAGCAAACATAAAAAGATTTCCTTTCAAACATAGCTGAGTTTGTGAATGCTTTGCACTATTGATTGGACTTTCATTCTTGCATTTAAAAGCAAAAATAGAGTCATTATTTTGTGATTTTCTGGCTAAATGTTTCCTTAGCAAAACTGATTAAATCCCATTTTGGCTTGCTGATGATCCAGGGCATTCTGATCATCAAACATCAAATGTGAAAAACATTTCACATTTATTGACAATTTGCTCTGCCTTATGCACTCAGACCAGTGGCCTTCCAGAATATATATCTACATTTTATTATTATTATTATTATTATTTTGTTCAACATCCATTTTCATTCTCAGAGCAAGCATTGCATGATGGGACAGATGCCTTTGTCTAATATATATATATATATTTTTCCTGTGCATTCATAAAAATGGACCAATTGACCAGATCCAGTGACAGATTTTGAGACATCCTCTTCCTGCTATTAAATAGACTGCAGCAGTATGGTTTGAATCATATGTGGTCTCTGTCTCTCTCTAGAGAAAAGAAATTTCCCAACAAACCATCTTTTAGAAGATCTAAGTGAGGTACTTCTATTTCTCTGCTATTTGAGGGAACTACCTCTGTACATAATTGCCCCCAGAGATGGTTTAGGGTTCTCATATACTGTGTAAAGAATTGCCTAGAGACGACCAATATGAAATAATGACTAAGAGACCATGCTTGAAAAATCAAGGATATACCATATCTCCATTCACGATGAAGTTCTCTTCAGCAGCTGGAACATGGTACTCAGTCTTCTTTAGGAGCTTCCTTCTCTTTGAACTGAAAATCAAATCAAACTCTTTTCTTTCTTTCTCTCTTTCTTTCCTTTTTTTTTTTTTTTCCTTAACTCCCATCAGTTTTGTCCTTTCTGCATAAAGGTCCATCAGAAAGGATAGACACTGTCCCATTCCCTTCTAATTCCAGCATGGAATTTTCATGAAATCAGAATATAGTAAATCTGAGACTCATAGTGGTTCTTCCTAGATAGGTTTCCGTGAAAGCATGTGGCAGCTTCATCTTAGGTTCTCCGCTGCAGCTGTTTAACAACCTAAATAATTAATCCTTTACTTACTTTCCTTTCGCAGACCTCCTTCTCAAGATGAAACAAAGCTTTGGATCAAGGATATATTTATACCGATTTTCTTCTTCCTGGGGAAGTCTGGATTAGACACAAAATTATGTTTCCACCAAAACTATTCATGATATTTTCAGAATGGTAGGTACCTTCAAACAATCTGAGTGGGTTTCAACCCATAAATGCATATGCCATGTTTTAATGATGAAAGATTTTTAATAATCTATGACAATTTAAACAGTCTGAACCCACATTATTTCTCCTGCAATCTATTTGAAAACATTTCTGTGACTTAAGTTTTTAACATGGCATTTGCCATGTTGTGCTGATATTTTCCTTACATACAAAGTTTGATCAGCCCTTTCTGATGATACTACAGTATGCTACTTATACGTCTCCACAAATAAGATGTTGCTTGCAACTCACCAAGAGTTTCTACTCTGCCAAAGGAGAAAGAATGCTCATTTACAGCATTGTAACTAAGTTTCTCAAGCCTGTGTTCTCTCTTGACAAATCTGAAGGCCTGACAATTAGTAGCCTTTATTATCAAAATGGGAAGCTGCTAAAGTTGGCATGTCTCATTAGTTTATAACAAAGGAATTACATTTCTCATACCTGGGATACAAATGCACAAAGAGAGTGGAAACTATAAACCCCACATCCCACAGAACCAGATAAAGCAAGGTAAGCAATTGTCTTTTCAAAGATTACTATCCAAATAGATATTTTTTTCCCTACATAACTATCAGAAATAAATTTAAGGACTTATTTTCAAATATTGGTTATCTTTCAGAATAACAATTATTCCTGATGGTCTTTAGGTGATTTATTTTCCTAGGCAAAACAAAATTGAGCAAAGAACTTAAAGAAAAACATAAATTGTTAAATGCAAATATTTCCACCTGAATGCACAGAATTCTTCATTGTCACGAAAATGCTGAAAAATCTTTCTGGCATAAAAAAAGTACTGTACTCTTCCAACTGCTTTTTTGCTTGTATGTCTTTATTCTTATGATTTTTATTTTTTTTTTCACATTTATTACTCTAACCTATCACATAACATAAATGCTAACAAGGCTTGCACAAATGTCTACTGTTATATGTTTTTACATATGTTACAACAAAGAAGTCTTACATTCTTTGCTGACATTTGTTTTATTCCTAAAGAGAATTGTAATGTAAATATGATTCTAACTCACAGAAATTGTGTGTGTGGCTTTGTAATGGTTTACTGTCAGTGTTACTGTTATTACTAAATTCACCCTCTCCTCTTGTTTTCAGTTTTTTTAGCACCTGACAGCAGTTTTTGTCTTTCTCATCATTTTAGCATAGCCAGGAGAAATAGTTTTTCCCTTTTTTTGTATAAAGTACATGCAATAGAAGCCTGACTCAAACTACAGTTTCTTAGTAGTACTACTAAATAACTAATAATATTTTAAATTACCTATTTTTATTCATATCATAAAATGAATGATGCACTGATTAATCAATGGAACAAGTAATTCCATATGAAAAATGATTTTTGCATCTCATTTTTGAAACCTGCTCTGGGAACGCCACCCTTAGGAATCTAGAATAGAACAGAAGGAGGAAAGATAGAAACTTGCTTATGTGACTGAGAATTTTTGCTATATCATCACTGTTATTTTCTTAGATTAAAATTCAAGGAATGGGGGGAAATAGGTGAACTTTTATGTTTTTATTTTACGTTGATGAATGTGCAATAAATGCATGCGTACAGCTTGGTCCTAAGTCTGAATGGGTGGTGATGTGCAACTTGTCACACAAAATAGTCTTAATTATCACTAATAGTGACATTAAAATTTTTTGCAATATAAAGAAATAATACAAGTGTTACAAATGACAGTTTTCTTTCTCTGAATTTCTTGTAATCCATCTTGGAAAAGTGAGTCTGATAAAAATGACAAAAAGGCATACCTGTACTCTTACCTGCACCCACCCAGTTTTAATCTCTCTTACACTGAGAACTAGATTTTTAATTCATATAAATCAACAATTCAATGGGACACCACTGAAATCAATGTCATAATATATATTGTTGTGGATAAGAATCTAGTCCAACAGTTTGCTGCAGTAATCTTATAATACAGATAAAGTGTTAAAGAATCTTGATTTGTCTGTGGCGTAAACACTAAACATTGATCATCTGATGATTTAATTTATGAGCATAAATATATTCCAAGACAATGCCTTGAACTTAGGTAGAACAGTGACATTTAAAAAAAAAAAAAAAAAAAAAAAAAAAAAAGTGGGATTGAAAAGTCATTAACATTTCTCTGAGTGATACTAGATTGGAAATTTTAAGGCCAGATCATTTATGACAACAAGATGAAAACTTTCAGTAGCAACTATGGCACTAGGAACAGCGCAACAGCCCCTTTTCACCTCTTCGTTTTTCAAACCACAGAAATATATATTACTTCATTTTCAATGTCAATACTATTGTGATAATTTTTAGAAAAATGGAAAATCCATGGGTGACATTGGCTGCTTTCTTTTACTCTGGCACCGGACTAAATAATTAAAGAACACATTTATTTATTGAATCATTAAACTACTTCAGAAAGTGGAGCTGAGTGTAAGAGTCTTTCAGAGAAAAACAAACAAACAAAAAACTTTGAGTAAGCTAGAAAATGATTTTACTTAGAACTCAACATACTCAAAACATTTATTTTTTGACATGGCTGTTTTTAACATTCTGTTTGTTACTTCTTCCACCAAGAACAAATATTAATTTCCTCTAAACTAAGCCTCCAAAAGATTAGATTTAGAATAAAATTTGGTGAAATTAATGATGAATTTTCCTAAAAATGAAAATAACAAAACAAGGAAAATACTTAAACCAACATTCACATCCAAAAGATATCAATCTTCAAGTATTAGCCCATAACTATTACATTAAACCTTGTACTTGGTGCATACCTGGAAATGCTCATATCTTTGGTCCAACTTCCTAGGTCAATATTTTAAAATAACTTACCATTAGCTGTAATAAGCCTTCCACAATTTTATTGTGTATACATAAGGCAGGTACAAAGAGGAATAACAGAAAAAAATGGTGGTACATATATATATATTTTTTTTTTTTCAAAAGACAACTTTGAATATTTCACACATACAAATTTCCAGGGTTACCTTGTGTACTGTGGAATCTGTCTAGACCAACTTCAGATATCTAAAACTTCTTCAGGCAAGGATGCAGTCTGAGAAGCATTTCTTTAGCTGACAGTGCTGGCATAAACAGGTCGTAGCTTCACCTTCATATGCTTTTCCCTCTGTACGCTTTTCCCTCAGTGAATTACACTAAGCCATCTCTTTGTAGGTCAGGTATGACTGTTGTTATGCTGAAACTACTGTTGAAATCAGCAATAATCAAATAATGATTTGTCTCAGATGTAGTCAGCCCATGCTGCTTCCATAGTCAAGAACATATAGAATACTCTGTTGCCTCTGTTTTAGAAGAATATGACTTTTTCTTTGCAGTTGTCTGTCTCCAAGGGTTGTAAAAATGGTAAGGTGCTGGCATTCAGCTGAGTAGGTGGTTCTGTGACAGTTCAGTCTAAGTCAGAGGTGGCTGTTTCTGGCTTTTATTTGCATCCCCAGCTGTATGTTCCTTCCTTTTTCTTCTGCTTTTCTGATCCAATGATGAGATAGTTTAAACTTAGCAACTTGCTTTGAATTCAGCATTGACCCTGTTTTGAGCAGAAGGTTGGTCTTGAGACCTCCCAGGATCACTTCCAGCCTGAATGATTCTTTGTCTCGATGATGGTGACTGTATTTCAGCTGAGGAATGTGATGAACACAAACAGTACCTTTCATCTGAGAAATTATGATTCTTTATACTATTGGATACTATTTGCATGGGGAAAAAAAAAAAAAAAAAAGGAAAAAAAGGAAGCACTTAAAAAATTCGGGAGAATTGTGTATATAGTAATTTTGCCTTGGTTTGTATTTACAAAGCTTTAAGTAATGTCAGTTTACTGAGTGGTTTCCAATGAGTACTTTGGTTACATTCATACCTAAGGAAGAGAATACTGAGAAAATCAAAACGTCACATGGACGTGTGTTGTTTCTCTGCTCTTAAGCTACTTCAAGGCAGTTTGCAAAATTTCTACTTACAACTAAATTAGCTACAGGAATAACATTAACTAAGAATAAGGCAAAGGTGACAATTTTGAAAGATTATGTTACAATTATATGGTAATTTATGTTGAAAATAATTATGCTATGGTTTCTGTGCTTACAATATTTAATTTTGTTTTTCTTCCACTGAGACTTTTTTTTTTTTTTCCAGAGAAAAGGAATTTAGCTCAGATCAGAACTGCTATTTATGGAATAATAAGTTTTATATTCTTCATGTTCAAGTTTGGACCTTGAACACAGTTTGCTGGACTGAAGATTATATTTAAAATTTTGGGGAAAAAATGCAGGAATAATCTTACAGGCTTGCCTGTGTCCGTATGTCCAAAATCCAGCTACTTAAGCAATTAAATTCAATTAACTGTGAGTGGAAATTATCAGTCATTTCACCCAATTTTATACGTAGAAGACAACCCTCTAATATTGGGCTATTCACTATCTTTTCTGTTCATAATCAAATGAGAGAAGCAAGCTTTAGCTGAGGGTGTATATTTCCTTCAAAGTATCTCAGAATGTCTGAGGTTGGAAGAGACCTCTGGAGACCATCTGGTCCAACTCTCCTGCTCAAGTGAGGACACCTAGAGCTAGTTGCTCAGGATCATGTCCAGGTTGCTTTTGAGTATCCACAAGGAGTGAAATTCTACAACCACCTGTGCAGGACTTTCCTCTGGTGCAGGACTTTGCACTTTCCCTTGTTGAACTCCAGGAGGTCCCAGGAGGTATGGCAGCATGACCCATTAATTTATCATAGAATCATTAAGGTTGGAAAAGACCTACAAGATCATCTAGTCCAACTATCTTCCAACCACCAATATTACCCACTAAACCATGTCCCTAAGTACCACGTCCAACCTTTCCTTAAACACCCCCTGGGACTGTGACTCCACCACCTCCCAGTGCAACCCATTCCAGTGCCTAAAATCAGCCATTCCTCACTGTTTTGCAGCATCAGCAAACTTGATGAGCATACACTCTGCCACATCATCCATATCATTAATGTCAAGGATCCTTAGATGCCTTGGGTTGCATTGCTCACTGCAGATGTATGTTTCTGGCCATTAGCTATGAAGAATATCTGTGGTTACTAAGTCTGACTTAAAGTCTAAATTATTTACTTCAGATAACTTAAATGCTGAAGCTAGAACAGAGTATTGTTACCAGAGGCAAGCACTTTTATAGAGTCTGAGCGTTCTGGCCTCCCCATGGCTGCATATGTTCAGTGACTTTAAATAGTCAGGTTAGGAGATCTATGCCTAAAAACATGAGGCTGTTCCCTACATTATCCTTTATGTGCCTCCCTGTACCGTTTGCAATTACTCACAATGAAACATGCATCACCTTTTTTAAAGAACTGTCCATGATTTTTTTTTCTTACTGTTCAATCATTTTCTTTTACACAATTTTCCTGCTTCAACAAGTGAGAATGTTTTGGAACAACTTTAGCTACTCCCAGTGTATATACTTTTCTGTATTTTCTGAATGTTGTCACAGTCCCACTTCTTCACTGTTTGCAGAAACACTCACCTTTCAACAGAATGTTATCATGCCATCTTCCTAATAATTTGTTTTTCACTTCTGAAGTCTCTCAATTTTATTAAAATCTCTGTATCATTAAGATTAGAATATATATATATATTCTATATATATATATATTCTATATATAATATATATATTTACCCCTTCTACCATCTTTTATAATATACTGTCTCCCTCCTCTACAATATTCAGTTAGTCTTTTTGTCCGGTTGAAGACCTGCCAAATACGCAGACGGTCTAACCTGACTCTCATTAACTCATTTGTATTTTCTGATACATTGGTCCTCAAGCAAATTGTTTGGTGATATTTGTTTTAGTCATGTCTTTTCAAGGTTTCAGAATTAAAAATATTACTTCTGTCACTGTATTTATCCCAGATTCACTGTATTTATCCCATTTATCATTCTCTAAGAGGGGTGGGAGCACAGACGTTCAAAATGCAGGTTGAGCATTCATTTGATAGAGTCTTGGAAAGCATTGCACTGAGGAACATGTAGACCTTTGCAACTGTGCTAATACCCATACGAGAGAAAGAGGGGCTTACAACTTGTAATCCAACTTTACTCAGAGCACAAAAACAAGCTTAAACTCTGAGATCTTGACCTAAACCTAGAAGGTCCAAAGGAATTCAATATATCATCATGCAGAAGAGCAGGATATACCTACTTCTACCAAGTAGCAATATGTACAGTATATGTACAGCCATGATGTACAGTATATGTACAGCCATGATGTACAGTATATGTTCTCTTCACTGACTGATGTGAGTTTGTCTCTTATCTTCTTTTAAGATGAAATTTACTGGGTCAGATAGAATCTTTAGAGGGATGTTACACCTTTCCTGAAGAGCAACTGCACATCCTCAGGAAGTAAATTATGGAGACTGTTGAGTGTGACAAGGAGAAGAAAGAAAGGAGTCATTGGAAGAAGCTGGAAAACAGAAGCTTGAAGACAGATTGGCAAGAACAGCAGAACAATAGTTGCACCTATTGCCTCACAATATCAGTAGCACCGGTTGAAGGGTAATTACTTGAATCTCCAGCTTCCTGTGATAATTAGTGGTCTTTACTCTTTCTCAACTGCCTTGCTAAGAAGTCCCACCTTTTTGACACACATATGTTTCTTGCAAGTGCTGAAGAGATACAGACCTACTCTTTTACTGATATTTTCCATTTTACTTCTCTGAATTATGGTTGGAACATAGTTGAAGATAACACAGGTTTGTAGAATTTATCCACTTGCTATTTGGGAATTACACTGTACTCTCATCTCATATACATAATAATAATAATAATAATAAAAAAAAAAAAAAAAAGCTTGCCCACTCTTTATTTGTACTATACTACTGCCAAAGAGGATGTAGGTGCCCTGAATGACAGACGAGTTAGTATTTCAATGTCTCATTCCTGATAATCAGGCAAAACTGGTTTCTGTAGGAGTGGAATGGTAAAACTGGGGAAAAAAAAAAAAAAAAAAAAAAAAAGTTTCTATGTATCATAAATTCTGTCAAATGCATAAACCTGGTGAACTGAAGCATGCAATGTATTGAGTTGTCTTTTTGGTGAGTCCCCCACCAAGGAATACCCCTGAAAAGCTCAGCATTCTCTGGTGACTTAGAAGGGACAGAACATCTTCATTTACCGTCATCCACTGAAGAGCGAGAAGTGAAGAGAACAGATTTACCTAAAGCAGACCTTGTCTGCATTCTCAATATTATATTTTATTTGTTTTGTTTTGCTGTAAAAATAACAGAAACTCTGTGTTATGCTAAGGTTAATTCACTAATCTTATCTGAACAGATTGATCTAAAATATGCTAAATGTAATTGATTAGGTTCAGTGAATTTGAAAATAGAAATAAATAGCACTGTTGCTTCATTTTGTATTTATTTGGTATTGAATTGGATAAACTCAGTATTGCTTTTATTTCATACCGAGTAGGCTAAATATATTTATGTTTTAAATGTTGCCAGAGACACCAATTAGAGATATATCCTGTCATAATAGGCACTGTACACATATTACTTCCTAGAATGAATGTTTTTTATTTGCAAGAAAAGTTTCTAGTATCCTTTATAGCCATAGAGTTGAACATAAATAGAGAAGATGTCAGATACACTGTGAGTTCTGTGTGATATCAGAACTGAATTTGGCTCTCATGAGCTGAGAGTGTAAAATGAAACTTGGAAATATCTGTGCTTTCTTTGGTATATAACACCTTTTAAAATGTAAAACCTTGTTTTAAATATGAAAAAACAAACAAACAAAAAAACCCCTGTTTGTTTGTTCGTGCAGATCACCAGGTATAAAGAAAGTGTTTTTTTTTCTTCTTTACCCATTCTCTTCAGATCTTCTTGCATGTAAAACTGATATTTAACTTGCTTACTTGCTACCAAGCCAATAAGGCCAACAAAATTACTACTCATACAAAGTTATCTATAATTCCTAAACATCCTGCATGTGTAGATATCACCAGCCATTCATATGACTGTTCATTTTTTGTGTGAACTTTTAGTGTTGAATATAACATCCCTGCCTTAAATTGGTCCTTGCAGTTTACTATTTATGTGATCAATTTTGTTTATATGCCCCATGAACTCCCTTACCACCTCTTGTATTTTATATGGAAAAAGCTTGTGAAATTTCTACTCATGAGAACTCAACTCATCCATGATCAAGGAGACTGAAGTCAGGAACTAGCCTGTGTACAAGTAGATTACAGGAAATGTTACTAATTTCTTTACATTTACCAGTTAGGTGCCCCATGTGTGACCTTGGATGATCATCCTTAAAGGTAAAGTCAGTTTCTCTAGAATACCTCTTTCCATCTTGTCCTGTCTGACAGGAGCACCAATGACTTCAGAACAAATTAACTTTTCCACTAACAAATAGACTGAAAGTACAGAACTATTTTCAGATATGTAGCAGCCATTGTTTCCAAACAATTATAATGTAGATAATGAGTGGTTCTCTCTTTTAGAATAGGATAGGATAGGATAGAACAGAATAGAATAGAATAGAATGCAATAGTTCAGTTGGAAGGGGCGTTTATCTGACCATAATATTAACAACCATCTAGCACAACTCCTTGACAATCTTAGGGCTAGCCAAAAGTTAAAATCTATTATTGAATGCATTATCCAAACATCTCTTGAACACTGACAGGCAAAGGACATCAACCACCTCACTAGGAAGTCTGTTCCAGTGTTTGACTACCCTCAGATTAAATAAATTTTTCCTGATGTCCAGCTTGAACCTCCCCTGGTGCAGCTTTGTGTCATTCCCATGCGTCCTGTCATCGGTTACCAGGGAGAAGAGACTTGCACGTCCCTCTACACTTTCCCTCCTCAGGAAGTAGTAGAGAGCAATGAGGTCACCTCTCAGTCTTCTTTTCTCCAGACTGGACAATCCAAGTGTCCTCTGTCTTTCCTCATAGGACATACCTTCCAGTCATTTTACCAGTTTTTGAAAGACAAGTGTTGAACCAACACTGAATGTCAGAAAATATTTTTATTTAGTGTGCTCCCATTTCTTTATGACTTTTCAAGAACAATGTCAGTAAATTAGTTAGACAATTCACTTTAGAATATTTTAGGTTAAATATTATTTTTAACTTCTCCAGAAAACCTTAGATAACACTTATGCTCCTTTGAAAGGCTGTGACAGCTGTCTAAGAAAAAAAGAATCTGGCCTCTGTTGGTGCTGTTGGTACAAAACTATATGCTGGTGAATATTGCCATTAAACATTCCAGTATGTTCTCTTACCTCTATTTTATCAACATCTGTATTTAGAGAAGCTTCATTACTTTCTAATAATACTTACTTCCCTCCTTTTTTCCCCTCATTAAAAACCCAGTAGTCAGCAGCTCAGCAATTATATCATCATCACTAATTTTCTTCCTCTTCGTTTATTAATTAGACTCTTGCTTTAGTTTCATTTTTTCCCTCTGCATAAAGAAGTCATTCTTACTCTTTTTATTTCTTTTGACTAATAATGCTGTTGTTAATAATTCTTTGTTTAACATTAATATTATGTTCAGAAATACTAAGACCTGATTCTTCTCTATTCTTTACAAAGAAAAATCTGGAGAAAACATAGTCCAGTTAAAAGAATAAAGTAGAATAAAGTAGAATGATTTAAATCCAACCTTCCCACAGAGCAAGTCTGTTTTAATCCTGGATTCTTCTAGTACCTTGTCCTTCATGATCTCTTTGGTTTTCAGGACACATTTGAGAAACAAAGTGATTCTAGAACACAAGTCAGGAAAGATACAAGATTCAGCTGATTGTGGCAAATTTACTAAAATTTGTATCATGGCTATGAATTCTCTGCCTCTGTTATGATGCCCAGAAAGATAAGGAAGATACCCATCATCAGATTTGCTTTGCGTTACATATAGCTCTTGTGGCAGGGTGCACAGAGCACCCTATTTATGTTTTCCAGATCCAAATGAGTTAAGTCTGTGTATGCAGGTCTGAAATGATCTTATATGTACAAACACAAATAATACACCCGAAGCCGTATTATTTCCACACTAGCTGCTGTAAAGAAGTAATAAAATTACTGTCACACAATATTGGTAGTACAACAAACTTCAGATACCTCAGCCAAAATGAGGATCCCAAAGTAGCACGTACTCCACAAAATAGAAGTCTTCAATACAATTCCTATTCCTGAAAAAGTCATATGCCTTCAGAACAACACAAAGTCCCAAATACTTTTTACATAACATTTTTATGTAACATTTTGACGTACAGTATGAAAATGTAAGTCATGTGTCCCTTGACCTTTTTTTCCTTCTACTTTTGCTTCCTTTCTGACAATTTATTTATTTATTTATTGCCAAGCCTTTCCACTGATTTCTTGTCACATTCTGCTAAATAGCTTTCCTGCTGATTACAATGATGTTTCCTACTGTAGATCTCTTTCTTCTCACATGCTTCCAGTGTCTCCTCATTCTTTGTCAATAGCTCCTGCTGCTGTCTAAAAATTTCCACAAACCTTATCACTGTATCATCAATTCCCTTTTCAAACAAATACTACTTTGTATATATCTCTTTACCTCTTGCAACACTATTTTAACTTCTCCCTCTCATTACAGCATGTGGTTATGTAGGGCTTTTCCTGCTCATTGAAATAAAGTGATTCTCTATAGCACTGTGCTGCTCCCTTCAAAGATTCTGTCTTCTGTGGCTACTGCCCCTGCAGAGCATGTATTTGTTCCCCTCCCATTCACAGTCATTAAACTGGACCCTCTTAGAAAATCCCTCATCAGTTCTTAGTTTTACCATGTGTCCCAATTGCCTTCTAAATAAGAAACGGTTATGTGCTTTAAAGTTCATGCAAAGTTCAATTTTGGTATTAGCAAAGCAAGCATGCTTTCGTAGCCAAATTCTCCAACCAGCAGTCTTCTTTCCTTTCAGTCTTTTTTTGTGCTTTCTTATTTGGACCATCAGAGTGTTTATCACACCAACTCTTATTACTTATCTTTGCCAACATCTATCAGGACTGAAATTAAGTGTTTCACTTGGGCTTTCCCTTCTAATAACATGTATCTCCTTTTGTTGAACCCATAGCTCTTTCTTGCATCAACAACTAATCTTGAAAGCTAATCTACTTTAGCTAAAAGGAGAAAAACTGCAATAAGCATTAGCATTTTCAGAGCTTAGATTTATTTTCTAATCTGCCATATGCATTCTGCATCCCTAGCAGATCTGCTGGAATGCTAGACATTCATCAAGACAGATGATATTACTCAGTAGTTCTTCCTTTGCTTTAAAATCCAGTTGTATGTTTTTCATCCAGTTGTGACTTTTTTCCATTGTTTTTCACTGATCTTACATCCAGCATCTCTGAGGAAGTGCCACAGATATGAAGAACAATGGTAGAGAAAGAGCAAGAACAATACTGTCTCCAGTACCAGGGCTCTGATTTTCACCCCTGATATATAAGCAACCCAGGTCTTAAAAGCAAATAAACCACCTGATACCACACACTCACACATACACATGCTAACACCCTGCAGTAGCTGCAGATGTCCTATTGCAATTCTTGCCACTTCATTACTGTTCAACCCTGCCTGATAAACTGAGCTCTTCCATAAACCAGTTGCTATCCTTCCGTCCTATACACCTGTCTACTGTAATCCAGCTCCCCTGGCACTTCCTACCCTTTATTCTTTCAGTCTCCTGCATGAGAAATGATTATCATTCTACATTTCTTTTCCTTAAAGGAAAGTTGAAAGCATGAACATCATAATCACATTTATTTTTCTGGAATGCAGAGATTTGGTGGGCTTAAATCTCCATTCTTATCATTTGTCCTAGCAGTGAGAGCAGGTAATTAATAACCTTCATTTCTGAGAAAGAGCAGAAATGGAACTGCAAAGCTCAGCAGTTCTACACATCCTCCCTTTTTATGCAACTTTTTTATTTTTTCTTCTTTTCCTCACTATCTCCCATATTTCACCCCACAGATTCTGGTAATGTCTATTGTGGAAAGACTTACAACAATGACATTACTTCTCTGCCTTTATTAGTTATGTGGAAGATGAGTCACTGTACAAACGTTATAAGATTAGCATCCTGTCCTCTTGTGGCCTACACTGTGAAAGTCAATATGGTGGCCATTATCCAGATTGTGTGAGTTGTGCCAGGAAAAACACAATCAGTCTCTTGCCAGCACGCTGTGTGCTACAGGTTTATTACACTGATCCTTTCTCCTGAATGTCATAAATATGACATGTTGCTTTAATATTTTTTTTCAAAGAAAGTGCAAGATGAATAACACGATGCTATTGTACTCTACTGCTGCACCTGTGTTCTTCTGTTTATTTAAGCAAATATAAATAAATAATAAACAATCAGGAAATGTTAATCTTTAATTCAAATTCAAACTGACAACACTAAGGAACTGTAAACTGCATGTTTGTACACACATTCTGGTTATTTACCAAAGTGAATCTTTATTGACATAATTTCTCATGTCACCAAATCTGAAAAAAAAAAAAAAAAAAGATAAAAAGAAAAGAAACCACACCTTACCTGGAAAGAAGCTTAGATGGTTTCTTATCTTTTACAGTGAGAAAGGAAAGCTTGTTTTTTACCATTGTAATGTATTTTTTCTGCTATAGTGATGATACATTTTGCTGTTAAAATCAGTCTGTCTGAGTTTCTGGGGGTTTTGATTAATGAAATGCTGGCAAATTTTTCTCTGTTAGTATATTGCTTTTTTTTTTTTTTTAACAATTAAAAAAGATGCTCATATATTTGGAGGAAATAATACTGTGTTTTAAGGATCGGCAGACACTCCTATATAATCTTTCATTCCTGCAGAACTAAGTTTTTCCATATTATTTCCTTATGAAATTACAGATGTTTGATGCTCATCTCCATGTACATTTGTAAAGCTACACTTTTTTTTTTTTTTTTTAGGAAAAGAATGAACAATTGCATGCAATTTCAAAATCCAATAAGCCGAGGTACATTTTTCTTATATTTCTGAAGCATTAGCACAGGGGTGTTATAAAACAAACACTACTTTTATTTTTGGTACAAAGAAATCCTATTGGTAAGACTGAAATTATCTGTAAGAGGTAATGTCATTAGAAGCTGAAGTGTCTCAGCAATATGTGGAAATGGGTGTTTAAGACAGAATACAAATCTTTGTCCAAATAGAACCCTTTTATATCTATTTTATCTCTTGGAACATCTGTTTACATGTATACAAATCACTCATACTTTTTTTTATTATGATTATTATTTGACCAAGATGTTATGCATTGCTTTCCAGTGGTTGTAGTACCACCACATAAACTATATCCAAGGATATCAAATGGCAACCTTTTTGGCAAACTTCATAGAAGTAGCAGAGAAATCTTTTTTGCCTGAAAGGCTTGTTCTACTTTGTGATGTACATTAACAAATTAGCATGTGTAAATTTGTATTTTCAACCATATGAATATATTAAGAATTTTTGTCTTAAATATGATGCCTTAAATGAGTGCTAAAAATATTTCTTTTCTTCACAATAAAGCACAAAAAAATGCCCATTTTGAAGGTTTCATGGAGAAAAGGAAAGACTAAATAACAAAATTATGCATTACTATGGTATTTCATGTTCCCTATAATGTGTTAATGGTTTCCTAGTAACAAAGATACAATATTACTAGGTATTTTAAGAAGGATAGAATAGTGTCTACTGTAATTAGCAACTATTCATCTTCTGAGAAAATTGAGACCACAAATGCCTACTTCATTTGTCTGCACTTGATTGCTGAAGTATGTCACATAATTTAGACTTGTCTGTTATTACGTTTGCACTTTAAATCTTAAATAACGTACATTCAACTGATCTGAAAAGCAAAGCTGCTACAGATAGCCTCACTAGATGGAATGGAAGTAGATTCTCTTACTTAAAGTATTATCAAATTTTAGGGTAAAATATATATAAGGCATAATATAAGGTTTAAGGTATTTTAACTTAGTTAAAATGTCTTAAATGGGATGTGTCATGTCAGTGACTTCTTCAGATTTTTCTTTCATCTCATTCTGGGCTTTTATATGTCAATTTGATCTATGTCTTTAGTAAAGTTGTACTTTATTGAAAGTAGATATTCTACTGTTTCCTCTAGTAGAATGATGAGAATGTGAGAATATGAACAGGCACTGCTTTACAGCATTATAGTACTTAAATTTCTGAAATAAATATTTCTAGATATGAAACAAGGACACAAGTATAATTCTGTTTTTGTAGTTTTAAGAGTAATATCCTTTTTTTTCCCACTGATTTAAAGAGCTTTAAGACTGTCATCTCATTCCCTGAACAAAATTTACTTCAAAATTCATCTGTATTTTCATTAATTTTACTTTTGTGTCCACAACAAATAACACTACAATTTCTTCATACTGTGGGTTCTCCATAATATGTCCTGCTATTTTAACAGGCTCATAGTTATAATGTCATAGACCATTAATTTATCCTCATCATTACCATTCTAAAGTCGATATTGTGCATATCTTTGACATATTGACTACAGTAAAAGAAATTTCAAGGATTTAAGACAATGTTGTATTGTTATTTACTCCCTTGAATATCAAGTTAATTAATTTCTTCCAACTACTGTTTATACAGATTGTGTCATATATTCATTTATATTACAAATATATCTATAAGGAATTGGTAGAAGCTTGTCTCATAAAAAGAAGCTAGTCCCATAAATTCTCAACACTGGCATTGTATCAAAAGCTAGTCAGTTTGAAAATAAATAAAATAGAATAAAATGAAAATATTTTTTTATTCATGATAAAATAAAGGATCAGGGTAGATGATAGACACACCAACATATGAGTGATGAGGATATCTGAGACAGCAAAAAGCATTGTCAGATGATGTTTTGCTTTCATACTGTGTACACTCAAAGATCTATACAGTAGACTCAGACAGACTACTATGAACTCTATTTGAATGATAAAACTCTGTGACAGTATAATTACATTTTTGTGATATCCGTGAGAGGCAATGACGAGCAATACAAGGAAAGTTTGGAATCGTTTGTGTGTGTTTTGTGTTTTTTTTTTGTTGTTGTTGTTTGTTTATTTGTTTGTTTTTGTTTTTAAGCCAACTGTTTCCAATTTTGCTGTGTGCCTGTGTTAAAAATGACAGACTGTATTACCATGATAAGCGTTGTGTAATTACAGAAGAAAAAGAACTATACTTCTTAATACATCAAGTTTTCAGTGAAGTGTGAGACTGAAAATAATTATCTGTAGAAGAGTTCAGTTCAGTTAATAAAACAAAATGGCTTTTGCCCTGTACTTATTTGCTTATTTTTCAGATAGGAAACATTTTCACATCAATCAAATAATTTGATTACTCTACTGCAGTTTCTTTTTTTTTTTTTTCCTTGTTTTCTTCTGATGAATGCAGTGCTTTTGTTTATATTTGCAACACAGTCTGCTGTTTATCTCCATGTAGACTTGCTTTCCTGTTTAAAAAGTTCTCCATTCAATTTTCAGTAGTGTAGCAAAACACTATCCACTTGTGGTGGACAGTTTTGGTGTAGTAGGATGCACTCCATCTTTGTGTGTGAACACCATTTTAATTGTAAGATTGCAGTGACTGAATGCTTACATTTTGTCTTTCATCTTGCTTTGACTCTCCAAATCAGCATGTATACAACAGGAGGCTGAGCATTCTCAAGCATCAAATGATTTCAAAAGGTCATGTTATCATTAATTTAAAGGGTGTTATACTCAAATGCTCACATCCTTTCACAAGATGTGCCTGAAGTCATGGAAGTATATTGTCTGCAGAAGGGAGGCTGGAACATTGCTGAAGAAGGATCTCAGCTCATCTACAATGAATAGCAGATGAATGCTGTAGTATTATTGCAGTTGTGTCCACTGAATGTCAGATCAGAGAACTCTGCAGAATGCACCATAACTATGACATGGCTTCCATGTACAATTATACAATATGCAGCTAAGGCATACCATGCTGTCAAAATTATCAGAATATCACCTCAACCTGAGAACTTCAGAAATGCCTTCAAGTCCTTCAGTCCTACCGTCAGTTCTGGTAAGTTTAGAAAAGTGATCAAGCAATCCCATTTACTAAATAAAATCTGTGAATTGCTATAAGACTGTTACACCTCAATTTAGAAAGTGTAGGAAAAGACTGGATTAGAAAATTTGAAAAGTCACTGCTGGATTCGTCTGCTTTTTACACCACAAGGGAATCACAGAATCATCTAGGTTGAAGAGACCTCCAAGATCATCTAGTCCAACCTCTGACCTGACACTAACAAGTCCTCCACTAAACCACATCACTAAGCTCTACATCTACACATATTTTAAAGACATCCAGGGTTGGTGATTCAACCACTTCCCTGGGCAGCCCATTCCAATGCCTAACCCTTTCTGTAAAGAAGTTCTTCCTAATGTCCAACCTAAACCTCCCCTGATGCAACTTTAGCCCATTCCCCCTCTTCCTGTCACCGGGCACATGGGAAAATAGACCAACCCCCACCTCACTATAGCCTCCTTTAAGGTACCTATAGAGAGCAATAAGGTCATCCTGGATCCTCCTCTACTCTAGGCTAAACAACCTCAGCTCCTTCAGCCACTCCTCATAAGACTTGTTCTCCAGACCCCTCACCAGCTTCACCAGGAATGAACAACATGATTCCTATAGATAACAGACACAAAATAATGGATGTACACCTGCCTGAATTTAACCTTCTAAAACAAAGCTATCCCCTTGAAGATTACAAAGTGCACCTCATACATTTATAGAAAGGTTTGAAAGAGAGAGAACAATTGAGCTCATCCTAAGAAAAATGTCAAATACAGGTAGAAGTTATGTCCCAGAGCTGGCTGTGTTCTTCCAGTAATACACAGGGAGCCCAGGTGACTAGTTTAGTTGGCCAAATAAAATAACAGTCTCTTTAGGCTGCTACTTGCACAACAGCATTGCCCCTGACAAAACAAGGGAAAAGGTGGGAAGCATTCCTGTAAGTGGGAAGCATTTGTATTCTTTATGGAAAACAAAACAAAACAAAACAAAACAAAACAAACACACCACAGAATTGCTGTTTGGAAATATTCAAATGCACAATGCTACATAATTTTCATACTGAAGCAGAAAAGTCTCTGAGTTCAGAAGAGAATGCAAGCAAATTTCAGTGATTTTTCAGGTCATAGTTTTGTAAGAATAAAGACTCACTGGATGCAATTTACTTCATTTAATGTTAACTGAGTAATCTGCCAGTCAGTCAGAGTGTTGCAACATATTACAGGAATTAAACAAAATGAAACAAAACAAAAACAAATCAACAACAACAACAACAACAACAAATACTATTGTGTCTAAAATAATAATAATAATAAAACTCTATTCTTTTTCTTTCATATTTTTCTCTTGTTTGGTGTAAAGGAATTTATTAATGCAAAAGCAGAGGTTTTATGTTTGTGCCTAAATAGCAGAACATGAGTGATAACAGGTCAGAAAGTTGGAGTGAGATCCTTCTAAGAAGCAGAAACAAAAGTGAAAGTGGAATTTACTGAGATAGGGGAGATACTCATTTTGTTTAAAGTGTGGAAGATTTTTGGAGGAAATTTTCAAGACACTGAGCACTATATTTATGTGACTGATGCTGAAAAAAAATGTACCAATAAAGAAAACATGCATTCTGTGCTGCTTGGAAAAGTGAAATTCTAACCATATATTTTATACAGACTGAGTGAGAAAGGATTAGGACCTAATAAAGTTTTAGTATGTAGCAAATGAGTTGATAGTATAACAGTGAACTAATATATGCATGGGTTTTTGAAAATGGAAACATTATAAATTCTAATTGATAGATATTGTTATTTATTTAGGTATTTTCAGTGCTTTAGTTTAATAAATATTTGTTTCTATTCCCTCAGCTAGTTCATGGTTTGAAAGAAAAATCATAGTTACAGGACCAGATAGCTCTTATTCAGTAATACATAGAAAGACAGTGAAAGACTTAAATAGCATGCCTATAGATTGATTCCATTTTTCAGAGTGCTACACTGCAGAAACCTTTCTTCCTTTAGGAAATCTATAACTTGAAATTATGAGGGGATATAATGCATATCTCCTGAGTGTGTCAGTCCTCTAAAGTAATGAACAGTATCTATTAATTAAATGTTTTTGATTGACTACTCTGATTCATCAGTTCCTGAGGGTAAGCTTTATATGTTGAGATTAAACTTCTAGTGATTGTCTGAAGAGCAATAAGGAAAATCTTGAGAAGATTTATTCTTTGTGCCTGAACAAAGTCTTAGAGTAACCTATTAAAGAAGCCACACTTAGAAGTCTATTTCAACTTTTAGGTATGGTCTAAAATATGAAACTACTTGGAAATTAGCCAATACTAGTATAGATATTCACACTATATAAAGATGTTCATGTATATTGACAACTTAGTTATTTGATAGATTAAAAAATATTCTAACAAAGGTAGGTTCAAAACATTTTTCATAATCTTAAATGCTGGAAAACTGTTCTTTTCATCATTCACAAGCTCATTCTACTCAAAAAAAAAAAAAAATCAGTTCAGCTAAGGAAGATGAGTCTCTAAAGATTTTAAATTATTTTGTTACAAGAAAAATATAGAAAGTATGGAGAGGGAGTTTCACTTTGAAATCAACATCAAAATATTTCTCAATGATCAAATTGATGTTCTTTTTTTTGTGTGTGTATAAGGTAATACTGAGAACTCTCAGTACAAATATCCATTATATTTCCAAAAGCAGTATTCAATATTTGAAAAAAATACAGCATGCAGAAATATGTATATCAGTTTTCACCTGAAGTCTCCAGACATCAGAAAGCTTTTATGCTTAATATGTTGAAAGTTTGGCAAAGCTATCCTATGCATCTTCTCTTTTTCAGGAGTCCATTTTAAGTATTTTCTAAATCCATGCATTGAAATCATTATTCTTTCAAGGAAAACAACACTCCTAATTCCTACTTTTTCCAAGAAGGGAAAGCAATGTGCCACACTCTTCATGGTAGGAGTCAATTTCTGATTATTTCTCCCTTTCCAGTAAGCTTTTATAATTGCTCCTTAAACTAACTAGGCTTCACAGATGTGGTGCCTCTTCTCAATGGGTGGCCCTTTAATCCTTTTCTAGTCCTGGTGGGGAGCCTATGCAATCACAGCAGGTAAAACATAAAAATTTGCTTCTGAAAGTGTTAGCAATACTGGCAAACTGTATATAAACATGTATGCAACATTTTGGATTTCTGAATTAATATAATTTTAATCTTAATTCCTTAAAGGAAATTCTAAAGCTTTATGTGATATTAATTCATATCTGGTAAGGAAGAGCAAAGATCCTAAAATCAAGAAAATTATTCTGAATGAGACATCAGGAGTCCATTTAAATGTGGCTTAGGCACACCATAACTGTGTGTCATAGACTTTTTTCAGACTTACATATAGAAGAGTAACAATTATGGAAGTTTATGTTCAGATTACTTTTTTTCTGTAAGCAATTATGTCCAAATTTGTAATTGAGTCAGATTAGGATATTAATTTAATTAATATATATATATATTCTCATCCTTCTACATAATCTTGACTGTACTCTTTGTTGGCCAGAGAACCTTCTAAACAAGCAAAATTCAAATAAATGTATCATAGGGATCCTCTTTGCCATCTTCAATGTAATTCTTAGCACCAAAATAGCTGGAGGTATGTGTTAGTGTAGCAGCTTCCAGATGGCTGGGAATGAAATGCAAACAGGAAACATGATTTTTTTTAAAAAAAAAAAATATATATATATATATATACTGATTGTATATTGAAGTTCCTTCTGTGAGAAATCCATCACCGATATCAATATATGCATTTGTACATGCTACGTATGTGTATGTATAAAATTTATTCCTCCGGTCATTGCTGGCTGCAGCTCTGAATTGTTTTACCAGCAGAACTGCTACAGTCAACAATTTTCTTGGCACTAATAGCTCTTCTGACTAGTAGAGTGGCAATTAATGAGTATTTTATGTGTAGATACTTCTGTCCATCATTTAGAAAGCTGGTCTATAAAGGAAAGTATTCAAAAATTTTCATGTGAAGCATGTATAGGTTTTATGGGACCTAAGAAAGACTGACTGTAAATAACATTAGCTGCAGTATGCTGATAGCTATGAATCCATAAAATTTTAAGACTAAACTGTGTTTGTAAGTAAATATGATTTCTCAAACTAATAGCTTATATTTTATAAAGGTCTTATTCTACATTATAAAATGTCCTTAATTTTGTGGAAATAAATATACAGATATTGTATTCTTGCTTATGCAAGAATATCAGGTAAAATACTGTTTTCAGCAAAATAAAACCAAGTGACTGCACTAGAATCTGAGCTGTATATAATTTTCAACTTTATTTTCAAAGCCTTTAAGCCATCCATGCCACTAGCTGCCGTAGAATGAGCATGCCTTCGCTACTGATGCATTCTAAACAGATGATCTGTGCAACAACCTACTTTATTTCCATGGGACTCTATTTGTTTCTCTTTTTTTTTTGACTTGGTTGATACTCCCTTGGTTTTCCTTCTTGTTTCCAGAGGGTCTCTGAGATGTGAAAGAATATGCATGGAATATGAAGTATAACAAAAATGTACTTTATGTTTTCCTGATTCATCTTATATTGTCATGACACTGGTGGAATCTGTCATAGCAAAGCTATAAGCAGGAGATGCATTTCTATGAGTCCATATATCTCCTTTTTTCAGACAGTGTAATAGCGAAATAAATATTTGAGTTGGGCTGACATCAAGACTAGATGTTAGACCTCGATTGTGTGTCCACTCACTAGTGGACAAATAAAGTCTTGCCAGCCAGTCTTTATTAGGAGACAGGTTTCTGTAGTGCACACCAGTAGCCACATCTATTTCAGATTTGATGGATGCATTCCTCACTATATTATGTTACAATTGTAAAGCCAAATCCAGAGGACACAAAGCTATATACCTCATGTTGTTCACATCCTTTTCATGTTGGTATCTCTGCTCTGTACAAATACTTGTAGTATTTAAAGTTCTTATGACAATGTCCCTCTATTACTTCAACATTCCTCATGCTACCTTCCAAATACCTATATTCTTTACACTTTTTCCTTTTTTTTTTTTTTTTTCTTCTCTTGTTCCTCAAATATCAAGGGAAAATGTCATTGTAGCGAAGGAGAGGAATTGCCAAAAAATTGGGTATTATATATTAAACATATCACATTAAATTAAGACCCAATCTAAATTTCTCTGACAAGGATTCTACATCCCACAGCTTGAACTCATGGAAGCTCTGCATCTAGCATCTAAGCTTGTATTTCCCTGTTGTTAATGTATGAATGGCATCTGTCATCTGACTGCTATTTTGAAGTCATCTAAGTCTTTAAAAAGGGAACCATTTTGTCTGTTCCCCTTTGCTGTGAGGGAAGAGGTGAATTTTATTCATGCTTTTATTCATCCTTTTCACTCCTCAAGTATTTCATGCCTGAGCAAAAGCCTCAAAATTATTACTAAAAACTTGGAGTACACAGATAATGGAAATATCAGAAAATACTATCTCAAAACCCAGATATTTTTGTCTTTAAATTGTGCACAATAGTTTCATAGTCACCTATTACTTGGTTCCATTTGAATTTTTCTTAAGTACAATTTGTCAAATTCATAACTTCAGAGAAAGATTATTTCAATGAAGGGTAGACAGTTTTACTGAATTCAGTAAAGGTACAGACATATCTGTCATCTTTGACATACTAGAAGACCCTTATATAGTGGACAGTTTTCTTAATTATTTGTTATGTCTTTAAGCAGTAACAAGTACTCACATGTATTCATATGCCTATTGTTGCAGACTGCATCTATACTAATGGTGAACTTAACTGCTTTAATACAAGTACTTCCTAGGGACAAATATCTACCATTAATCCAAATTTTAGCCTGTTGTTGATAATGACAATGTTTTCTGAAGACCCTGTGGACATCTAATGACATTCTTGGAGAAAAGATCAGATTCTTATTATTTCCTTTATCTGCTAAATTCTGTAAGACCTCTAGGGTCTACAAAAGACTGGAAAGTTTAATGAATATAAATTCCCGTTAGGCTACACAGACTATCAGATTCTTATGGATAAATAATTTGTAATGTTCTTTAGCATGGCTTCTAAAACAGCTTCATCTTTTTGCCAGCAAAGTGTGTCACAGGTTGCCAAAAACAATGGCAGCATCACAAAATATGCATTAACGTAATTTGCCCTTTCTCAGTGAAAGGTGATGGAGGGGAGGGCAGCTCACAGGTGCTACATGCACAGTCTGGAAGCACGGTCTTGATGAATGACCATGGTAGTTTATGCATTAACATATTGGAGGCACATTGTAGGTAGAAACTGAGGCAGGTAGAAACAGTAATGCTACAGCACAGTATTGACTTTGACAAATCACTGACTTCAGCCTTTGGGTGCAGGACAGGATGCTGCACATCTGATTCTTCTTTGCATCCTTCCACTGCTGTCTTCTGATAGGTCTAAAGGATGGATGTGCTGTAGTGACAGACTTTCCTAGGAGAGCCAGTTAATAGGTATTCAAATCCAAGGATGATTTGCTATGCACATCATTCTCTCTTAAATTTAATAAGCAGTGAACAAATTCTAGTGTTTTATTTCTCCCATGACTCTTGATATTTCTCATTCTTAATGTTCAATAAAATAATTATTTTTGCTTAGAGAGCAAAGGGATGATAAAATTATGTTGTCCTAGCTAAGGGAAATCACTGAGAGTTTTATTTTGAGGCAAAAGACACATCATAACATAGTTACATTTTACTTTATTTTAAATCAGAGTCTCCGGTTGCTTGTTCTGTTTCTGCTGGTGATAGAGATAACATTACCAAAACAACTTCTTATCAGGACTGCCAGTAAACAGTAATTCATGGATCAAAACATTATTGTTGACTGGCATGACATAACTGTGAGAGGTAAAGCTATGAATTTAGAAAGAAAACCATTTGGTTTCCAAACACCGAACACATCTATTTTAGAGGAATGCAGGTGGAAAGAATGCTTCAAAACTGATTACTTTTATGAATTTTATTAAAAGATCAAAATAATCTATAATTAAATGTATACATCACTGATTAAAGCTACTATTGCTGTGTGAGATTAATTGAAATGGACTAATATACAAGAATTAAATCAAGGTAATCATTGAAATTGAATCAATAAATCAATGGTATCAAATTATCAAGTCACCAAATTAATACAACTACTTAAATGTAATTATAAGTTTGGCAGAAGAAAGATTTTTTTTTTTCTTTTCTTTATTTCTGCCCTAATAGCTGAAGGAGATTTGAATATAACTGGTGCTCCAGCTAGAAAATGAGCACTGATCAGGTGATGACCTTTTAGGGAGGAAGATTAACCAAGACAGGCAGTTAAACTTTCTTTACCTGTTTTACAGAAATTCAGAGACTAAAGTGACTCTTTTCCTGTTCACTAGTTAGAACTCATATCCACTAAAGTAGTCTTTTTATTTCTTCTGTGCTATTTTCTTCAGTCATAAAAGTAGAAAATTTAAGAAACTTAAAATTCAGTGGATGTTTCTGAATGAAAAACTGCTGCCTTTTTTTTTTTTTTTTTTTTCATTTCTTTCTAGAAGACAGAGAATAATGATAGATTTCACAGTTCGGACCCTTAGGAGTCTACAGATATCCTTTTCTGTTCATACACTTACACTTGCATGTAAAAACGCCTGTCTACACTCAACGAGAGCAGAATGACACCTCCTCCCAGATAAGGAAAGGAAATGTCATCTTCATTTTCCTGGCCTCTCTGCTTCATGTGTTTATTCATTATGACCAATCTTTCATGCAGTGCTGGGTTAAATACAGCTAATGACTGAATCTTTCACTTTGTCTTTTTGTCTTTTCACATCTCTTCTTCCTTTGGGCATCTTGACAAAGTTAGAAAGGAGCTCCTCTCTACTACATGGTAATAGTAGAGACCTTTTATAGAAATCACTTCCTACATTATCTGAGATACTTTCTATGTGACTTTGGAACTAAATTGAAATTTTGTGCATTTTAGATACGGTCTTGCCCAAGCCCCACACAGGACACAATCTTTGCCATTATGTCAATTTGTTAAATTCCACTAAAGAATATCAATATCATACCAGATCTATTAGCAGAACCTTGTAAACAGTGCTCTGCAAAAGCACAGACAAGATGTGTGAGAACTGTACCAGAAAAACTGGTACCAATCTTCTACCTGGTCTGTGAACCATGGTCCTGTTCTTGGCTGCTTTACAAATTAATGATAATTTGTTAATGTCTTGTTAAAAATGATTCAATAACCTGGCTACTTATTTGCATCAGGCCATACAATTATGGAAGTCATTACGTAGCTTCATTCAAGAAACAAATATACGGGTTGTTCCAATCATTTTAGCCTAGCCTTGAATAGTTATGTTTGTATGTCTGTAAGGTGATCTTCCATTTACTGTAGAGCAAATGTACTTTTCCTGAGTTCTGTTCAAATATAGATCTACCTGACACAGTGGTATAATTCTGTCAAGCTATTGCCAACATGCCAGTACTAAGGTGAACTATATAACAGAGCTTGCCGTTGTAAGGATGTATGTAAATCAGTGCCAGATATGAACAGGCTATGAGTAAAACATAAAAATACGATGACAAAACTTTGTAATAGCATGTAGTTTTCCTCAGGTCTCTACTGTCAGTTCAGGTCTCCATGGCTTAATAGCTGCATAAACCTTGCAAACAAGAAAGCACCATTGATTTGAAAGAATTGAGGCACGCACTGAGGGGGTAGAATGTATCTCGGCTGGGTACTTGGTCTTTTTTTGTTGTCTCTGAATTGCCATGATGTGCACAGGATAAGATTGGCCTCTCACAATACTCACCTCAACTGGCAAATTTCTCCAGATTGCACAGTATGTAGTGGCACGATGCAGGGCATACAGATGGGGATGGGTAGCAGGCTGAGGAATGTTTTGCAATTTCTCCATTTATGTTTCCAGAAACTTGTGTCCTCTCCTGCTTGTACGCAATGGGCATGGCCCACTGCCCAAGACCATTTAATTGCATGGGCTAAAATATTAACTGCCAACTGCCACTTTTGGCACATGAAAACAGTAATTTTGAGCTTACTGCAAAAGAACTGAAATGTTGCATGGTCACTTTTATAGAAAATACAGAAAGCTTGGGTTAAAATATAGCTGGCATTCTCCACAAACTCTACAAATATAGGACCAGATTTTCAAATATGTAATACTGGCAACTACAGAAGAAAAATGTTCTAGATGTGTCCTCCAGAACAAAGGGAAAGTACTGAAGAAAGAAAAGACCATATAAACGTTCAAGCATTTTCATCCTCACTGGAAACCATTATCATCATTACAGAATAAGTGATAGCATTTTCCCAGGAACACTTACAGAAATTTCTTCTGACGACTGTAAATAATACTATTTAATGAATGGATTTACGGTGTAAGGATCTCGTCCACGGATTCCCTGATGCAGTGGCCACAGTGCTGTTGATGTGAACAATTCTAATTAAACCTGGGACACCACCAATGAATGAAAGTAAGGATTTATTCAAGAAGACTTAAGCATATACACACATATTCATAAATACAAATGCAAATACAAATACAACAAACACTTTAATAAGTAAAAACATCAAATTTTTCATCACATAATAGCTTGTTACAATTAGAAAAATATATAGAACACCTAATATTTTAATTTGGGAAGGTCAAGCTAAAACCAGTTATTTAATTCTAAAATGGCTAAACTGTGTATTGCTTTCTTGAATTGTTATTTATTTATGGGCTACCTTACATTTTATTGAATTATCTTTCTCTGAGAAATTACTTCAACAAATTTCAAATTTCTGGGTTCACTCATAGACTAGAAGTCAATATATACTGACAAGTAAGAGTCTTACACAGAGCTGACTTATGCTGTTGTGGTGGTTTTACTCGGGTGGGTGGCCAAGCTCCACAACAACCGCTCTCTCACTCCCCCTCCTCAAAGAGGAACAGGGAGAAAATACGATGAAAGGGGCTCAAGGGTTGAGATAAGGACAAGGAGATCGCACAGTAATTATTGTGATGGGCAAAACAGACTCAGCATAGGGTCTAGGGTCATACTACCCGCTACTGATAGTCCAGGCTGGCAGTGATAACATTGATGAGAGAAGCCTGAAGGCTATCAAACAGGACTTCAGGGGGCTGGGACGGTTAGTGGTCGGAGTGGGAATACAGGTGGTGTTTTCGTCCATTCCTACAGTGGCAGGGAAAGGTTCAGAGAGGACACGAAAAGCCCACCTGATAAACATGTGGCTCAGAGGCTGGTGCCAACACAGGAATTTTGGGTTCTTTGACCATGGGGCACTCTACTCGGCACCCGGCCTGATGGCCGCAGATGGGTCCCAACTGTCCCCAAGGGGAAAATGGATCCTGGCCCAGGAGCTGGCAGGGCTCATTGAGAGGGCTTTAAACTAGGTAAGAAGGGGGACGGGGATGAAACAAAGCTTGTTGGAGGTGTGCCAGGGGGAACGGTGGCAAGGCTGGGGGAGAAGGCTAAGGCCCAGCTGAAGTGCATCTACACTAATGCACGCAGCATGGGCAACAAGCAGGAGGAGCTGGAAGCCATTGCACAGCACGCAGGCTATGACTTGGTTGCCATCACAGAAACGTGGTGGGACCACTCTCATGACTGGAGTGCTGCAATGTCTGGCTATAGGCTCTTCAGAAGGGACAGGCAGCACGGAAGGGGTGGTGGAGTGGCTCTCTATATTAGAGAGTGTTTTGATGTCGTCGAACTTGAGGCAGGGAATGACAAGGTGGAGTCTCTATGGGTTAGGATCAGCAGAAAGGCCAACAAGGCAAGCATCCTGGTGGGGGTCTGTTATAGACCGCCAAACCAGGATGAGGGGACGGATGAGGAGTTCTACAGGCAGCTGGCGGAAGTTGCAAAATCGTCAGCGCTTGTTCTTGTGGGGGACTTTAACTTCCAGGCATATCCTGGAAACACAACACATCCCAGAGAAAGCAGTCCAGGAGGTTTCTGGAGAGCGTGGAAGATAACTTCCTGACGCAGCTGGTTGGCGAGCCTACCAGGGGAGGTGCCCCGCTAGACCTTCTGTTCACCAACAGAGAAGGACTGGTGGGAGATGTGCGGGTCGGGGGCTGTCTTGGGCAGAGTGACCACAAAATGGTAGAGTTCTCGATACTCGGCGAAGTCAGGAAGGGGATCAGTAAAACTGCTGTCTTGGACTTCCGGAGGGCTGACTTTGAGCTGTTCAAGACACTGGTTGGCAGAGTCCCTTGGGAGGCGGTTCTGAAAGACAGAGGAGCCCAGGAGGGCTGGGCGCTCTTCAAGAAAGAAATCTTAATGGCTCAGGAGCGGTCTGTCCCCACGTGCCCAAAGACGAGCTGGCATGGAAGAAGACCGGCCTGGCTGAGCAGAGAGCTGTGGCTCGAGCTTAGGAGAAAAAAAGAGTGTTTATAATCTTTGGAAAAGAGGGCGGGCCACTCAGGGGGACTACAAGGATGCTGTGAGGCAGTGCAGGGACAAAATCAGAAAGGCCAAAGCTCATCTGGAGCTCAATCTGGCCACTGCTCTTAAGGACAACAAAAAATGTTTTTATAGATACATCAACACAAAAAGAAGGACTAAGGAGAATCTCCACCCTCTACTGGATGTGGGGGGAAACTTAGTAATCAGAGATGAGGAAAAAGCTGAGGTGTTTAACACCTTCTTTGCCTCAGTCTTTAACAGCAAAACCAGTTGTTCTCTGGATGCCCAGTACCCTGAGCTCGAGGAAGGGGATGGGGAGCAGAATGTCGCCCCCACAATCCATGAGGAAATGTTTGGTGACCTGCTACAGCACTTGGATGTACGCAAGTCGATGGGGCCGGATGGGATCCACCCGAGGGTACTGAGAGAACTGGCAGAGGAGCTGGCCAAGCCGCTTTCCATCATTTATCAGCAGTCCTGGCTATCGGGGGAGGTCCCACTTGACTGGCGGCTAGCAAACGTGACGCCCATCTACAAGAAGGGCCGGAGGGTAGACCCGGGGAACTACAGGCCTGTTAGTTTAACATCAGTGCCAGGGAAGCTCATGGAGCAGGTTATCTTGGGAGTCATCGTGCGGCAGTTGCAGGGCAAGCAGGCGATCAGGCCTAGTCAGCATGGGTTTATGAAGGGCAGGTCCTGCTTGACGAACCTGATCTCCTTCTATGACAAGGTGACACGCTTAGTGGATGAGGGAAAGGCTGTGGACGTGGTCTACCTTGATTTCAGTAAGGCATTTGACACCGTTCCCCACAACATTCTCCTCAGGAAACTGGCTGCTCATGGCTTGGACTGGCGTACTCTTCGTTGGGTTAAGAGCTGGCTGGATGGCCGGGCGCAGAGAGTTGTGGTGAATGGAGTCAAATCCAGTTGGAGGCCGGTCACTAGTGGAGTCCCCCAGGGCTCGGTACTGGGGCCAGTCCTCTTTAACATCTTCATCAATGATCTGGACGAGGGGATCAAGTGCACCCTCAGCAAGTTTGCAGATGACACCAAGTTAGGTGCATGTGTCGATCTGCTTGAGGGTAGGAAGGCTTTGCAGGAGAACCTGGATATGCTGGACCGATGGGCTGAGGCCAACGGGATGAAGTTCAACGAGGCCAAGTGCCGGGTCCTGCACCTGAGGCGTAATAACCCCAAACAGCGCTACAGGTTGGGAGATGTGTGGTTAGAAAGCTGCCTGGCAGAGAAGGACCTGGGAGTAGTGGTTGACAGTCGGCTGAATATGAGCCAGCAGTGTGCTCAGGTGGCCAAGAAGGCCAACAGCATCCTGGCTTGCGTAAGAAACAGCGTGGCCAGCAGGTCCAGGGAAGTGATTGTTCCCCTGTACTCGGCTCTGGTGAGGCCGCACCTCGAGTACTGTGTTCAGTTTTGGGCCCCTCGCTACAAGAAGGACATCGAGGTGCTCGAGTGAGTCCAGAGAAGGGCGACGAAGCTGGTGAAGGGTCTGGAGAACAAGTCTTACGAGGAGTGGCTGAGGGAGCTGGGACTGTTTAGCCTGGAGAAGAGGAGGCTCAGGGGTGACCTTATTGCACTCTACACGTACCTGAAAGGAGGCTGTAGCGAGGTGGGGGTTGGTCTATTCTCCCACGTGCCTGGTGACAGGACGAGGGGGAATGGGCTAAAGTTGCGCCAGGGGAGGTTTAGTTTGGATATTAGGAAGAACTTCTTTACTGAACGGGTTGTTAGTCACTGGAATAGGCTGCCCAGGGAAGTGGTTGAGTCACCATCCCTGGAGGTCTTTAAAAGATGTTTAGATGTAGAGCTTAGGGATATGGTTTAGTGGAGGACTTGTTAGCGTTAGGTCAGAGGTTGGACTCGGTGATCTTGGAGGTCTCTTCCAACCTAGACTATTCTGTGATTCTGTGATAGGGAGATAGTAAGATTTATTGCCTATTACTAATGAGCTAGAGAAGTGAGAAACAAAGGAAAGAAACCAAAAGCACCTTCCCCACCATCCACCCTCTTCCACCTCCTCCCCTCTAGCAGCACAGGGGAATGGGGGTTATGGTCAGTCTATAGCAATTCTTCTCTGCTGGTCCTTATCGGTCACTCTCGTCCCCTGTGCTGTGGGATCCCTCCCACAGGATGCGGTCCTTGCTGAACTGATCCAGCGTGGGCTGCCCACAGGCAGCAGCTCTTCAAGAACTGCTCCAGATCTGGGTCCGTACCATGGGGTCCATCCCTCGGGAACACACTGCTCCAACCTGGGTCCCCCACGGGCAGCAGCTCCTGCCAGGTCACCTGCTCCTGTGTGGTCTCCTCTCCACGGCCTACAGGTCCGGCCCGGAATCTGCTCCGGCAGGGGTCTTCCACAGACCGCAGCCTGTCGGTGCAGGTCCTCATGCTCCACCGTGGTCTCCTCCACGGGCTGCAGCGTGGAACCCTGCTCCACCGTGGTACTCCATGGGCTGGGGGGACAGCCTGCTTCACCATGGTCCTCACCACAGGCCGCAGGGGACTTCTGCTGCGGCGCCTGGAGCACCTCTCGCCCTCCTTCTTCGCTGGCCTTGGTGCCTGCAAGGCTGTTCCTCACTCCTCTCACTCTCCCAGCTGCTGTGTGGCGCAGAGTTTTATTTCCCTGTCTTAAATATGCTCTCACAGAGGTGCAAAATATCACTTATTGGCTCAGCTCTGGTCAGCAGTGGGGCCCTTACCAAACATGGGGCAGCTTCTAGATCCTTCTCACAGAAGCCACCCCTATGGTCCCCTGCTGCCAAAAACTTGCCACGTAAACCCACTACAGCTGTTGAGATTTCAGACACCATTGACAAAAGGGAAAAAGCTTGACGAAATAAACATCATATATAAGTTTTATGAAATAGTTGTATCTTATATGTGGTGTGGGTCTTCCTCCCTTAGTTACCCAAAACAGGAGTATTTTGAAGGGTACTGCAGCTTCTTCTCTCTCCATTCAATGAGCTTCCCTTCCACGCAACCAGTATTTTATTTAATTTCTCTAAATTAATGAAGATTCTGAGTATTTTATCTCTTTGCTTTAAAATGCTGTAGTGAATTTTGTTTTGAATATTAAATGAAATGTACAATAGCTGCCAATTTTCTAATAGTAGCTTTCCTTTCATGAGGAAGTGAAATATTTTTAAAACTTTTAAAACTTTTTAAAAAAAAAAAAAAAAAAAAAAACTACTCAAAAAAAAAAAATTCTACTCAATTTTTGGTTTGGATATCAAATATGGAATACAGGCCTTTTCCCTTCATACCAACAAAGCTGTAATGCTTTTTTTTTTTTTTTTTTTTTTTTTTTTCCACTCAATATATAGTGGTTTTATTCTCACCTGTATTTACATTTGCTAAAAACAATTTTTAAAACAGTTTATTGTATGGGCATTTATTTATTTATTTATTTATTTTAAAGTGCCTCAAGTGAAGACATATAGTACAACAACAAAACAACTAGCCTTTATTGTCTACAATTATTTCAAAATTTTTTAATGCAAAATAAATTTGAAATAAAGTTGGTAAACTAAACTCAGTTCAAATTTATAAATACAGATACAGTAAAAAGCAAAATATTACATTCTAGATTTAGTAGTAAGACACCTAAGTGAAAAGAGATGCTGTTAATTACTGTCATCACTAAAAGACAGAATTAGAAAGTTTTTAATGATTTCCATGTACACTTTGGTTAAATACACATCCAATTTTTAACTGGTTTGGGGTTCTGTTCTGTACATGAAGGCATGCAGGATGGAAAAAACCCTGCTAAAATTTTATAAGACTGTGCGTTCATTGCCATAGGGCAGACTCAAGCCCAAACAGTTTCATATTAATTAATTATAAGGATTAGTATTAAGAATAAAGTAGTTTTTATTAGTAGCAACTTAATTATAAGTTAGCAGTAGGAGGCTATACAGCTGGCATTCTTGAAGGAAACCTTGCAGTGAGTATGTCAGGTGGAACAAATGATTTGGGTCCTTCCTCAACAGGACACCAAGCCTTTCCTAGAAACATTTTCATATGCCAAGTCACAAGGGCAGGTGGAGTTTGTAGGCAGCCTGAATTTGGGCTGACTTTAAGCTATTTGAAATAATTTTTGGGTTAGAAACTGGCTGGATAGCCGGGCCCAAAGAGTTGTGGTAAATGGAGAAAAATCCAGTTGGAGGCCAGTCACTAGTGGCGTCCCCCAGGGCTCGGTGCTGGGGCCGGTCCTCTTTAACATCTTCATCAATGATCTGGACGAGGGCATTGAGTGCACCCTCAGTAAGTTTGCAGATGACACCAAGTTAGGTGCGAGTGTCGATCTGCTTGAGGGTAGGAAGGCTTTGCAGGAGGATCTGGATAGGCTGGACTGATGGGCTGAGGTCAACTGCATGAAGTTTAACAAGGCCAAGTGCTGGGTCCTGCACCTGGGGCGTAATAACCCCAAGCAGAGCTACAGGCTGGGAGATGAGTGGTTGGAGAGCTGCCAGGCGGAGAAGGACCTGGGAGTGATAGTGGACAGTTGTCTGAATATGAGCCAGCAGTGTTCTCAGGTGGCCAAGAAGGCCAACGGCATCCTGGCTTGTATCAGAAATAGTGTGACCAGCAGGGCTAGGGAGGTGATCGTCCCCCTGTACTCGGCTCTGGTGAGGCCGCACCTCGAGTACTGTGTTCAGTTTTGGGCCCCTCACTACAAGAAGGACATCGAGGTGCTTGAGCGGGTCCAAAGAAGGGCGATGAAGCTGGTGAGGGGCCTGGAGAACAAGTCCTACGAGGAGCGGCTGAAGGAGCTGGGACTGTTTAGCCTGGAGAAGAGGAGGCTCAGGGGCGACCTTATCGCTCTCTACAGATACCTTAAAGGAGGCTGTAGAGAGGTGGGGGTTGGCCTGTTCTCCCACGTGCCTGGTGACAGGACGAGGGGGAATGGGCTAAAGTTGCGCCAGGGGAGTTTTAGGTTAGATGTTAGGAAGAGCTTCTTTACTGAAAGGGTTGTGAGGCATTGGAACAGGCTGCCCAGGGAGGTGGTGGAGTCACCATCCCTGGAAGTCTTCAAAAGATGTTTAGATGTAGAGCTTAGGGATATGGTTTAGTGGGGACTGTTAGTGTTAGGTCAGAGGTTGGACTCGATGATCTTGAGGTCTCTTCCAACCTAGAAATTCTGTGATTCTGTGATTCTGTGAAATAACAGCTTGGACACTTGATCCTGGGTTTTGAAGACAGTAGGAAGAAATTGGGTGAGCAATTGGCTGACGGGCAGGGCTCAAAGGGTTGTGGTAAATGGGGCCACATCAGGCTGGTGGAAGGTCTCTAGTGGGGTCCCTCAAGGCTCTATCTTAGAGCCAGTCCTCTTCAATGTCTTTATAAATGATTTGGGTGTAGGGCTGGAGGGTGTTTTGAGTAAATTTGCTGACGACACCAAACTTGGAGGAGTTGTAGACTCTGACGAGGGTGGAAAGGCCTTGCAGAGAGATCTGGACAGGTTGGAGAGATGGGCGATCACCAACCGCATGAAGTTTAACAGAAGCAAGCACCGTGTCCTGCACAAGGCAACCCTGGCTGTATATACAGACTGGGTGATGAGACGCAGGAGAGCAGCCCCGCAGAGAGTGTTCTGGGGGTTGTGGTTGACAGCAAGTTGAATATGAGCCAGCAGTGTGCCCTGGCAGCCAGGAGGGCCAACCGTATCCTGGGATGCATCAAGCACAGTATCGCTAGTAGGGCAAGTGAAGTGATCGTCACGCTCTACTCTGCGCTGGTGCGGCCTCACCTTGAGTACTGTGTGCAGTTCTGGGCACCACAGTACAAAAAGGACATTCAACTGTTGGAGAGTGTCCAGAGGAGGGTGACAAAGATGGTGAAGGGCCTGGAGGGGAAAACATATGAGGAGTGGCTGAAGTCACTGGGCCTGTTCAGCCTAGAGAAGAGGAGGCTGAGGGGGGACCTCATCGCGGTCTACAACTTCCTCACGAGGGGGTGTGGAGAGGCGGGTGACCTATTCTCCATAAACACCAGTGATAGGATCTGCAGGAATGGGGTGAAGCTGAGGCAGAGGAAGTTCAGACTAGATATCAGGAGGAGATTTTTTACTAAGAGGATGGTTGCACACTGGAACAGGCTTCCCAGTGGAGTAGTCACTGCACCAAGCCTGTATGAATTTAAGAAACGTTTGGACTGTGCACTAAGTCACATGGTCTAAACTTTTGGGTAGACCTGCACAGTTCAAGGAGTTGGACTTGATGATCCTTATGGGTCCCTTCCAACTCGGAATATTCTATGATTCTATGAAATCCAATGTGGGAGCTGGTGAGGTAAAATTCCTACCCACATTTCCTCCAGTGATACAGTAGAAGAATAGTCCAGTCAGGCTTCAAGAGGATTTGGATGCTGTGAACATTTCTAGTCCTAATATTAAATGGCATTTTTGAGCTGTTTTGTAGCTCTGTGTGCTCATGTTTCTGTTCAACTTCTATTTCTGTCAAAAAAAAACATCTTTTGCTATTTTTACGTTGTTGCTTTTGTCTACTTGCTTCTACAAACAACAGTCTAAGCCTATGGGATAAACCCTGTGAAAAATATATTCTCCCCTGTCTATAATGCAAATCCTTAAAATGTCACAAGCTGATCCTCCACAGGATGCATAGATGTACACGCATCTCCCATCTATTGAATTACTATTGTTTTTCTTTATTTTTTTTCAGAAAATGTCAGATAACTGAACCAAGTTCTTGTAAGTATTTACCTAAGCAAAGCATGCCACTACTTATAATAGACTTGCATTCATCAAATGCTGAAATTGTGTACAAAATGTGTTTCTTACTTCATGTTTTAAATTACACTGGAGTGATGAACACAGATGTAAATTCTGTAAATTACTAAAAACAAACCCTGTGTTCTCAGGCTGCTGTTCCTGCTTGAAGAATCACATCATTAACAATTAACAGTTTGAGCTGCATGCCTTGGCACATCCCTACTTGTTCATCAACACAATAATGAAGTTGTTTACAGTGAAGAAGAAAAGAAAAATATTGCATGCAGGAAAATCAGTAGTGCAAACATGGGAGGTCTACACATTGTCTTCTTTCTTTATCAAAACTGAGTAAAAGGAGTTCCAGTGACACTGTAAAATAAGACAGAGATTAAAGCAAAATAAGTATCCCTAAAAGCAAAATTTAAAATATATGTAGCATGCAATTACTGGGCACCTCAAAAAAACAAACCACAACAACAACAACAACAACAAAGTGCCTGCCTGCTCTTTGGGGATTAAAAAAAGGAAGAGAAAAATTAAAACATTGAAGAGATTGTCATTGGTTTACTTGCACTGTCTGGTGCATGTATTATCATCAGCAAGTATTGGAGGAATCCCTTTTTCTCTGATAAGAAGAGTAATACCAAATGATTCAGTTAAAGATTTCCAGGGTGGTATAGGCATTTCTAACTCATTTGTGGGTAGTCAACCATGACAGAAGCATGTTCAATCCTACCATAGAACTTAAGCACTTTGCTTGTACTAAGGCAAAAGTCCACTTGGCTGATGCTGAAGATGTCAGCATTTTCAGACTGAAGCTGCAGCAGATTTGATGCATTTGTTTCGTTCCCTGTCTGTATGAGTTGGAAGGATATTTTTTGGAAATGGTTCTCATTAACATGGATCTGATTATATACATGGAAACATAATTATGCAAAGTGAAAGAGTGGAGAATCTTTGTAAACTTCATATAAGGATTATCTGTACAAAGAAACAGCCAAATAGTTTTGCCTGTTCTGCAGTTGTTAGCAGAGGTTTGAACTGTGAAATAAGAACATGCCTTGTACTCATTTACTCTCTCTGGCTAGAGTTAAAGGTAGATTTCAGTGACAGGACACTGAAGAAATGTCGTATCTTACTGCTCATGTTGTCTCAATTCAGGTGATGATGAAAAGAGTTCTGTCACATCTGCCACCAGACCAGCTCATTTTGTGAGTCCTGAGTTAACCTGGTTGAAATGAAGCCCAATATCAGATTGTCATGAGCAAAACAGTCTTAACTCTGGAAATTTCACTTGATTTTATTTATTGCCAGTTATAAGTTTTCAATTACTGATTCAGTTGTCAGGAAAAAAAAGAAAAAAAGAAAAAAAAAGAGAAAGACAAACATTAAATAAACACTTAGGGTAAACACCTTCTGTCCCTCCTTGTACCCTCTGATAAGTCCTCGTGTGTGTCCCCACATGTTTTCTCCTGTCTCTGGCTGCAGGAGATGAAATGTGCCTGAGCCATGGTGCCACAGACTCCTCTGACAGGAGGGGGTTTCATCAAAGGGTGAGTCAGCGCTGTTGATTGTGGAGCCATTTGGAACCAGCAGTGACCAGCATGAGGCAGCTTGAGATGTGAGAAATTCTTATTTTCATTCAGAAATTTTATTGTTTCCATGCTTTTATGTGTTTTTTGATGTTTCTAAAGCCTCTCAGTATCTCTGCTCTTCCAGCCAGCAGAGCACTGTTCATTACAGCAACCAGTAATTTTCTTTCTGTCTTTGGTGCCTGTGGAGCATCAAAGCCCAGCACAGCCATGGCCTGGGCATAGCCATAGCACAGGAGGGCAGTTCAACGGACAAAACACAGGGCATGATCCTTCCTTTAAAAACTCTGAAGTTTGATATTAATAACATTACAGAAATGCTTTACTTCTTCTGGTCTCTTCAGTGTTGAGTTTCTTTATAAGTTCCCATACAACTGAGTTATGGGGAATGCATATACAAATTGGGTATATTGTGGAAACAGTTGCACTTCTCTTTCTTTATCTTTTAGGGCTACTAATCATTATGTGTTTGGAAGGACATGAGGAGCACTAGTAATCACCTGATCCCAAGGCACACACACAATAAATAATATAAATTGGATAATACTTTTCACACAAATTCGGTTTTGAATTAATTTTTTGAGTACAGTTTCTGGCTATAAGACTGTAACTAAATTACCTATAGTTCTACAGAAAAGAACTTGTAACTATACTTTGCATCCTAAACTGAAGCACCGGTATATCTATGAAAAGCTTTAATATAAGCAATGAATGTAACACATAAACAAAATAAAACAAAACAGAACAAAACAAACAAACAAACAAACAAAAAAAAAAGGCAAAACATTCCCTGAACCTTGCCTTTAATTCAAGATGCCAACAATCATGGGATGCTCAGTCTGTTCTCTGTATTAATGAAACACAGTGAACTCTTCCTCTGTCATATCAGTTCTTGTACCTAAATTGGAGAATAAATTGAAAGGAAAGTATGTTTTCACAAGAAACAAGAGGAATGAGTCACTGTTAGATTGCGCATCTGAAAATTAGGTCTAGGCACCTTAGGATCCTTTTATTACCAGTGGAGAGAAAAAGAATAATTATGTTGTCTTGTGATCAGAGTCCAACAAAGGGGATATTAACCCTTCTTTTATAGTGTGTACTTTCATCTCTTGATCTTAAAGTATCTTACAGGTATTAGATCATTCTTGACATCTCACTGTCAGATACCTTAAGCTAGACAATATGGCTCCCACTCAACAAGTCCTCTCCTACGTGCCTTTAGAAGTATAGCTGGTGGAAAGAAAAGATGATTTTATGCTTCAAAAACACTACTAGATATCTCTTGTAAACATATCCAGTTTTACTCTTGTTGATGCTTTCTGTTGCTTTTCCTTCCTTATTTTTTAAAATTGTATTATATACTCACATTTAAACAGATTCAAGACCTTACATGCTACTTATTTAGTATTCTACTGCAAAATTTTTTCATCCCTTCTCTGTAAATATCAAACACAAATCAATGAAATACTACAAGTAGCTGTATGCTAAGACTTAGCACTTGGAAAAAACATTAGAAGTACATATTATAAATCAATTTTATGTTATGAACACTTTATTTTAATTTCCCATTATCACTGTTAATGAGAACCTGAGCATGTCCTTTTTGGAAGTATTTATCTGGCTTGTGTGTTAGAGAAATACACTGTAATATTCTTCTGGTCAATTACCAAATGTATCAAAATTAGTAATATTTCCAATATTTTGCTTACTATTCTGTACACCTATAACAAACTACGGGCACATGTCACCTATGTAGCTGTAGAAATCAGCATCAATCAATCTTGGAAATTGAGTTAAAGTTGGCAATTTTATTTTTCTGTGCAGTCATTAAATATTTAATATTTCCTCTTGTCCTTCAGGGAATAAATTTAAGAAAAATGACTTCCTTTCTAAATGGTCTCACTTTTACCAAGTGCCCCGAGTAAGCCTTTCATATGATAAATTATGCTTGATTCCACACAGCTACAGCCTGCTTTGTTTGAAGACCATAATCAAGCTCATCCAGATGTTTTTGCCTCCTTGCCTTCTAGATAAGGACTCTTTGTGAGACTTTAATATAGCCTACTTTCAGTCAAGGTTTTTTCTGTGTATAAAAATGCTGAAAGAATGGTAAATTACTTAAAAGAAATATTTAAACTGGAGAATGTGCAGTTATTTCCTTAAATTGTTTTAGGTGCAAGAAAAAGAATGGAACTGAAAATCAGTGAGAAAAGAAAAAAAAAAAAAAAAAAAAAAAAAAAGGAAAAAGCCCTTTGCCATTACAGAGAGTTTTCCACATATTCAGTTTGTATTTAATCTAGTGAACAGGTAATGACCGTCCTTCAAAATATTCTTACTATATGTGGTTTATAATTCATGTATAAGCTTGGTTTTTGAGTAAGAGTAATATATTTTTTATTAAACATTAGTATTCTGAAACTGTGTGAATACTGAAAAAAATATTAAGTAACATTTCAAACACTTCTGAATATAATTTATTTTTTGATTATTAATATCTATTTTCATTAGCTTTTCTGTGACTGAAGGAGCAAATTCATGCTGTGTTCATGTGAAAGCCCACATGAAAAATCTGTTGTCAAGGTAAACTTAATTACAAATCAGAAAAGGTTTTGGAACTGTTTCTCAAGGTAAAGAATGGATCTTCCAATAAGCTGAATGAAGTATTACTGGGAAATATAAAGTTAGAATACCAAATAGTTAACAAGTCTCAGAGTTATAGTCACAGTCTCAATATATTCAATAAGACAAATTTATTTTCATAAAAACTAAAATAGTTATAAATAGCAATGGCAATCCCTTTGGCTTGTGGAAACCTTTAGGTGTTTCAGCAAATGGTAGTCTGAGTCAGTCACCTGTTCAAAGCACGGTCTGGAGAAACAGAGGATTGGTGCCTGAGAAAGTACTTACCACCAACTATCAAGATGCAAATGGCAGAGAAAAATTTGTCTCAGTAGAAAAACTACCCAAGGAGGCCTTTATCTGAATTAGGTGCCTATACCAAATGAAAATAAATAAATAAATAAATAAGAGGAACAACATTCCTTTTAACACATTTTTTCCTAGTTCTGGCTCAGCTCCCTGAGGCAAGAATGAATACAGAGAGTTCCAGAAAGATCCTTCCCTCCTTTCTCTCTTTCTGTGAAGGCTTTACTGCCAGGTTATGAGCTGTAATGTGAGACCTAAGGCAACTTAGATATAGGGAATTTAGGGTCTATGGAATTAGAAAGCAGCTGAGTGGAGGTTTCAAAGGGTTTGGGGGAGCCAGAAGTATCAGATCCATGGATAATATGGACTGTTGGTTTGCAATCTCAGCATAGGTAAAGATTCTACCCTTACCAAAACTGCTATTCCACAATATTTATTCTACAGAGAGCACAGAAATCTTTGCAGACAACCCCCACAACCCCCAGACAACAGGGTCAGAACCACTAATGCACTCAAAAAAAAAAAAAAAAAAAAAGTAAAGGCTTCTTTTTTTTTTTTTTTTTTTTAATA
>NC_048893.1:180772614-180789910 GCF_011077185.1 Oxyura jamaicensis
TTTTTTTTTTTTTTTTTTTTTTTCCACAGCACTCACTGCCTTTGAAATTTCCTCACTAAATATGTTATTACTAAAAGGTGTTTTTGTACCAAAATAGAATGCATTATCCAGTCAGTCTCCATGGTAACTTTGTTTCTTATTAAATGGAAGTGGGAAACAAAAAAAAAAAAAAAAAAGCCTAATTAACTCATATGACCTTTTATTTGTTAAAGTGTTAAAGCTATACCTTTAGTGACTATGTCTGCTGTATATTGAAAGACGACTTTTCCCTTTGTCTGTTTTTCTCTTTTAAGAATTACAGCTTCTTCTTATTAAGTTTAGATCATCATGTACAAGCAGTGAATGGTATATTAAGGGGTAAAATGATGCCTCTGCCTCTTGAAGCTTCTCTTAACTTTCAGACATAAAGCTACTTTACCTTGGCTCTACAGGAATACTCATTATGTTCCTCATTCTCTTCACAAAATCCTAAGTGTTAGGCTTCCAACAATGACGTCTGATCTTAGTTAAGTGTGATTCCTTAGACAATTAGTTTAACCCCTTTATTTAAGGAAATGCAGTAAAATAATTTGTTTTAGCCAAGCCTTTCAAAAGCATAGCAGAACAACAACAATGAAAAGGAAAGACACAATTATATAAGGAAATTTCTGAAAGAAAAAGGTCAAGAAAATCCATGGGCCTAGTAATAATTTACAGTGTTGGCCTCTTCACATGTGCCTGAAGTGTAATAGTCTTAAGAAAAGTATTTACTGTATTTGTATAATAAAACAACACTGGGAACTTAATCAGACAAAGGATAATGGATTCTGTATTAAAACAAAAACAACAACAACAAGCAAATATTCTTCAAAGTTTTTCTATTTCTACAGAATTAAGTGTATAACTAAAAAACAAACAAAAACTATTTGATAGTTGAAATTTGAGACTATAATTTGGAATTTTCCATGGACAGACTGAATGCTTATGAGTCTTTGCCCAGATCTTCCTGACATTTATGGAAGAATTGCTTAAAAGTTTGACACTGAAAAACAGCATCTGAGATGGGCAGTCCTGACACAGCTAAAAGGTTTTATATAAGGGCTTCATCAGCAAAGCTGCTAGGTGGCCCTTGGCCATGCTTAGCTTAATCTTTACTGAGGAAAAAATCATTATGTGAAGGAAGGGAAGGAAAAGGAAGACCCCCAGACTTCAAACTTAGTACCCCGAGGGAATTAGTAAAACTACAAACATATATGTGGATGTTTCCTCTCCCCACAGGCACCCAGAAATCACTTGATATTTATTAGAGACCTATTACTAACCCAGTAAGCAGCAGAATTATGTTGTTCATCCAGGGCATTATGCTAAACAACACCCTTTTGGGTTGTAAACCTGGCAGGTAGGTGCAGAAGTACTCTTGTGCATCAGGTGGAGTAGGACCTCCTTGGCTCTTTGAGGTTCCCCTGTCCTCACCACAGAACCTCCTCTGTGCACCTGGGAGGCATTACCTCAGCACTGCCATATAACTGGTTCTTGGACACAATAAACTGTTTCTCAGAGAATGGCATGCTCGTGTTCCTTTTCTTTCTTTAAATAACTTGCTGTCATTGGTATTTAATCTGTGTATTTAGTCTGAAGGGTCATTGAGGGATTCCTGGTGACTCAAGTAAATAAAGATATTTGAAATGTCACTGCTCTCTGACAACACTTGGCCTAATTGAAGCTGGCTCAAGTAAACAATGGGTCAAGGAAAAAAGTGTTTCAGAGCCACTGATTCTAAGTAACACACAGTGTTCTCAGTAGAAATATGAGCCTCTCTGTATGTATTACAAGATTTTTTTCAGATTTGGCATGCTAGCTTTAGAAGGCACCTATTCTTTATATATATTCTCTGAACACTCATTTGCCCTTATAAACAGTGTAGTGCTCTTAGAGGTGTGCTGTTTTTTAGGGTTGCCTTTTTTGTTGGCCTGTTTATCTGCAGACTTAAAGTTTATCTGCAATAGAACAGAAAAAAAAAAATAGTTATCACATTTAGTATGTGTTGGTTCCCTTGACACAATATCCCCTGGGATTAGTAGCACCCCAAGTCCTGTATTTTATGCACCTCCTTTGGAAGTATGGGCCAGTTACATAGGTTAAGGCAGTATGGTGGCTTTTCATAGACAAGAGAGCACTGTCAAGTCTTACATTTAGAATGAAATAGGGTGAGAATATAGGGTATGGCACTGGGACTTGGCATCTTGGCAGAAGATCTGGGGAGGAGTGGAAAATCATTTGAAAATTGTTAGAATATATGTGTAGTTCAAGGTAGGCTTAGTCCCTGGGATTTGCAGGAGGAAGGAGAAGCTGCCTGTTTTACTTCTCAGTAGATTCTGATCAGAATACAAGGCAACATAAATAAATATATTCTCAAAAAAACAAACCTTAGATGAGAAAGGGCTGAGAAATTTGCCATGGATTAGCTGTTTTACTCAGGCTGTTATGGTATTGTTATGGCAACAGAGAAATGATGGAACATGTAGAAAAATGTAAGGGAAGGTCTTTTGAAATCTGAAGAAAGTTGGTAAGGATAGAATAGGCACCTTAAGGCTAGGCAAAGGCTGGCTTTTGCAGGTATTTGAGGCTATAGTGGACTGTAAATGCAAATGATGTATACATGGGCTAAGACTAAAGTGTCTGCTTCAGAGTACAAAGTTTAGCCTCTGATATGGGGTGACTGCATTCACACAGGACAAGTCCCCTTAACATTAAACTGACATCTTCCACCCTGCAAAGGTTGTTCTTTATTGAAAAGAATGTCTTTCTTAAAAAATAAATAAACAAACAAACAAAATAATGCATAATGCAATTGCTCACCAGCAGCCAACCAATGCCCAGCCAGTCCCTGAGCACCCCTGTGGCCAACTCTCAAACTCTCACCGGTGTGTCATCATATGGTAAGGAATATCCCTTTGGTCCATTTGGGTCAACTGTCCTAGTTGTGTCCCCTCTCAGCTCTTTGTGCACCCCCAGACTTCTCTCTGTCAGGGCAGCACGAGAAACAGAGAAGTTCTTGACTTAGTGCAAACACTGCTCAGAAACAACTAAAACATCAGTGTGTCATCAACATTATGTCCATCCTAAGTTCAGAACACTGCACCATATCATCTACTGTGAGAAGAATTAGCTCAACTGAAACCAGGACACATACATAACTGATTATTTATGTCATGAAATTACGGATGTGTGTTGCACACCCTAGAGAACAGCATGCCAACAGAAATACAGGTATGTGAAGCTTTTTTTTGGAGGTACACAGAATGATAGGTGTATTCTTGTTGTGACTGCTTTTTGATTTTGCTCAAATCACTTCTCACCAGAACCATGACAGGATTTTGCTTTAGAGTAAACTAGTCCAACAGGCAAGAGAGCTCAAGAATAAACTAATGCCTGGGCAACTGGGGGACCAGGTCTGGGACTGCTCTGCTGATGCATGTACTCATGAGCTTTCGAGTCTCCCAGATACAATAAAATAAAATATATCCTCTCAAATTAATTAAGAGTTATTACTGTGAGAAAGCACAACCCAGAGCACAGCAGTACATGGTATCAACTTCAGGGTGATGTAGGCTTCACTTATGGTTTTGAGTGTCTGCAAGAAGCATCTGACAAACACACAGAAAAAAAAAAATAAAAATAAAAAAGAAATGAAAAAGGCTGGGAATGACTATTCCTGGTCTGCTTGGGACTGTCACAAACTGTATCACAAACAAGGTACGTACGGCTTCCAGAGACTTTGTTGTGTACCTTCATGCCATGGATTCAGCATGTCTGATAAGTAGAGGGTGTAAGTTTGTCTCATAAAAGACCACACTAGAGTTCTGAAAGTGATGCTCTCCTCCTGGACTCAGACGGGATCCTGGAAGCATTTGTGCTGCTCTCCAGAAAACAGTAAAGATCTATAAAGCAGATTTTTCATATCCTGAATTTAATTGTGTGCTTTTGATCATTCCATTCTGAAGAATGACAGTCTTGCCTGGGTATACAGTGATGCAGTACCACTGTGATGCTGCAGCATATTTTCTTTTTCCGTTACTGTTTCTCAGACTTGTGACTCATAGCTTGTACCAGTGTGCTGCAGAACAGGAGCAGTGTGAATCCTGAGGCACAGTGAGAGGCAGTTCCCTTAGAAAGGAAGGCAGGAATGGTTTTAAACTGAAAGAGGAGAAATTCAGATTTGATTTTAGGATGTTTTTCACTCAGAGGGTGGTGAGGCCCTGGAACAGATTGCCCAGAGAAGCTGTGGATGCCCCATCCCTGGAGGTGTTCAAGGCCAGGCTGGATGGGGCTTTGGGCAACCTGGTCTGGTGGCAGGTGTCCCTGCCCATGGTAGGGGGTTGGAATTAGGTGGTCTTTAAGATCCCAAGCCATTCTATGATTCTAGGATTCTAGGATTCTATGATTAAAAACACATGAACTGAAGAAAAACTAGAATGTGACCTGGGGTCTGGAATGGCTTTGCCAAAGGACCTGCAGGACAGCTGGTATACCCAAAGACTCCCCAGATAACTTGTGAAGATGACTGGGAAGGGCAGGAGGTACTTTATGGGCCTGAAATAAATGAGGAAGGCTTGGTCTTCCTTACTGGCATGTCCTTTTTAAGCAATCTAACAAAAGGTAGCATAGATATAAGATTGCAAAGCACTTTCTCATGGGACTGACTCTGCTGTCTGTTATTAATTATCCATGCTGGGGACACACCTAGCCCCAAAATCAGAAGGACCTTATAGTTATTGGCCTTATAGTATGTGTGAAATATTATAGTTATACACAAGACAGTAGCTCAGCGAATTGGATGGAGAATCATTCACAGAGTGCTTGGGATATGTGATACGGTTTCTGAATATCGAGTATGCTTAGACCAGCAGTATAGAGCAAAATGGTGAACAGAGCTTTAGTACTGCAGGATGCAGAGCAAGGCACTGAGCATCTAAGTTTGTTTGTTTGTTTGTTTTTGTTTTTGTTTTCCCACAAAAATTCTTCTATCCCTTGCAGAGAATCTGGATGGGAAGTCACCCTCCCTAAACAACTATCCTCAGAAAGCCCACAACATTGATTTGAAAAATCTGTACCTGTAGCTGCCGCATTAACTGGCCACTGACTGCTCCCCTAGCCCTGCCTGAGCTCCAGCTTTCTGATGGAACTGTGATTTAAAGAGTTCCCTCATTCTAAATGCCATGCAGGAGGCATGAGGACAAACAAAATGTCACAGCAAACAGCGAAGAAATGAGCATAGCATGAGCAATATAGAACTCTGATTTTCTGTATCTCTATGCAATTTCGGATACTGGTGACCCAGCAGAAATGTGGTCTTAAACAGAAGCATAAAGGGAAAAATAAGCCACCTTCGCTGAAGAGAACCATGCTGAGTTTCAGTGAGCCAAAGAACAAACTGGAAGGTCAGCAAGGAGCTGAAGTAACAGATATCACAATTATAAGTTCTATGAAAGTTGCAAAACACAACTGATTTTTTTTCATGGGAAAAAGAAAAAAAAAAAAAAAAAAGGTTATTATTTTCAGTAAGCTCTACCAATTTTACCAATCTGGGAAACACTTTGACTATTAGGGCATTCACTTCCTTCCACATTGTAGTGTCTAACTCTGAGAGAAGCTAGACAACTCTGCTACCTTTTTGCCCTTACCCATTCTGCATCCACATTAAACATTAAATACAGAATGTGAATCAGATCAGGTATGGCTCTAAAGAGTGATGTTACAATAAATGCTCCTGTAATAGCATTTTATAACATTACAATGATTTTGCTGTCGTTGTTTTCACAATAGAAATGTATATAAATTCTCTGTGCACAATACTAAATAATTCCACCAACAGTAATTATTCAAGTTTTTCAAACAATGCTATGCAAAAGATATCTTAGGAAGGCAATCTTAGTTTGGTATCCAACAATCTCTTCCTAGGATATCTGAGGGTTTTTTTTGCTAGTCTTTGTTACCTCCTCTATGCCACAACATGTTCAACAAGATGGGAAAGGAATTGCTGAGACATCTCCAAACAACTTATTCAGCACTTCATTGTGGTATTTAGAAATAATCAGTAAATGCATTCATGGTCCATTCATACCTATGCCAAAGCTGCTCTTCAGCATAAGCAGATCTGTTTCATTCTTGTTCTTTCTCTGCTTGAGATATTTATAGACAACAATGACACCCCCTCACAGCATTCTTTCTGCTTGTGTAAGCAAGACACACTTCTCAGTCTCAGCTATTAAAATGTGTTTTCCATTCTCTGGAACAGTCTAGTTAATCTTCCCTGAGTTTATCTTATCTGAATTCATCACCATGAACACAGGTAATCAGAGCAGTATGATTTGCCTGATGGGACCTCCAGAGGACTCATACTTCTCTCTCTCCCTGTAGTAAGGGATACTTTCTAGATTTAAAGGTGTATTTTTCACGATTTCATCAGTTTAGCAGACATATTTCTTTAGTGACATTCTGTTCCCTGAAATTCATCCACAGTATCTTAAGTATAAATTCCAAGTTTACAAATAAATTCGCAGAACTGTTTCTGTCTACATGGCAGTACACTTTATGCTATTAACATTCTGTTCGCTGATTATTCTTTAGTCTTCATGGCCATCCCCTTTTCCTGTATCATATTCTGATCATAGTCTAAACCACTAACTCCAAGCTTCATCGAGCCACCAAATTAGCATTTATTGTTTTTTATTCTTGTTTTATTTATTTATTTTTTTACATTGTCTTTCTTTTCATACTGAAAGTATTCCTGAATGCTAATAGTATTTTTCCGTCTTGGCCTTTTATTTCTATCCAATGATGATCAGATTCCCTGTTACTTTTTCACAATAGGTGTCACTTTACTGTGTGATTATTCTTACTGATTTCATCTAAATAACTTACAGAGGAAGATAAACACTTACCAAGAATGCATCTACATTTTACTTGGAATGCAAAAAGCACCACATACTTCTAGTTTACAGGCTAAGTAAGAATTTACCAAGTACTTACATTTTGAATCAGGATTATTATTCATTCAGTGGTGCACTTCTCTTTATGGAGCATGCTTTCATTAGAAAGAGTAGATTCTTCTCTATAAATGCACAGAAATACAGAAATAATAAAATAATGTGGCTGAGACTGTCTTTCCCTACAAACTGGTGCTTACAAGAAGCATTACTGGAATAAGTTTCAAATGGTTTTTGCATTTTTTTTATTTTATTTATTTTTTTTTTTTAAGAAAAGAGGATTTATGATCTGTGTAACTGTTACAAGCTGATCTGAATCCATTTAAACTAAGGCTTCTAACAATAATACAGTTGAAATAGTTTTAATTATTATCATTCTTATTGGAGACAGTCAAATATTTTTTCATTAAAATCTGTGGCTTGTTAAATGAACTGACACATTTTAAAACAAAATGCTATTAAAAATGAATACGTCATCCATTCTATGGAAAGACAACAAAGATTATATTTACATGTTTTTTGTTTGTTTTGTGTTGTTTGTTTTTGAGATTGTGCAATAAATCAGGGCCAAATCCTGATTTAAGTCATGACCATATGTTTCATGATAGGCATAGTTTGCAAAGTGTCTTTTGTGTTGCTTAGGAGTAAGGCATGTAGCACCTTTGGATACCCTTGAAAACAGACTGTAGCCTCCATTATTAACAGTGCAGATATTCCTGTCTTTTGGTTACCTACACGCGTACTTGGCAAGGCATGGGAATGGCCATGCTGCAGTGTAGCTCTGGCAGTGACTTGGGGAGCAAACCTCATCTTAAAATCAGCTCCTGGGCAAGGAGGTGGATTCATCACAGGGGCATCTTAGCAGACTTGTTTAGGGGATCCTTCACTAAGGCATTTAAACAGAGCTTTCACCAACAGCTCTTTTCAAGGCCAGGCACCTGCACCATTACCAGGCTGACCCTGAGCCCCAGGAGCATAGTGATGTGCTCAGGGGCCTGACATTCAGTATCACTGTATACATTGACTATGATAGAAGAAATTACATTGTTCAGTGTGAAAAAGTGCCCCCAGATAGCAAATAAACCAGTAGTACACTTATGCTGTTCAATGAAATTAGTTGAATGGAATTGATGTCCATCATTGAGGCTAGGTAGATTAGTTGGCTCCTGACCAGCTATTCTCCTTTTTGTGATGGGTCTAAAGAAGAAAAAAACAATATAAATGTTATAATTTAGAGAACTTTGGATGTTTAACTCCCTTAATCTTTACTTTATTTCATTTTATTGAGAAATCTTTTCCTCGTCTTGCAATAATGTATCTGAATGTTAACTTTGGTCTTCTTGTTCCAGGATTTTCCTGAATGTCTGATACCAACAAAGGAGGTAAAGGAAGATTGATGTGATAAATTGGAGAGAATTACTAAATTCACCACAAAGAATTACTAAAGAATTATTAAATTTCACCACAAAGAATACAGCAAGGAGGCCACGATACAAACAGAGAAGTACAATTACCTTTTCTCAGATTTCTGCTATGAGAGGAAGCTATTTATTAAACAGTGGTAAGCTGAGAGGGGGGGTAGAATAGCAAGCAAGAGAACTGCCTCTGGCTTTTTCGTTCCTGCCGTGTTGAAGAAAATACTTTGTCTCCACTGTTTGTAAATAAAAAGGACAGCACCAAAGGTACCCGGTTCCACCCATTCATCCTCCTAACAGAAATAAGCTGCGGAATCCTGAATGTTGCATAAATGCTGGAGTCAACAGAGGCAGCAATATTTATGCCTTCTGCCTTGGTATTTGCTTGCATTACTGATAACTTTTTCTATGCACTGTACTTGAAAGAAATGTAAATGTTTTAAGTCAAAGAATGTTTGATCATCCAACTTTCTCTGCCTCACTGCTGCTGATGTTTAGGCTTGGATTATTTTGTATGACAAAAGCCAATTCTTTTACAACATTTCTCTAGTCTTGTTTAAATATCTGCATTCTCAAGAAGATGGAATGTCTTCGTGAGGACTCCTACCAAAAGCACAGGTATGGTTTGTGTAGAAACTGATCCCTTCCAAATATTCAGGGGGAAGAAACAGGGCTGCAGAAGTATCTAAATGACAGAATCACAAATTAATAGATTAATGTGTAACTGGAACTGGTAAAACAAACAAACAAACAAACTGTCCATATTTTCCCCACTACTAGCCAGATAAAGAGCAAAATATTTTAAAAGAGTAATAAAATCATTCTGTTGCAAGCATAAAAAGGACAGACATACAATGGGGAAAAAACAATCAAATAAAACAAACAAAAATGTATACGACAATTTATACACACACACATATATATATATCTATATATATATATTTTTTTTTTAAAAAAAGAGCCCTAGGAGAAATAAAACTCCGGATTATTCCTAGCAGATCAATATTGATATTCTTGTTCACAACTATACCTAACTCCTAGGATATTCCTATTAATATAGTAACTAAATTTAATACTGTATGGAATATATTTGATTCCTGTAAGAAACATATTTTGACCAAGCCCTATTTCCTTCTCCTGATATACATCTCACCTGACTTTATATATTTTGAGACTTCAGTAGATATTCTGAATAAGTTTCTAAATTTCCCTTATTAGCTGTCTGGAGAGAAGTCAGTATCTCTGGAGAGCATTTCTGTTCTCCATCTTTCCTTTCTTACTCTTCAGTTTAATTTTTGTGGTATGGATTGGCTAGCTGGGTGTTATCAACTCCAGTTTTGAATTACTAACTAGACAAAATCCAAACAAATAAAGTATCAAGGATTCTGCTGCCTCTCACTTACTGGCTGGCCAAATGAATGACTTTGGTGACTATTATAATGTGGGTACTAGGATATATCCTGTTTTCCATGTGTTTGGTAAGATGGTGTTCTTCACTTCCACTAGTTTTAATTTAAAGTACATTTATTGAGGCAAAAATACACCATTACCTCACTCAAGCTTTAATTTGAAGTAATTAAAAAGTACTTGGTCTTTAAATACAAAAAGATTCCTCAGTTTCTTAAGCATTGTTATTCTTGTATAGAGGAGGGGACAAAACAAACAAACAAAAAAAACAACCAACCAAACAACGGAAAAAAAAAAAAAAAAAAAAAAAAAAAAAAACATAAGATGTGCTTGTTCTATAATTGGGCTCTTTTTTCTAGTATTTATTTCTTTGAGACATTTTTGTTTTCCTTGACTTCTTGTTCTGTTCTCAAAAGCATATGATAATCTCACTTTGCTCTCCTACTGCTACTGTTTTCAAGTGGCTGCAGTTATAAGTAGCTAACCTGCTGAGACATAGTTTAATACCTGAAGCTATCTTAGGGACCAGACTCATGTACTGAATGCAAACAGTTGTGGATGGGCAAATGGATACAGATGAAATAAGCCCTAGCCAAACCTTCACAAGTGAAAAAAAAGTGTGGTTTTATTTGTTTGTTTTTCAAGGTACAGCAAGCAGTAACCACCAAAAGTGTGTCTAGGTTTTGTGTAAACCTGGGAAATTTTTTTAAAGATTCTTCTGATTGCTCAGTAGTTTTGTTAATTAGGTTCCTTCTAAAACAGAAGAACACATGTAAGCACAACTTGGACATTTTTATTCTTTGGAAATAGGCTACCTGATGACATAAGTAAAATAAAACCAGAGAAGAAGGAGCCTCTACCCAAAATATCTGATTTTACATTTTCAGTTTGCTGCCCATAACTGGGGTTGTTTGAAATACGTGCCTCAACTAAGAAGGGCAATGTGGAGAGTTCATATGTTCTAGGTCCTTATCTGAGACAAAGAATATGGAATATGTGTAGATAAAAAAGAAATGTCTGTATGTGAGGTCATGCAATCAAAGTGTGCGTTTGCTAATAAGGCATTTCTTTTACAGTGCTTGATTCCTGTGAACATTTTATACCATTGCACTACTGAGATCAGAATTGTCAATTTTAACATTTCAAGACCTGTAAATGAAGCTCCAATTATCATCAGTTCAATTTAAAAGTAATGATGCTTTAAAGATTTTCATTCCTTCTTTTTTTTGTTATCTGATTGCTAAACTGCCAAGATAAATTTTAACATGTATTCAAACTTTTCTCCATTTCTGTGAAGCATAGAGGCTTTCCATTTTTGAAATTAAAGTCTGGATTCCAGAGTATTCAGATGAATTTAGCAGAAAAACATTACAAAGAAATACAGAGTCACAGACAGCATCAGACCTCGTTGATTCCACTTTCAGAGACTCCTTCTGAGATATCACAAGCTGAATAAAATAAAGCACAAAAATGTCTTCTGTTTCTTACTGACAAAGTGAGGTACACAGAAGGAAAATTAATTAACATATTTAGGCATATTTAATTTCAGAATTTCAACTCCATTAAACAAAACACATACAAATTTTATTTTTAGCATGTTCTTAAAACCCACTGACTTCGCTAATTCTACTCAAGAACTTGAATTTACCCACATTTCATAGAAACATCAAGAAGATAATAGAATCATAAAATTATAGAAACAGAAAGTTGGAAAAGACCTACAGAATCATCTAGTCAAAAATGTTAGCTTTTCTCTGAACTGGAAGCAATTCAGGGCACCTAACTTTAGGTACCTAACTAGAGTCCTGCAATAAGACTGTCTTTATTGCTCTGTGGAAAGTGCTAACAGATGTTGGACATGTCTGACAGTTATTTGTGATAAACTGTTGCAGTTATATATGATAAATACAACCTACTGTCATATATGTATTATGGGGTAATTTGGAGATGTCAGTCCAACAGCTTAAACACAAGCATGTCTTTTTCTGCATTATTTCTAGACATTACCAGTTCATGGGACTGAGGAGGCAGCAGCTTTTCTTGGTGCAGAGGGTGGAGAGGGTGAATGGTGAAAGATGAAGTTGCTAAAGGGAACCTGAGATATACAGCCTCAAGCAGTGTTTCCACAGAATCAAACTCTTCAAAGGAGGAGGCCCAAAAGGTGATTTAATAGCCTCTTCCAATTTAAAACAAATTCTTCATTCAGATTTTGAAATGTGTAAATCAATAAGGGACACTGGCCTAATACAGGAAATACGTGTTTCTGAATATCTAACCATACATTCACAAACATCAACTTTGTATCACTGCATTATGACATTTTTTCAAAGAATAGTACTTTATTTCTATAGGTAAAATAATTACCTTGAAAGAGAACCAGTGTAGGAATACGCTGATAATTTTGGGGTGTATCTGAAAATGCTAGGAGGTGTTTAGACTCCAAAGCTGCTATTTAGATCTCTCAGGTCTCAGTAGCTAGCAGTCTCAGAATGTCCAAAAACTCTCTGCAGACACTCAGTTATCATTTGAATATTGTTTTAAATTTTTCGTGTACCACATGCAGTCATCTATTTATAATAAAAATATATTTTAAAAAATGTTTTTAAAAGTGTTCAAAAAAAATACTACCTCCTGAATTGTGTGCAGATGTTTGTGTTTCTAAGACTTAATATAGGAAATGTATATACTTAATACAGGAAAACAGTTTTGAAGTGGAATACTATATAACCTGGTATTAACTTTCAGAATATTTGTATATTTCCACAGTCATGTATTTTCAGATTTCTTTTTCAATGGACTGTACAAGCACTTAAGACTGAGAATTTCAAGTATAAACATCTTATTACTTAAAGTTGCTGTCGAGAGTACACAGTCCATACCTCTTTCAGATTAAAAAATGCACCAAGTCAAGATGTATTACCAGTTCATGGGAAAGTAAGGAAAATGTTATATTTTTTTAAGACATGGAAGAATTGAAAGTATAGTGAAGATGAATTAGGAACATGATAGGGATAATGGAATCATGATAAAATAGTAGACATGATTGGACTGGATTTGTTAAAAGTTATATACTCTTCAGGAAAGAAAAAAAAAAAAAAAAAAAAAAAGAAAGAAAAATTAAGCTATTGTGTTAGCACTAGACAATGATGTGATAGATAGTTATGAACTGGGCCATTATTGTGCAGACAAAACAGAATCTGATAAGTCAGAAATTGTTTGAGGAAGAATTTTAAAAAACAGTCTAAGTATTAGAGATGTGATGTGGTATCCAAGAATTGGATGTGAACTGAAACAGAGATATCTGAAATATCACTAGAAAAAGATACCTTTGGGAGTTGTGTGATGGTAGGAGATTTTAACTACCCACATAAAAGTGAAGAACAGATAGAATGAAAATGAAGGCTATGGTAAAGGTATTTCTAGAAATGTTGGCTCAAACATTTATTCACATAAATCTTACATGAATAAGAAACAGTGTTGTTTAAGACTGAGTTTCTTAAAATGTGAGAGAATGTTATTATAAGATATTTCAGAATATACTCTTGGACTGGCAATAAAACATAGGCTTTGCTTCATGCAAATTTACTTATGAGAAAATATAGCTTTTTGTCTAAGACAATCAATTTCAAAACAAACAAACAAACAAACAAAAGCCTGTAAGATTTTAACCGTACAGAATAGGGTCTCTAAGTTGTTGATATGGAATTTCCTTAAATCAAAGATGTAAAAGGTTTTTAGAATTTGCCTCTCAAGTAAAGTAAAGAAGAAACATGCAGGTGAGAGTTCTAGGCCTAACAGGCTGAGCTACCATTTCTGAAAAGACACCAGGAGTAATCAGGAGTAGAAAAAGAGACAGAACAGGAAAGAAGACAACATAGATCAGGAAGGAGAAAATTGAGACTTGCCATAGGTCACATTAAGTTAGGTTTTACATCTGAAATTGAAATAGAAAAAAAAAATGAGTTTTTCAAGTTGCTTAAAGAAATTTCACAATACCAGGTCTTGAAAGGTTGATAGGATAAGGTAAATATCATCTAAATTTCCATGTTATTACTCTTACTGGAGTGAAAACTTAAGTTATTCTTGGAAGGATGGTATTGTGGGAGGTGGACCTTTAGTCTGACCCTGTATATTTTTTCTATATTTCTAAGCAGGGAAATAAGGAGGAAATCTCTATACAGAAATTGTATTATTGAAGTTAAATAAGACTTAGTTTTTCACTTTTGACATCCTCCAAAGCATCTGTAGTTAAATAACTTCTGTTATTGACTGAGAAAGTACAGGCAGAGGAAATAATGGGCATGCATTAAAAGAAAAATGAAATTACTTCAAGCAGAGTGGAAAACTCACTCAAGAAATGCAATATGCTCACTCAAGAAATGCAATATGATCAGAGAATCAGCATCCAAGAATCTGGAAAGAACTTTCATATGAAAACACAGATCTCAATGTCAAGTTTTAAAATTAGTCTGTCAGTTCTGGGTGGTGCTTCATGATGGGAGAAATGCATATTTCAAAAAAAGAAAAATATGGAGAAACATCAGCCACAAGAGATTTATCTCAGTAGTAAGCAAATCTCTAAAATGCATTTGGAAAATGCTAATTAATACCATGAAATTAAATGCTCCAAGGAAGACAAGAATTTCATGTTTTTACCATGTTTTTATATACTATGGTGCCGTTTTAGACAGTAACTCTGAAGGAGAAAGGTTCAAAAATCTAAGGCAGCTAAGACGGAGAAGAAAACCAGTTGTATCAAAGAAGGAAGCATTAAGTTACGGAATGATTAATGTCCCTAAAATATTTTCTCTGATTTTTTTGGTAATTTATTAATGATATAGGCAGAAATTATAGGAGTGCACCAGTTAACAGGATAACAGAGTTTGGACATAAAAAACGTATAAGCATACATTTGTCATTAGCACATTCAGTCTGGAAAGAAGAGAAAGTCTTGCAAAGACAGAGGGTATTAAGGTTCTGTACAGCCTTTTAGTAGGAACAAGGGAGAAGACTGATATTTAAGACAGAGGTAGGTGAGTTTTCAAAGACAGATTACATAAAGTGATTGCCTGCAAACTATTGTCCTTGATGATTGTGGAGTTCCCTCTGAGCCTCATGTTTCCGGACTGCAAGCTAAGAATCAATATCAGTCTCAGGAGATCCATGATAGTCAGAATCCCGTTCAAGGAATCTTTCAAGCCAGTAGAAATTTCAGAATGGAGAAAACAACAGAAACCCTTTTCAAGATTGCTACTGCCATACTAATTCTTTATAATTAATTGCAAGGAGCTGCCATCCCTTGTAGTGAAATTCCCCTGAGTGCCCCAGGCTGCTGACAGCCACCCTGCCTCCCACTCTAACACACAGACCTGAAGCTTAGCCAAAATAAATCACTATAAACTGTCCTTAACATTCATGTATTAACCAGTGCATCGATGGCTTCTATACTGTAGTAGCCGGCAGTGTGGATATAGATGCCTAAAATGAAAAAAACTTTGTGAGGGTTGTGATTCATACAGGGAAGTAAAACATAGGCATAACCCAGCAGACAATTTACTATTTAAATTCTCAGGTGTAGTTGCTTTCCTTTTTACTTCTATGCACTTAAGACTCTTTTCCTGGGTCCTACATTTTGTAATTGAAATGTTCTAAGTAACTGTTTTACAAAACTTTTTAAGCAGTACTGTCATCAGCTACACCTCACTCAAAACTATGTGTATCTCAAATCATTGCAATTGATTCTTTAGCTTAAGCTAGCCATCTCAGATCCTTCTGTGTCTGGCAAAAGGAGATGTGTGCCTTATCCTGAGAAAGGTGTCCAAGACAGGTGGGATAAATCACAGTCTGTAAATTCCTGTCCCTGTCTATCAGCTATTTAGAGAGTCTTGATGTTCAAGGTGCCTAACCTTCAGATTGAAAACACTAGGTGAAATAGAAAGCACAGTCTGAAGGTTATTTACTAGGATTTACTGTAGGTGAGAGAGGGTAAGCTTTCTGTGTTCTTAATGTAAGGGTCCTAACTTTAGCCCCAGTTAGTTGCTCATTTTTAGTGACGTCCATCTGTGACTCCTTGACAGTCATGACTGCATCCCACCCCACTTGCCATGAGCAGAGAGTGGCAGTTAAAGTCAATCCGTCATTTTTTTTTTCTTTTCTTTTCACAGTGCATTTGCTCTAACATATTTAATTTGGAAAACAGTGTTTTTCAGAGGCAGCAAGGGCAGGCTGCTTTGTAAGGGAAGGGGAGCTGCCAGCCAAGGCTTACAGTTAGGCAGACAGGGCAGAGCCTCACCAGCTGGGACTGTTCTACCAGGGCCACCAGGACAGAGCCAGCCCATCAGGCACCTCCATGGGTATGGGCATGTCAGCCTGTATGTGGGGCCTAGATCCATGAGGTCTGTGGCCAAGCAGGGTGTAGTGGGTTAATGTGGCAAGGTATTGGTAGCAGGGGACCATAGGGGTGGCTTCTGTGAGAAGGAACTAGAAGCTGCCCCGTGTTTGGTAGGGGCCCCACTACTGACCAGAGCTGAGCCAATAAGTGATGTTGTTTGCGCCTCTGTGAGAACAGATTTAAGACGGGAAAAAAAAAAAAAAAAAAAAAAAAAAAAAAAAACACGCTGCACCACACAGCAGCTGGGAGAGTGAGAGGAGTGAGGAACAGCCTTGCAGGCACCAAGGCCAGCGAAGAAGGAGGGCGAGAGGTGCTCCAGGCGCCGCAGCAGAAGTCCCCTGGGGCCTGTGGTGAGGACCATGGTGAAGCAGGCTGTCCCCCCAGCCCATGGAGTACCACGGTGGAGCAGGGTTCCACGCTGCAGCCCGTGGAGGAGACCACGGTGGAGCATGAGGACCTGCACCGACAGGCTGCGGTCTGTGGAAGACCCCTGCCGGAGCAGATTCCGGGCCGGACCTGTAGGCCGTGGAGAGGAGACCACACAGGAGCAGGTGACCTGGCAGAAGCTGCTGCCCGTGGGGGACCCAGGTTGGAGCAGTGTGTTCCCGAGGGATGGACCCCATGGTACGGACCCAGATCTGGAGCAGTTCTTGAAGAGCTGCTGCCTGTGGGCAGCCCACGCTGGATCAGTTCAGCAAGGACCGCATCCTGTGGGAGGGATCCCACAGCACAGGGGACGAGAGTGACCGATAAGGACCAGCAGAGAAGAATTGCTATAGACTGACCATAACCCCCATTCCCCTGTGCTGCTAGAGGGGAGGAGGTGGAAGAGGGTGGATGGTGGGGAAGGTGCTTTTGGTTTCTTTCCTTTGTTTCTCACTTCTCTAGCTCATTAGTAATAGGCAATAAATCTTACTATCTCCCTATCACAGAATCACAGAATAGTCTAGGTTGGAAGAGACCTCCAAGATCACCGAGTCCAACCTCTGACCTAACGCTAACAAGTCCTCCACTAAACCATATCCCTAAGCTCTACATCTAAACATCTTTTAAAGACCTCCAGGGATGGTGACTCAACCACTTCCCTGGGCAGCCTATTCCAGTGACTAACAACC
>NC_048893.1:180790310-180798828 GCF_011077185.1 Oxyura jamaicensis
CTACAGCCTCCTTTAAGGTATCTGTAGAGAGCGATAAGGTCGCCCCTGAGCCTCCTCTTCTCCAGGCTAAACAGTCCCAGCTCCTTCAGCCGCTCCTCGTAGGACTTGTTCTCCAGGCCCCTCACCAGCTTCATCGCCCTTCTTTGGACCCGCTCAAGCACCTCGATGTCCTTCTTGTAGTGAGGGGCCCAAAACTGAACACAGTACTCGAGGTGCGGCCTCACCAGAGCCGAGTACAGGGGGACGATCACCTCCCTAGCCCTGCTGGTCACACTATTTCTGATACAAGCCAGGATGCCGTTGGCCTTCTTGGCCACCTGAGCACACTGCTGGCTCATATTCAGCCGACTGTCCACTATCACTCCCAGGTCCTTCTCCGCCTGGCAGCTCTCCAACCACTCATCTCCCAGCCTGTAGCTCTGCTTGGGGTTATTACGCCCCAGGTGCAGGACCCAGCACTTGGCCTTGTTAAACTTCATGCAGTTGACCTCAGCCCATCAGTCCAGCCTATCCAGATCCTCCTGCAAAGCCTTCCTACCCTCAAGCAGATCGACACTCGCACCTAACTTGGTGTCATCTGCAAACTTACTGAGGGTGCACTCAATGCCCTCGTCCAGATCATTGATGAAGATGTTAAAGAGGACCGGCCCCAGCACCGAGCCCTGGGGGACGCCACTAGTGACTGGCCTCCAACTGGATTTTTCTCCATTTACCACAACTCTTTGGGCCCGGCTATCCAGCCAGTTTCTAACCCAAAAATTATTTCAAATAGCTTAAAGTCAGCCCAAATTCAGGCTGCCTACAAACTCCACCTGCCCTTGTGACTTGGCATATGAAAATGTTTCTAGGAAAGGCTTGGTGTCCTGTTGAGGAAGGACCCAAATCATTTGTTCCACCTGACATACTCACTGCAAGGTTTCCTTCAAGAATGCCAGCTGTATAGCCTCCTACTGCTAACTTATAATTAAGTTGCTACTAATAAAAACTACTTTATTCTTAATACTAATCCTTATAATTAATTAATATGAAACTGTTTGGGCTTGAGTCTGCCCTATGGCAATGAACGCACAGTCTTATAAAATTTTAGCAGGGTTTTTTCCATCCTGCATGCCTTCATGTACAGAACAGAACCCCAAACCAGTTAAAAATTGGATGTGTATTTAACCAAAGTGTACATGGAAATCATTAAAAACTTTCTAATTCTGTCTTTTAGTGATGACAGTAATTAACAGCATCTCTTTTCACTTAGGTGTCTTACTACTAAATCTAGAATGTAATATTTTGCTTTTTACTGTATCTGTATTTATAAATTTGAACTGAGTTTAGTTTACCAACTTTATTTCAAATTTATTTTGCATTAAAAAATTTTGAAATAATTGTAGACAATAAAGGCTAGTTGTTTTGTTGTTGTACTATATGTCTTCACTTGAGGCACTTTAAAATAAATAAATAAATAAATAAATGCCCATACAATAAACTGTTTTAAAAATTGTTTTTAGCAAATGTAAATACAGGTGAGAATAAAACCACTAAATATTTGGGGGGAAAAAAAAAAAAAAAAAAAAAAAAAGCATTACAGCTTTGTTGGTATGAAGGGAAAAGGCCTGTATTCCATATTTGATATCCAAACCAAAAATTGAGTAGAATTTTTTTTTTTTGAGTAGTTTTTTTTTTTTTTTTTTTTTTTAAAAAGTTTTAAAAGTTTTAAAAATATTTCACTTCCTCATGAAAGGAAAGCTACTATTAGAAAATTGGCAGCTATTGTACATTTCATTTAATATTCAAAACAAAATTCACTACAGCATTTTAAAGCAAAGAGATAAAATACTCAGAATCTTCATTAATTTAGAGAAATTAAATAAAATACTGGTTGCGTGGAAGGGAAGCTCATTGAATGGAGAGAGAAGAAGCTGCAGTACCCTTCAAAATACTCCTGTTTTGGGTAACTAAGGGAGGAAGACCCACACCACATATAAGATAAAACTATTTCATAAAACTTATATATGATGTTTATTTCGTCAAGCTTTTTCCCTTTTGTCAATGGTGTCTGAAATCTCAACAGCTGTAGTGGGTTTACGTGGCAAGTTTTTGGCAGCAGGGGACCATAGGGGTGGCTTCTGTGAGAAGGATCTAGAAGCTGCCCCATGTTTGGTAAGGGCCCCACTGCTGACCAGAGCTGAGCCAATAAGTGATATTTTGCACCTCTGTGAGAGCATATTTAAGACAGGGAAATAAAACTCTGCGCCACACAGCAGCTGGGAGAGTGAGAGGAGTGAGGAACAGCCTTGCAGGCACCAAGGCCAGCGAAGAAGGAGGGCGAGAGGTGCTCCAGGCGCCGCAGCAGAAGTCCCCTGGGGCCTGTGGTGAGGACCATGGTGAAGCAGGCTGTCCCCCCAGCCCATGGAGTACCACGGTGGAGCAGGGTTCCACGCTGCAGCCCGTGGAGGAGACCACGGTGGAGCATGAGGACCTGCACCGATGGAGACTGCGGTCTGTGGAAGACCCCTGCCAGAGCAGATTCTGGGCCGGACCTGTAGGCCGTGGAGAGGAGACCACGCAGGAGCAGGTGACCTGGCAGGAGCTGCTGCCCGTGGGGGACCCAGGTTGGAGCAGTGTGCTCCCAAGGGATGGACCCCATGGTACGGACCCAGATCTGGAGCAGTTCTTGAAGAGCTGCTGCCTGTGGGCAGCCCACGCTGGATCAGTTCAGCAAGGACTACATCCCGTGGGAGGGACCCCACAGCACAGGGGACGAGAGTGACCAAGAAGGAGCGGCAGAGAAGAATTGCTATAGACTGACCATAGCCCCCATTCCCCCGTTCCCCTGCACCGCTCGGGGGGAGGAGGTAGAAGAGGGTGGATGGGGGGGGAAGGTGCTTTTGGTTTCTTTCCTTTGTTTCTCACTTCTCTAGCTCATTAGTAATAGGAAATAAATCTTACTATCTCCCTATGCTGAGTCTGTTTTGCCCATCACAATAATTACTGCGCGATCTCCTTGTCCTTTTCTCAACCCTTGAGCCCCTTTCATTGTATTTTCTCCCCGTTCCTCTTTGAGGAGGGGGAGTGAGAGAGCGGTTGTGGTGGAGCTTGGTCGCCCACCCGAGTAAAACCATCACACAGGGACATAACTGTGACACAGTGCAGCTCTGTTGGAGATGAAGCGCTTTAGCTGTAAAGCAGCTCCTGGGTGATGGGGGTGGCCCTCTGGGTCTTCTTTAGGCTCTTTCTCCAAGAGCTGCAATTTTGGTGGAGGTGTCTTGAAGACTTCTCATTATCAGAGTGCTGGCCTTGCTGAGGACTTAAATATGATCTCCAACTTCCCTCTTACAATGAATAGAATCTAACATTCTTAAGCATTAATTAGTAAATATCTAAAGGGATTTTTTCATGTGGGGGGTAGGGGTGGGAAGCAGGTCAGGTTGGAGCCTTTTGCACCCCCTGCATGGTTTTCAGCAACATTGTTCCAGTACATTTTGACTCCCTCCTGCTCTTCAGGAAAGGGAGCTATATTTCTACAGAGGTAAATGTGGGATATCATTCATGGTCTGATAACAATGTTGACATTCAAGCTTTTACAAAATTATGAATGGTTATCATTATTTGCTGTGGGGATAGTATTCTTCTACTGTTCCTCTTCTCAAAAATAATTAGATTATTTATTCTTAAACTTTGGAAAAAAAAAAAAATACTGTAGAACCATAAAGCTACCTGAAAAACCTGATAGATGATAGCTCCTGAAAGTTGTTAATGACTGAAATTAGGCAGTTTGGATGGAAACTTGCACAGCAGTAACTAGAATTTTCAGTCCCCCTTGTTCTGTAATTGCAATATTATTCTCCAGATGATTCAGCAGCTCACTTACATAAATCATGGGCATACACCTGTATTAGCATATTCTTTTTCTGCTTAATCAATTCACTGTTTTCCTGCTGTGTGCAATGCTTGTCCCCTATTGGAGGAGTCAGGAGACCGTTCCCTCTCCCAAAAAATGCTAACTGTTCTGTAGGATGAAATAAAGATAAACAAATTTTGCCTGGAAACTGTCCTAGTTTTGAGTAGATCCCAAATATCTTGCTAAGCTGCTTTCCATATGACAGCCAAGTATTTGTCCAAGTATAATTAAACCCTCTACAAACACTGCCCGTTGTATTTTTAATGACAAGAAATATTACAGGCTTTCTGTATCTGTCATAAAGGAGCAGAAGTAGCAAATTCCCAACATTAGATCCCCTTAGCAAATTTCCTTGGAGATTGCCACTGAAAAGGCTAACTGCACTGAGCCTCGTAAACCACACTTTCCCACATGTGTTACAGGTTCTTAGATTAACTGTAAATTGGGCTTACAGCACTCAGTGCTGAAGAATTATGTTTTGACTACTTTGTGGTAGATTGGGCCTTAGGTTGTTCATGCATACATTATGAGGCTGAGCTGAAGTTTAAATTTTTCTCACTCAGGAGGTACCTCGTGAAGTAATAGAACAGGTAGCAGTGTCAAACGTAGAGCCATAGGCTCCTGAGATTAAGCTGGGCTACCTTATCAAAAATAGTAGAGTAGCTATAGCCACATAGCCTTGTTTGAATGTTTTTATTCTTATTCTACAAAGCTTCTTCATCTTTTTAAATTTTGTGGTAGCTCTTCAGTAGGCAGAGACTTAGTCTCAGTTTTTTTTTTTGTTTTGTTTTTTTTTTTCTGATAAAAGGAGATATCATAGCTAAGTTAGAAATTTGATAAAGACATGGAGATTTCAGGTAAAATGTATATTCCAAATATTCCAATTTCTTATGTGATTTTACCTGTAAAAGCAAGAGAATATTTTTATATCTTGTTTCGAGAGACAGAGGAAATTGAGCAGCTGATGAATAGAAATGCATTAGGAGAATAATGCTTTTTCTTTCTTAATATAGTTATTCAATTAGTATGTTCCTCATTCATTTTTATTTTTTTTATTTTTTTTTACCAACTGCTATTTTATATTTGTGTGGGCTGCTACAAATTTTAAATTGGTTATATTAAATGAAACATACCTCTGTTGTCACACTGATCTGCACTGTTCTTTATTTTTCTTGCACAATTCTATGGACTTGGATTTTCCTCTTGACAAAGAACTGAGATTTGGAGCTAATGACACCTGGCAAGACTTCCTCATTGATTTAAAACTCTAAATTAGATTTCCAGTTCTGGCTCACATTGAGGATAATATGGTTTTGCAGTGGCTTGCAGGTACCTGGCATCATCACAGGGAGGACAAAATGTTGTTAATTCCAAAGCAGTAACTGGATTTCTGAATCTGTCACCAGCTCTGAGACCCTGCAATAGGTGTCAGATAGAAAACAGGAGGACCAACACAATTCTCACAACCTTCTCCACAGCTGAGTCTCTGTTTGTCTCTTTTAATTCAATTTGTTGAAATTTTGTTCTAAATTAATTGTAATGTCATAAATTTATGACGTTCTTACTCTCGTTAACTTGTTGAGGGTTCCAGACTCCCATAGTTGAATAAAACAATGAAGAGTTTTTATATAGTTGAGCAAAGAAATTGAAGTTAAAAGTAAAAAGGAGTTTAAAAATTATGAAATCATTTGAGTCTGCAATAATTATAGATCCCAAATAGCTAGTTAGTGATGCGCAGCTAATGAACATGACAAGTACATAAATAGTGGCACTGTGGAACTGAGAAAACAAATCCAGATTCCTGACCAGAAATTATTTCAAGCCTCACTGCTGTTCATTTCAACATGCAGCACTATACTGGAACTAATCCAATAAAAACTCAGAGTTCACCTTCATCCTCTTTTTTCCTTAAGGATTTCTCTTTTGGCAGAATCTACTGTGTTCACACTCTGTTTTGCCACAGTTGTTCCCTTCTTTCGGATCCTTTGCTAAATTGGAAAGTGTTTCTCCTTCAGAACTGAAAAAATACTTGTAGCTAAAAATCAACACAGACCCTGTGTTTGAAGAAACAAATAAAATCCTGGTATTTGCCATGTAGTACCAAACCTTCAGTTTTTCATTTACATTAGGGACTACCCTGGGTCTATTCCACTTTCTGATCATATGCACTTTGGAGAAACCCAGTCTGCAAAAGACACCTGTGTCAGCAGTACCTTCAACTCTCTTCTTGTTTCACAAAAAAATAAATAAATAAATAAATAAATAAATGTTCCTCTGCATGCTTGGCATAGGTTTACCTCAACATAATTAGAGATCTGAGTAACTTTCTCTTCTCCCTAGGATTATTCTGTATCAGACTTTCACAGCCTAAGACTTTATTAGCTTTTTCTGTTTTTCTCCTGTTACATTACAGAAACCCACACTGAGAAAATCCCCTGGGCAGGTTATGAGATACAGAACTGGGTCCTTCATGGAGGCAAAGAGTTTTTTCCACAGTGTCTTCAGAGACACCACTGAGCAATTTCAACTCCCGACTAACAGCCCCTGCAATGTGGGGGAGGGACCAAGAGAAAAAGAGAGCCTCACTCTGGTATTTTCAGGACAGGATTTGGAGAAGTTTTTGAAGGATAAATATATATATATCCTTCAAAATAATAATATATATATTATTGTTTTAATTTAAAATGGAACTAGACTGTTTTCACTTAAAGGTTAAAAAAATTTAGAAATTTAAACTAACATACTGGGAGGTGGGGAGACAGCAGATGCAGAAAGACAACACATAAAGGGGGGATGAGTTGTGTATCCTCAGGTAAAGAATAGAAGAAAAATTGATGAAATGAAAATAGTAAATGATAAGGGACAATCTCAGTAAATGGATTCCCAGTTAGACAGTGGACTGAAAAATAAAAAAAAATTGTATAAAATTGCCAGAAGTCTAAGAAATGAGAAAAACTAGAGTCTCTTGTTTAAAACTGGCATATTGATATACAAGCATGCAAAAAATTCAATGGGAGGGAAATAATTAGAGGGACAAAGTAACAGAAAAGCATAAACTATATGGGAAATAGACAGTTATGTAATTGATACTATATCTTAAGGGACCAGTCAAATCAAATAAACAGGCTTAGTGTCTCAGGTGACATTGAAACCCTGCTGGCTGCTTGAAATGTCCATTTTAAGTAGGAAACATCTAGCAATATCTGACTAGGATAACAATGGTTTCTGTGATATGATGAGAGCAATCAACAAACAAAAGGATGATAAATGGAAGAATAACAGAGAAGGTTTGGTTATACTCCAGACAAAATGATACATGTCACAACTGAGGATGATGCTGAGACTAAATTCCTGAACAAGAGGACTGGCCGATCTTTGAAGCAACTAGTCAAGGAACATGTAGAAAGAGATGCAAGTAGTGGCTTGCTGAGCAACACCACAAAATTATTAATGTAAAACTGTTTATAAAGTACTTAAATCCAGACATTTTGCAGCCATAGTAAGTCCTGTGTATCATCTGTCCCGCTCACATCCCCGCCCTCTGGCCTCTATACTTTTTAATATCAAAAAGAAGGCAATGTAATCATGAGGAAATATAGTTTCTTGTTAAAGAAAAAAAAAAAAAAGGGGGGGGGGGGGACAAACACATGGTAGACCATTTTTATATGATATGGAAAATGCATTGTGTAGTTAAAAAACATATAGAACGTTCAGAGAAAATGTATATTACTTATGAAGAGATGTTAGAAAGACCAAAGAAATAAGAATACATCTTCAGAGAATTCTGTTAACAAAAAGCATCACATATTAGATGGATTTCCTTTGTGAAGTGCTCACTGGGCTCTTTCGAGGAAATAGCTCACATGAATTAAGAGGGAAATTTCTGACCTGGTTAAATATAGAAAAACAAGCTAATAATAAATGACTATTTTTCCCAGTACAGTGAGGTTCTCAGCTACTGTTCCCCATTGGAACTGGAGGTCCCCACTACAACCATTCAGCAAAATTTTCATTTTAGATACATTAAAAATACAGTTTTACATTTACATTATTCAGATCTTTTCCTGGAGGTTTGTTTTGCTGTTATTATTTTGTTTGCTTGGTGGTGGTGGTAGTTTGTTTGTTTGCTTGTTTTTTTGGAAAGGGATGGCAGGGGGAAGGAAAGAGGGGACAAACATCCTAAGGCTTCTGTCCATGTGGAAAATTGGGAAAGGAACTCTATGAACTAACTGAAAACAAATTCTGTCACATAGACCCTGTATTGTCATGCAGAAGAGAACAAAATCAGCTCAGCTGTCAGCATGTCCTTCTTTGGCTAAGTTCCAGTTCCTCAGTTCTTGCAGCAGAAATTTGGTAGTAAGGAATTCAAGTTTTACCTATAAGTATTGGATATAATTAAATTCAGAAGTCAATATGGGTTCATCTACTATATTTAAGTTTTCAAGCCACATGTTCAAAATACTAAAGCAATTTTCTTATTTTTACAATGTTACTTAGTTTCTCTGTTTCTCTGTTTTATATTTTAAAATTCTAAGAGAAACTCTGGTCTGATGATTATTTCTGACATTTGGGCAGGGTAGAGAGCTTTTTTTTTTTTTTTTTTTTTTTTTTTTTTTTTTTTTTTGT
>NC_048893.1:180798928-180802316 GCF_011077185.1 Oxyura jamaicensis
TTTTTTTTTTTTTTTTTTTTTTTTTCTGGTACCTTTGCCTAAATGTCTGGTGAATTCGTGTTTTCTTTTTTATGTTCTACAGCTGCACCTTTAAAATTTAGATGTAACTCTATGTGCATGCAAGCTCATCTTTTAGACTGTGTGTCATTATGCTCATACAACTATCATTACATTCATACAACAAGTAAAACATCTTCTGTTTTTTGAAAATAAAATTCATAAAATTACTGTTCTGATATTTATAAAACTTTATATTGGTTTAGTTGTAAACATTTAGTAATTGAGTGATTATGTTGAAAATGGAAGCACAGTGACTACAGAAAAAGTAATACAGAAGAAATATGCATCAGAGGTGTTCCTAGAGCCATTTTGGATATATATATATTTTTTCTGTATACTGAATTAAATATTTTTCTACAATACTTAAATAATTCAAAAAACATATAAGAACATTATAAAGTCTACCACAGAAAGAGTCAGATGGTGCAGATGCATGGCATGTGAACAATCTGCAAAAAGTGTAAAATATATTCCACCTCAGAAGCTGTTCCAGAAGCTACAAAATAATTGTTAAAAAACAAACAAAAAAAATGATTATCTTGAAAATACATTAAAAACAGATTATTCAAAGAGATTTATCAATGATGTTTTCTCTAAAGTCTTGTGAATTTATATTAATATTTTTTTCTAAGACAAAGATAATATTTCATAGTAAATACACTTGACAGTTTACTGAGGAAAGCATTTAATAAGAGATGCATAAACCAACCTAGCACCCTTTGCTTTTTTTTTCACTTGACACCAAAGTAATAGGACAGTGATTTTGCTCTAGGATGTTAGTGCCTAAATTCTTCTTCCAGTTGTTGATTTAAAACTATTCCACTGCTGGCCTAAAAAGGCTAATGTAAATAAAACCACATGATTCCATTCAAAAACCTAAGCCCTTCACACATACTGGCAAGATTTCAGTCTATCTGTAGCTGTGTAACTGGTACTAGACACTGGCTTGCAGAGTTCATGTTCTGTCTGCCCTTTCAGTTGAGTGAACATGCACAAATGTCAAAAGAAATAAAAATGGGCTCATTGCTAATAGTGATTATGTTGTCTCATCTTTACACCGCACACCATAAAGCAACTCTCATTATTTACCTTTCTCAGAAGAATTTTCTCTCATTTAAAATTTGCATTTAAAGAGTACAAGGACCTTTTAAACATTCCTCCATTGCCAGTGTGTCATGTCTGTCTTAAGTATGTATATACCAGTTAATCCTGACTCTCACAACTAAAAGACAAGTAAAAAAAGAATCTGACAAGTAAAGGAAAAGGTACAACCCTATAGCCCTATTCATACCCCTGAGCCAAACCCAGATAACAGCAAAGATTTGTGCTTCCAGACTCATATGTCTGTGTCACCCTCCTGAGGCAGCCAGGGGACTTAGAAGAGAGAGCTTTTAAATCTTGGATGAAAATACCAAGCTCAAGTGTTTGGTTACAGACATAAATGTCTGTGATATCATTTTGGCCAACTCACATAGCACAATTACTTTTATGAAAAGTCAGTCAGGTTTAATGCTGTGGGGAAAGCCCCTTGCCCATGTATAGGTTAGTGATAACAACTCCCATCTCTCTCCAGGTCAGTGAACCTTCATCCCCTGTCCCCAAAGTGTCCAACTGTGCTGAACCTGAGAGACATTTCTCAGTTCAGTTCCAAGAGGTTATGTATTTCTGTATGGAAAGACATGACTGAAACAGTAATATATACATATAGATATAAAGATATTCTGTAGATATACAATTAAATTATTTAGAATTTATAGGGCCCACAACAGCAAATGTGATGATTCAAAGTGTCACATGATGAAGTGATAGTAATGTTGTGTCCATGTGGATTATTTTAAGGTTGTTCCTTGTGTGATAAAATAGTAGGCTGATTAATTTATATCATACTGAATGCTGTATTGTTAGAAGATGTAATTAAATTGTGTATATATGAGAATGGCCACGTCATGGCTTCTTCTCAGAGAGCTCTATTAAACTTTGACACTCTGGATAGCCTAATAGGCATACTATTTGCTGTCTCTGCTACTTAATGGGAATTTTTGAGCATTTTATCTGGAGCTGAGGTCACAGTTTATATTCTGTTGGCTTTTGGCTTATGCCAACAACTCTGTTTTAATGTGCGCATCTACTAATGAATACAGTTACTGATCTATTTTCCACTGAAGTCATTAGAAATCTTTTCATCAGCTTCAGTAGGAGTTAAATGAGAGGAAAAATGAAGACTAGTAGTAGACTAGTGCGATATTCCACTCTTGAATTAAATTATTTTTCTTGATGCGTTATTACTGTATTTCTTTACTTTCTAATGTAGACTATTAACTTCTGTTACAAGATTTAGGCTCTGATAAATAGCTTAATATATCTGTTATTTTATAAACCATTCTGAGGTCATTTGAAGGTATTTTATGGGAAAACTTTGAAATGTAGTTTGATCTTTTATTTTTCACTATTTCTATGCTAATTCCTATGACAAAGCATCATGGCATCTTTATATTTACGATTCCTTTCATAATTTTACATATATTCCAAAAATTAATGTACAGCTATATGAAATAAGTGAGCTACTGCAATGCCTCTTATTAAAGAAGAATGACTTAAAAATGAACAGTTTTTTGTCTTTGAAATTTAGCTTACCCTTTTAAGATATTTACTGCAGAATAACATTAGTTTGCTTCTTGTTCTTAAGACATTTGACAGTGCTAAACTGTTGTCTCTCTTGTGCTGTACAAAACTCAACACACTATTTCTGTGTGAAAGTACGTATGTCATCTGTGTTATTATCAAATGTCACAGTTTTATTATGATTGATGTTATTGCAATAAATACATAACCCCTGGATCTTTGTTTTAACGAATTACTGGAATTTTTGTGAATTAGCACTTCCTAATCTTGGTTCTAAAATACTGTTTCCTGACTAGATCAATATCACATCCCTGTGGCAATTAATCATGTGCACAATGTTTACCTTAAAGAAGAAATATAATCCTTTTATATCCATCAGAAAATACACTCTCTGGGACAAGATTTGGAGTCCAGCCAAGCTGCATGGTACAGAGGGAATTTTTTGTTATGGATGGTAAGACACTCTTCTTAGAACTTCTCAATACATAAATCTACTGCGAGTTAAAAATGCCTGTATTTCTTAATGCAAGTTTCTGTTTATTCAGATGTTCATCTTAAGATAATCACCTTGGTTTTGAATATCCCTAAGCCATAAAAATATAAGTAAAATTTTCTATTTTATTTGTTTTTGTTTGGTTGGTTGGTTTTGTTGTATTTGTTTGTTTTGTTTTGTTTTGTTTTGTTTTTTACTTTGAAATATGCATAC
>NC_048893.1:180802416-180830479 GCF_011077185.1 Oxyura jamaicensis
CTCTCTTTTTTTTTCTTTTTTTTCTTTCTTTTTTTTTTTTTTTTTCAGTCTAATTAGTATTGTCTGATAGTTATATACAAACTAATGAAATGAAGAAATAAAAACTGTGGCAGTGAAAATGCCTGGTCCAGATTTCCATTTCTGGTCAGTTACTCAGTATACTTGCAAGGAATAGAGGATGTACCCTTCTGAACTGAATCTAACTCATCTCCAACAACTTACATGTTGGGTACATCACATTTCTTGGGATGCAGGGTGATAAAATTCCATGCTCTCAGGGAACTTCAAGGTAAAACATTATATTTCACTTTTTAAATTTCCTAGGACAATGGACACTGACAGTTGCTACAGCTCAGTTGCTGAGAGGTTACTTATTATACCACTCTAATATTAGCATTTGCATTCATCTGTACATATCCCGTCTCAGAAAGAGCTGAACTGAATTTTTATATGTCTAGATTCCTTGTCTTACTATAAATGAACAACAACAACAACAACAAAAGGGTATTTTCATTTCTGAGAGCAAATTGGTTTGTGCTTGATGAAATTCTGAATGTGCTGGTTTCCTTTTCAACATCAGGCAAGCAAGATGCCCTGTTTTTTTCAAAATAAGGCTTGGAGAAGGATGTCTTAGGAAAAGTCAGGTAAAGATTGACTCCAATTGACTAGAATGAGTAGAATTTCCTCAATTCAATTTAATAAATTTTAGATCATGCCCTAATTCAAAAAGCTGGGCAAATGTTATAATACTTTTCTTATCATGAGGGAAAACATGTCCAAGAAAGTATAGAGCAGGTCAAAACCTATAGACCTTCCTTTCTAATATGTGTATAGCTGAACATTCTCTAAATTGTCCCTCAGTTCCTGAACTTTTTAAATTAGCTTTGCACAGAACTTACTATTTTGATTCAAAACTTTTTCTTTCTTTCTTTTTTATTTTTATTTTTATTTTTATTTTTTTCCAGTGTGGGTTTTGATTATTTTAATTGTTTTAACTTCAGAAATATACCAGTTCTTTCAGAATCTGCTTTAGGAATACAATGCTTTTATAAAGACACAATACTGTTGTGACAAGCACCTTGCATTTTATACAAAAATGGCCTGAACTTAACTATACAGTCTCATTAGTATCTTCTCTGTGTTGATAATATGGTGAATTAAGCTGTACTTGTTATGAAAGGTAACCGTCTCAGACACCTAACTTGGGCATGCGTTGACCGATCAAGACATCTGAATGTATGTATCTTGTGATGTCTTAGATGTTATGGCATAACCAAGTTGTCCACATGGATATGACTGATACAGATCTGAGGGAGATTCACTCTCCTCTGAAACAGCAGGTAGAACTCATACAGGATATTTCTGGGTGTCTCAGAAGGTACTAGAAACCTATGTGTATGCCTTTATATCAATCCATAAAACTAAGTGAAATTAAAAATTACACTTTGGTCCCACAGATGGGTGACTTTCAGTTATGCTTTCCATGAATACCCATGCACTCAGTTACTCAGAGCTGAGCTGTTAGGGAAATAAATAATAATTTTATAGCAATTATGTACCAAATTAGAGTACTCATATTTCAGGGTTTACTAGGCCATTTACCCAGGCTAGCATCAGACTACTGCTTGTTGCACTTTTCAGAAATGAGACCGTATGCACTTCTCAAAATGAGCCTTGTACCGTTCATGCCATTTTAAGGTGCAGTAATGGCAAACAAGCTACAGCTAATGTTGATGCAGTACTGTTGATAGCTCTCCTCACTAAAGCACTGACTATTACATCCAGATTTGATCCTTATTAGATCTGGACTCAGAATATCTAATTTAATTTTTTAATTCATGCTTCAAAACTCATTCCCAATCTACAACATTCATGTTAATTTAGGTGTTCAGGAATATTTATTTTTTCTTATCATACTGTAATTTTGTTTGTGAGAAGTGCAAAACAGGTCAACACATGGACTTTGAAAAAAAAAAAATCAAACTTTTTCAAAAAGTTTGCAGCTAGAAAACTGAGAATGATGAGAGACAGTACATTTTTTAGTTCTGTAAGTTTTGAAGAGAGTCTAAAATTAGGTAAGAGACAAGACCAATAAGCAGATTTTGGAGGCTTGCTCAAAGTTATCAAGCTAATGTGGTGTCATGAGGAATCAGCTTGGCTATATTTGGCTTAGGGAAGTTAACAGACATCATGACCACATCACCACTCAATCTCTCTTGTCCTCAAGTTGCTGTCTTCTGTGAAAGTACAGAAGAGATTGCTAGATTCATCTTACTGGAGTTTATAACAGAGGGAGATGGAGAATGCATCAGGATGGAGAAAGTGTTAGCATCCTTGATGCTGTTGAACCACTAAGAGGGAAAAATATATGAAGTAAGAATTCTGAAGTTATGAACTTCTCAAACTGAAAATGTAATCTTGGAAGGTGAGGTAATAACTTTGAGGGACTAGGAATAATAAGAACTGCTTTTCAGTTACTTTTCTGAGAAATGTTCTTTTTTCTACTTTTAACTTTTTTGGTCATGGCTTCATGTTATTATTCCTAGATTTGATGGGGAATAGAAAATTTCTACTTCCTGGATAACTGACTATCTTGAATCAATTTGCTTAAGCAAATGCTGTTATTTGGGGCCAACTAAAAACAGAGAGAGAGGCTCAATGACCAGTAACCTGAGCCTTCATATGTTGTGCATGTATCTGACTCAAATCAACACAAAAGGTCATTAAATCAGAATAATAACACTTTACATTCCATAGCTGTTAATGCAAACACAACATAGAGAATATCACTGATTAGCAAACAGGAACAGAAAGTTGGAACAAAATCTAGAAGAGGACTTAGACACACACAAGTTACATAGCACAATACTTTATGTGGTGGGGCTTACTCCTGGAGCTGAGTCAGGTCCATACTAGATGTCTATTCTCTACTTGGGGAGACTTCAATTCCTTGGGATGGGAAACCAAAATAACCTCTCACTGTGTATACTGACATGGAGCAATATCTTTGTGTCAAGGATCAGTCAGCACATATGTGACATTTAGGAAGTGCCAGTAAGCTATTTTTTCCTAGGCAGCTTCATACTTATTGTACATACCCAGAATATCTGTTATGCGTGAGCTATAAACCTAATGCTCCCAAAAAGCATTGGATCTATTGCATTGTGCACTCTGATATTTTCAGCTCTTACACAGGTCCAGCATTCCCCACTGAGCACGTGCTATCATTGCTGGAGGGCTGTACTGTTCCTAGAGGGCAGGGACAGCACACTGCTGGACATCTAGAACAAACATCAGTTTCCTGAAGCACTCATAGATGAGATTTTTGTATTGTAAAGAAGCTATGTCTGGGAAAATATTCATATAAAATTGCCTTGCTCCTAAAGTTAGTTAGGAATTACTGGGCTGCTAAGAATTTATTTAAAAGATTTAAGGCTCAGAAAGAAAATGTAGAAGAAAACTCTTGATTCCTCAGCTAGTAATCAGAGCATTCACCTAGGAATGAAGTGCATGGGATGGGTACAAGATGTTCTAAGTCATTCCAAGTAGAATTTTTTCTCTGCAAAAAAATAGGTTCATGGTTCCCAGGTGGATAACTGTCCTTTCTCATCTGTCTATATTTGTTTTCTTTGTTTCTATTTATAGAAATCTAGATTTATTTTTTCCTCATACAAAGTTGTAACTTCAGCAGAAGGGGAGGAGAATTTCTGCATTCAGTCTTGGATATTACAGTCATCTTAGGGCAGCAGGGCTGAGAGGTGGACATCTGAACTCCTCAAGCTAACAAGTGAGCAGAAACAGGCTCCCGCCACCTGTGGATCAACTGTTCAGCAGATGCTGGAAGGAATCAGTGGCCAAGTTGCTTAGGTGACACTTAAACATACCTTAAATGAAGGGAGCATTTTTAGCTACACAACCAGAAGAGAGCATCGGGCAGCAAGGTTGGTGAAGGGTCTAGAGAAGAAGTCTTATGAGGAGAGCTGATAGAGCTGAGGTTGTTTAGCTTGAAGAAAAGAAGGCTTGGGGGAGACCTTATTGTGCTTTACCTTAAAGAAGGTTGTAGTGAGGTGTGGATAGGGCTCTTCTCCCAAGTACCAAGTAATAAGACGAGGGAAATGACCTCAAGTTGCAGCAGGGGAGGTTTAGGTTGGATATTAGTAGAAATTTCTTTACTGAAAGGGTTTTGTGGCATTAGAACAGACTGCCCAGAGAAGTGGTTGATTCACAGTCCCTGGAGGTCTTCAAGAAATGTGTAGATTTAGAACTTAGTAGCATGCTTTAGTGGTGGATTTGTTGGTGCTAGGTTAAAGGTTGGACTAGATGATCTTAGAGGTCTTTTCCAACCTAAACGATTCTACAGTTCTATGATATCTTAGAGGAAGTCTAAAAGGCAGGTGTGCCATCCTCATTCTGAACCCCTCAATGCAAGGCCAGGAAAGCAAAAGAGCTGGTGGCCAGGCCAAAATATTGTTACGAGTTGTCTTGTCTTCTTCTTTTGAGTCCGCTCTCACAACTCCTCCAAGTGTGATCTTATGATCACTAACTTCACAGAGAATGTTTTGCTTTCCCTTGTAACCTGTTTCTGGCCTCTCTGACCATTACCCTGCCCCTGCTTCTCCGCTACTCCCTTACTCATGCCCTATCCTAAGTGATATTGGAGACCCTATCTAACTATCTATGTTTGTCTCTAAAGCTCTCTCTCTTTGGTTCCTGTCTATTTTATTGGTCCCTACCTATTCATCTGAGACATGCCTAATTTATGGCTGGCAAATCCTAGTTCTACCTTTTAGAGAGGACTTTGGCTTCTGAATATTACATGCATGGTAACAGCTTCTTACAACCTAATAGATATCTCAGCTGTGAAGAGGAATTCATACATTTTTATTTTTATTTTTATTTAGAGCTCTCCTAGTGGTTAGTTAAAGATGGCTCCTTACTGAATTTTTTGAAACTTCTTGTTAAGCTTCCACCTCTGAGTCTTTGATGCCAGGCTGGTTTCCAGATGTTTGAAACTTAGTCATTGGACAAGTGGTCAGGGAGTTTCATAGCATCTTTTCATAGGTATCTGTTGGTAATGAATGATGCACCTGATGTTTCAGATAAAGGTAATTCTGCAAAGGAGGCCATTACAGATCAATTAGGAAGCATGTCTATAGTTGAGTGGTAGTTTAAAGATCATAAAGAAAGATTATATCTGACCAAATCCTGATTAAGGTGCTTCAGCTCTGGTGTGGTTATAACCCACAGAGAAGGAGTTACCAGTCTTATGGGATACACCTACCAAGGATTAAGTGGTAATAACGTGAATGTTTATGGCTGCATATGAGATCCTTCTAGCATGTAGCAGCTGGTTTATTTCCTGTATAGGGCCATTCAGGTACTTTAAAACACTTAGGTTCATTTGATTAAAAATGTGTGGAGCTGGAAACAAAAATTATCAGTGTTACTATACGAAAAGGCCTTTCAGATCTTTTATATCTTATAGTTCAATATAGCACCTAGCAAATCAACAGAAATCAGCAAATATGACCAACTTGTAATAGGTTTATCTTCAGGATAGTGGTATTTTCTGCTCTGCTCATTTGTTTTCTTTGAAATAAATGCATTTATCTCCTAGCAAAAGTTTAATTTCTCCAACCTGAATTCCAAATTATTCCCTAGACTTTTATCCTCAATGGAGAGACACAGATGCCCTGAAGGATGATTCATCCCTTCCTAACAATTAATTTTCCAAAATTTTTGGAATTAATAACTCTGTGGAGATTTCACTTTCTCTTCATGACAATGGAGAAAATCTGGAAAATTAACACAGATTACATTCTAGCTTTTAGGTGACCAAATTTAAGTCATACTGTACTTGCCCTAATGACTTGTTCCCATCTCTCTTTTTTAAACATTTCATTTTTCATTTCACTTCTAATTCTCTTCCTGGGTCTATTCTGCCTTCATCTTAGTTTCCTCTATTCCATATGCTTTCAACCTAATTTAAAATCCTAAGAACTGAGGGCACTCAGCATTTTGCAAAGTTAGATTGAAATCAATGAAATCAACTATATGAGTCAATCTGAGCAGATCCTTAGTCATTTGACCAGCTCTAAAAAGGAAGCAACTTTAGATTAGCATCTTTTCAGAACTGATTATTTGCTTCAAATTTGCCACATACATGTTTCATTTGTCTTACCAAGAATGCCTTCTTGTAAAAGAAGATTGTCTTTCACTGTTCCTTGAAGATGGGATAAAAACACAGAAGCAAAAATAAAAATAAAAAATAAAAAATAATAATAAAAAAAAGAATAAAACTCAAAGTTTGCAGAGTTCAGACCAAGGCATGTTATCTAGAAACTGCTCTAGTTAAAGACATGTTATCTAGCAACTGCTCTAGTTCTTATGCAAATCGATCTTTCTCTGCTTCTTCAGAAGAAAAGAAGAAAAAGATAAAGGGCAGAACACTTTCATCTATTTAGTCTATTTGTATCTACACAAAAGGCCCTTTACTCCTTCTTCTGTTAGAAAGTTGTTGCTATGATGTTAGGTCTGTTTATTTTAAAATTGACACTGATGCTGTTGGTTAGGTAGAACAGTTACTAGATTCCTCACTATGGTCATTTCAGTGCAAATAGTAATAATGTAGCTCCTTTCTTTACCTCTATTCACAGTGTAACATCCAGTCACATAGGTAGCATATATGTCCTTTCATCTTAGAAGCTATCATTGCAGGCCATCATTTGTTGCAGCTGATAAAGTTTCTTCTTGTTATATTATATCTTATACACATGGCTTGTTCCTTACCACTGTGTTGTGTAAGGCGAAGCCTATTGATGTTAGCCTGGCCATTAAGCACCCTTATAGAAAATTGACAGCAGTAACTGTTGGATATCCTAGAGTGGCTGGCTAGAAAGAAGGTGCTACAATTCTGTTAATTTTACTGAGAAGATGCTGTCATTTGTCATGTTCTCCCCAAACACTAATTCTGTCAGTCCTCAAGGCCTGTATGATATCAGATGTTGAATGAAGAACACCTGTCTTATGTAGTCAGGAAATGCTTATTAGTACTCAGCCTTTGAAGAGTCAGTTAATACCCTTTCATTACCTTTGGAGTGCCAGCTATTTCACTTATTCCACAGTTGCTAAAATAGCTCTGGCTTGTTCCTTAGCATGGCTTTAATAGAGATGTATATGGCAAGAAGTAAATGAAAGAACACCTTTACTTTTTTCCCTAGCCACAAAAAGAAGGTCCATAATCCATCCATTTGTGAGCAACTTGACCTCATTTTAAAAGTTCAGATTGGTCACAGATACTGAAGAAACTTCAGGTGGTGTTCAGGGGAATAGCCTCAACATTCTTCAAACATTTTGGAAAGAAAATTTCTTTGGTATTAGTTGCTAATTAAACACCAAAAGAAGAATAATTATTTTGCATTTCAAAACCATTAAGAGGATCAGGCCACATAATCTCAGATGATGATTTTATTATTATTATTATTATTATTATTTCCCATGGTCTTAAAGAGCAAGGGAAGAACCCTCCAAAAGAAATATATGAAAAGAATTCCCAGATGACAAAAAAAGGCCTTTTGAATTTTGTAATAAATGGGCATGGTGTAAAATTTTCATAGATGCACAGCTATATTGAAAATTCTGTTAAACCTGCCATTTTTGCATCATGCCTCTCAAAGAAAGAAAGTGTTTTATCAAAAGGAAAAATAAATCTCCTTTTTAGTAGTCATTCAAGCTACATTATTGAGACCACAATAGAGTTTGGCCTTGCTTGTCAAAACAATCAAGGCCGACAGTGAAAAGCTTAATGTAAAATTGTGAAAACTGTAAAGTTGTGCAAAAAGAGTAAAAAGAAAAGAGAAAAGGAGAGATTTTGCCATAACAGCTGTCGAGGTGAAGCAGTGATTGATGTTTTTTGCAATGGAACACAAACCTCATACTAAGTAATAAGTACTCAGTCATCATCCCACTAATTACTCAAACTTCATTATAAAGAACACCAGGGCAACAATTAAATATTGTATATTACCCCTTGTTCTAATTACATAGACTTTTAGTTGCATTGCAAAAGCAATACATTATTTAATTATTTCAATTTAATATATTTTAAAACAATATTTAAAACCTCATCCAACACACTAGGGATTTTAACAAATCATTAAAACCACTACTCATGTGTACATTAGCAGTGCTGTAGCCACATAATGCTGGCATACATTACAACTTACAAAAATCAAACTTGGAAACCCACTGGCTTAAAAGGTCCTGACTCTGGCTGCCAGAGCTTTAATGTGGTTTCACAGATGTAAGCCAGCCTTAATTATATCCCTAAAGTGTAAAAATATATCAGGAGTAAATTCTGGTCTCTTCTCTCAAGAGTTTTCAGCAAAAGCAGCTTCCTTGGAAAGCTCCACTGGGACACCTGACAGATGCTATTGTGGTTGCTAAGACTTCCTCTGGGGAAGGCAGAGTGCAGAGGTCAAAAGGTCTTATTGCTACAGATATAGGCTTAAGATTATTTTATTGTCTACTAAATGCAAACGATGTTGATGGGATAGACAAGTGGGAGGGAGATACAGCTGGTTTTGTTCTTATTCATCTAAAGTGCTCAGAAACACAATGGTTTCTGTGGTGCCCAAGTGCACACCAGAGGATTCCCATGCTGCTTATCTCACTGACATGTGTGTTTTCATAAACAAGAAGATAGAGTCAGAGATAAGCTGTATAGTTTAAGGGGTTCAAGTGTCTAAAGCAAGAAGAGAAAAAAATTGATCATTCTAAAAATTCCTTTTAGTTTCTGACAGGGCTGAGGGTTTAGGGAATGTTGCTAATATGAATGTGCCTTACCCAAGGGAAAAAGATACCAAAGAACTTAAATTCTGGAGACTTTTCAGCAAATTTCACTGGAGTTGCAACATTTTTTTTTTTTTTTCCAGCTATTCCAAACCCTGCATCTTCAGATCCTGCAAGAAGACTATCTGTCTTGACATTCAGTCATAGGAAGGATAGTCTAAAAGATGTAGACAATGTATTTAGTCAAACTAAGGTTATTTAGTGGTGTCATGTTTTTTAGACGACTTATTTTCATCAGCTGTGACCATATGGAGCTCACAGATGGCAAATAAAACAGTGATGTCCTGTTCAAATAAGAAGGGAGTAAGAAAAATAAACAAATTTGCTGGCAAAAACAAAATGAATTATGCATGTGATATATAAGATATATGTCAGATCGGACTCAAAATATCATGTAAACCCATTATGCCACACTTGAGTTTGGAATGGATTTCTGTCAGAAGAGCAGGAGCTATTAGAGTGTCATGGGAAAATAACCTTAAAGATTAATCTTGGGGAAGGGAGAATGACCATTTAGAGCTTTGAAAATGTGAGAATGAAGGTTTCTTTCCAATTATTAAAAATATTTTCACTTTGGTCCTTCCATAATGGATTTCATCTTTTCTTCCTTCCTTGAAGATACTGTAAAGGTTGTTTTCTCTTTCTCTGGACCTTTCACCTCTTGTAAGGAAGGATTTTTCTCTGCATTCAGTATTGCATCTATCTGGACAAAGAGACAGCATGATCTGTTGTTTCTCTCCAAAGCCAGAGGTATAGTGAAGGATTGGCTCTATATTATCTGCTGAACCAATTCTCCATTAATTAATCCAAGAGAGTAGGAGCTGAGAACCATGAAGCCAAAGTACCATTCTTGCTGACTTGAATGAATGTTTACCTTTCTCTCCAGTGTACCAAGTTTTAGTAAATCTTTCTCGTTAAGATATATTACCTGGCAAATATGAAATTGCTGAATACAGTTCTGATAAACAAACAAGGAACGTTAAGATGCTCTATGGTAATGTGCTGGAATGCCATAGACAGTGAACTGCTTCAGCACAGAACTTCTACAAGCCGAAAGGTATTTTTGCCATTCTCCATCTCCTCATTGAGATCACTGATTATCTTTCATTTTAATACAAAGTCAAACAGGGGATCTTAAAGCATAATTATTTATAGACACAGATGGTTCAAATTCACTTGTTTGATTTGGACAGAAAAGAATAAGCAACCCCACAGCACAGGAGCCAGTTGCACTGGGGAGGTAACAAGCGATAGTACTTCCCCAGTAATCCAGATCCTACTGCCTTGCATCTAAAATATGTATGTGAATATCCACACCAACTGACATTCAGAAGACTCACTACACCACTCACTACAGCCCTCAGCTTAACAAGCAATATAAACATCCTCTAAGTCTGGTAAACATCTAATACTTGGTGGTGATGCTTTATAAAGAATAAGAGTACACACAAGCCTTAAAAAAAAAAAAAAAAAAAAAAAAAAAAAAAAAAAAAAGCATGAAATATTGAGGAACTGGTGCTGTCTGAGACCCCTGAGGAGACAGCAGATATTCTGAGAAGCTAACAGAGATGAAGTTATTTTTGTTCATGCAGGTCAGTTGTATCTGTTTTCCTTTTTTAACTCAAAACTATCAGCTCAGACTATCATGAAGCAAACTAGGTGAGTCTATAACAACAAAAAATATTGTTTATTCTTTTATTTTTTCACTGATGTTTGGTTTTATATGCATATTTTTTTCTGCATGTAGAAAGTTCTGGGAAAAAAGAAATTTGTTTCAAGAATGTTACTCATTGCAATCTTTCAATTATTTGAAAATCATGTTTAGTCTGGTTGTTTTTTTTTCTAATCTTAGGGCAAGAATGGAGGATTGAAAATCTTCATTCCAAACAAGTAAAAATGCTGAGGCCTAGCACTTTAAAAGGTGTTCTTAGAAAAAGAGGCAAGTTGTATTTTTGTTTTCTCTTTATATAGAATTATGCATACTAAAAATGCTGTGCCGACATGTCCATAGGTACTATTATAATAAATGCAATAACAGTAATGATGCTTTCAACCTGAAATTGAAATTTTAAGCATTTTCTAAGAAATGGTTAAAAGCAAAGAGCTTAGCCAAGGGGATCAAAACTGTGAGATGCCAAGAATGTTTCTTCTCACCATAGCCCACTAATTCTATTGAAGCTGGCATTATGCAAGATTTTCTTGTCATTTTGTAATATATCCCGTGTTCAAAGTAATTCTTCATTCAAAAGTATGAGCGTGCAAAATGGTGGGATACATTAACATTGTGCCATTTGATGCTCACTCAGAAAACAATCATTATTTTTAGAATCATAGAACGGTTTGGGTTGTACCTTAAAGATCACCCAGTTCAAACCCCACTCTGCCATGGGCAGGAATGTCATGCACTAGATCAGGTTGCCCAGGGGCTCATCCATCCTGGTCTTGAACATAGCCAGGGATTGGACATCCACAACTTCTCTGGGCAATCTCTTCCAGTGCCTCACCACCCGCTGAAAGAAGAATTTTATCCTAATATCTAATATAAATCCCCCTCATTTAATTTAAAACCATTCCTCATTGTCCTGTCATTATCTGATCAAAGAAAAGGTTGCTCTCCATCTTTTTTATAAGCCCCTTATAAGGTAATGACTGTCACAAACCATTGTGGTTATACTGAGTACAGTCAGCTCTAAGCTCCACATTGTTAGGTTTCAGTCTTGCTCAGGCACACAATGGCTTTGTAACAGAAACACAGGCTTCTGGCTTTTGCAAAAGAAATAATGTAAGTGAGAAGAATCCAGCATGGCCATGTCAGAGTTAGGGCGTCAAATTGGGTCAAATTCCTTAGGGATTAGTTGATGTTAACTCAGTCTACAGACAGCTACTTATGATTGTTTCCTAAGTCCCTCTGAGAAACTAAAACAGCTACTCATAAATACCAGGGAATTTAAGCATCCATTAATTCTCCCCTAAATGGTATGAAATCTACTTGCTCTTCTAAGATCAGTGTGGAATGAGGAGTTCTACCTCCTTCCCTTCCCTTCCCTTCCCTTCCCTTCCCTTCCCTTCCCTTCCCTTCCCTTCCCTTCCCTTCCCTTCCCTTCCCTTCCCTTCCCTTCCCTTCTCTTCCCTTCTCTAATCTTCTCTAATCTTTTCTTCTATATTTCTGACAGTGCATTAATGACAGTTAAAACATTCATGGATATGGATAATTGTTTGTATGCCAAAATTTCCTCTTTGTATATAGCCAAATCAAACTATGAACATATTTTGGGACACAATATACCTGATTCACCTGCTAGAGCAGACAGTAATTTAAGCCAGCCATACCTGAAGCTGCCATCTCCTGCCTCTTCTAACCTTTCTGGAAATATATATGGGTTTTCCTCTGGCTAGTTTGGGTCTTAAATGATACAATTTGGACTCTAACTGCTTTTAATCATTGAAAGACTTGCATCTTGTTGAAGGGTATGGATTTACAGCCTTAAGTCACAAGAAAATAATTAATTAAATCAAGACACTATGAAGACTCAGCTCTGTTAAGTGGTTTGAGTTAAAGTCATTTTGAATGCAAGACCCAGACTCTTAAAATATTCCTTAAAATTAAATGAGTTCAAGTATTTACAAGAGGAAACAATAGCTTGGGGAAAATTTAATGTGGTAGTTCCCTGGTTCTCTTCAACTCACCAGCACTTGTGTAGAAAGATATATATATATATAAAGTTATGTTTTGTAATCTTTTAAAGCTCTGCTTCTCTTATTTATTAACCTACATTATTTATTTAAATGCATTCTCAAGTATAAATAGGGGCAAACCTCCTGCTTACTCTATGGATTCTTATACATACGCCTGTAATTTGCAGTTCAGTAAACCTGCTTAAATAAATGGGTCTTATGCAGAAATTCTCAGAAGTAACTCCTGACTTTTCCTCTTTGCAAAAATTTTCTACCTTGGAAATCTCTGAAGCAACATCTTGTCTCAGGATCTTACTTCTCCTATTTCAACTAGTAATTTACCTCCAAAACATAGAGTGAGCTGGGAACATTTTCGAATATGAAAGAGCATCCTCTCTGCAGGCCTAATCAACAACCATTGAAGTTGATGGAGAAAGCTCCCATTGATTTGAGAGGGAGTTGGTTTGAAACCTTTAATCAGTTATATATCTTAATCAGAACAAAAAGCCATCTTGTGGGGTCTCTTGATTGAGAGGATATTATTGTACCTAAATAAATAACCTTTGGCTAGTTTACTCCAATACTGCTTCTCTTCTCTCAATTAAGCACAACACAATGAAATAGAAATCAATCCTGATCAAGAGAGTTCACTGACATCTAAGTTTTAATGAGACTCTTTTTGTGTCAAAAGGCCACTGCATCTTCACTAACAAGGTATAAAACCAGCTTAAAACAGTCCCCAGGAAAGAATTCATTCTGGGACTGGTTTTTGAAAGATTTATGCCTCTTACTTTTTCATCACTCCTAGATGACCACTGCTAAAGTGGCAATCAGAAGTTTGGTTAATGAAGATAATAGGGTGGAATTCAGCTGCTACTTGAAAATATTTGAAGTCACTATCAAGCATGATGCCTAATCAGAAATCAGAGAACTAAAGCAAGAACAGTAATTGCGTAGAAACATTGAAGAAATAACAATAATACCCAACCTATGAAGTGAATCCATTACCGTAAACAAGAAGGTGGAAGCAATAGATCATCTCAGGCTTCTTGAAGAAAAATACAGTGATTTCAGCTACTGGATCCTTTATAGCCTGTAACATGACCTTTGGTGCATAGATTTTACAACATGCCTGACGAAAAAGTAGAAGGAGCTTGTTCTGAAAAAAAGGTAAACCATATTTTTTGTTAAACTTGGGATGATTTTCTGGTGCTCTGATTAAGTTCCGGAAGGATTTTCATTGACTGTAATATAATATGAAAGGGTGACATTTTATTTCTGAAATACTCTTTCATTGCTTATTCTCCCACCTCTGAAAATAAAAAATAATATACTAATACAGTATTCTGTTATTCCATTCTAGGTTCTCTGAAAAATCCAAGTGGACATATCATTTAAAAGGTTTTGTGAACAGTCATGCGGAGACACAGATGTGTCTCTTCAGTCATAAAACCCTCCCTGAAAGTCTCCTGTTCTATTGCAAAATGTTCTTTCAGGCTTGAACATTGCTAAAGATCCACATACATACAAACACAGGGGTGCATTCAGTGTGACCTAGCTGAAATATGTGATTAGATTTCAGGTTTATCAGTTGCCTGAATGGAAGTGCTGCAACACAGCTTGTGTGCCAGTACCAACATGAGGGGGGAGGAGACGCTCTGTGTTGGTGGTTATGGCTTTTTTTCCATCAGGGAAAGGATGTGACTGACATGAGACATTAGTCTGACATCTGTCCATCACTGGCATGCATGATCTAAACATTAGGACATTGCATAAGATAAAGAGTATCAGTGACAGGACCATCTTTTTCGGCATGGGATATTTGTCTTTTCCTTCTTAGTCTTTTTTATGAGCAAGCCACCAGCACTCAGAAGAAAAAGCAGGTGCATGAGCTAAGCAGGAAGTTTCTGGACTGTGAATCCCATGTGCCACATAAGTTCTATAAGTTCAGTACTGTGAGAGACACAATAGGTTCCCACCCTGATGTGCCTTCCTCTCTCTGAGCTGCAAGAAAACATTTGAGTACAGTTCCTTCAGGGTGGCTAAAAAGAGAAATAGAGAAGCATGCATGAGCAAGTAATATACTCACAAGTCTAATATTTATGTTCATCCTGATAGACATATTGAAGGTAAGAACTCTCCTTTTCACCTCCCAAGACCCCACCCTGGTTGTAACAAAGAATCCTGCTCCCCAGAATTTAGCTAATAAAAAATCTTATCCCTAGAAGCTGCTTAGTTTTGCCCTTCTTGGAGCAAACCTTCTTAGTGACTGCAAACCAAGCCCCTCAACAAATAATTGCACCAAAGAAGCCCATGAATCCCAAGGGACTTCTACCATCTTGTTTTCTTCCAGGCCTCTTTTCCCACCATCTCCTGCCTTGCAAGCCTCATCAGGATGAAATATTTTTGTATAAAGCTTCAAATATTAGTTCACATGTACAGGAAGTTGCATGATGGACCCAATCAGTACATTATTTTGTTATTAGCTGTTTATAACAGCTTTTCTGCAACTTTTTATTCAGTTTTACTCTATGCCTTAATTTCAGTATTTGACTGTTTTATCAGATTGTGTGAATGCATGCATTGTATATATGTAATCCCTTGTGGGCTATTAATTGTGTAGATCTATTCTGTGGATCAAAGAATAATTTTAACACCTGAAATCCTATTTACCAGAAGTTTTTGGTCTGGTGCTGGTTATACCCCAACACTTGCCCACAGGCTCTGCTCAGAAAAAGTATCAGCTGCTCTTGTGGTGCACTGTATGTTGTTGAGCTTGCATTAAATATGCAGATGAGATTGCATGTGGGAGAGCCCATGCTTGTGCTAAAGCTGTGCTACTCCATGCATCTCCAGAGTTGGGGGATCATGGTGAATCCACATCCACGTGAACACAGATGGTAGTTGCTGAGTTTGGAAAAAAAAAAAAAAAAAAAAAAAAAAAAAAAAACTTCAATATTGTGGATGCATCCCGCATTTCCCTGTAGAGTTTTTCAGGGGTATGGGAATGAGGGTGATTGGGTATGAGTGGGTGTTTCACTCAGCTGGAGGACCCACGGTCTCCTCAAGTTGGAGAGCTCCTGTAAGACACAGACATGTTTCTCACTTAAGGCCAGAACCTGGCTTTGCCTGGGGCCATTGCATAGAGGTGGAAGGTATTATGGCATATGAGTTAATAGGGGAGAAAAGGAGGCAAATTAATAATGAAGTAGACTGAATTTTAACAGCACTTCTGCTCTGTTCCTCTCTCAGAGGATTAAAAAGGTAGTACTGAGACGGTTTGTTAAACAAATCTGTTCAGCTCCTGACCTTCACTGCTGCTGAACAATTTTCTTCTGGCATAACCATCTCTCTCATTTGCAGAGAGATAAATAAAAAAATGCGTGTAGTAGGATATAAAAAAATGGTGCATTGTTTGAAGGAGACACGTGCACTTTGTGACACTCACAGCTGACCTTGAAGAGTATAAAACAGGACAAATGTAGCTGCAGGCACGCTTACAGCTAGTCCTGCCTTAGTCACTGTCAGCAATAGTCATCTTGGAAAGCCTTCCAAGGCACTTGTGTGGCTTGAAATAGCTTCACATTTAAGAATTGCTTTGAATTTTCCTTTTTTCATTTTAGACTTTGGTTCATTTTCCAAAGTGTAACACTGTATTAAAAGGATTTTCTGCCCGCTGCCTTCCATGCTTTCTTCCTGCTCCCCTTCCCGCCAGCTATTCTCTTTTCCTCTTCCATTCCTGGCTCTGGTTTGTTGCAGTACTAGTATATACTCTTTAAAAAAGCTAGCAGCTTGCTTAGCCAAGCTCTGATCTTTTCCATTATTAGAATGTTTAAAGTTGCTATCAGCCATAACAGAATGGTAGGGGAGGAGGTTATCTTATGGTCCTTTTGTGCAGCCTGAGATAATAAATTCAAAGCCTGTAGATAGCAGTTCCCATACAGGATTACGCAAATAATAAAAAGGCTTGGGAATTCTAAATGAATAGTCAAACAGGTCAAAATGTGGATGTGAAGAAAAATATCTGATCAAACCCCAGCCTTTGCCACATTTCTTTTCTGTAGAAATAAGATGTTTTTTTTTCTGAATCAACTTTAAAGCTGATTCACTATAAATATTTCTAGTAAATGCACAGATTTTCAGGAACCCCAAATCACAATGCTTTTAATATAACCTTTGCAGTATTTTCCAAATCACAATGACCAGTAATTTATGTTCTATTGGAACTAAAAGGGATATATCTACCCCTGGACCTCATTTAACAGCACTTGGTAGTCTGCATGTCTGTATTATCAGCCACAGGAGGCAAAAATAGACCAGTCCTCACCCTAGGAGGGCTGTGTCCTGTCCTCCAAGATCTCTTTATTTTAAAAACAACAAAACAAAACAAACAAAACATGCACAATATTATATCTTACTATCTCCCATCTTTCCCATAGCCTGTTTCCCTCTCCCTTCATTACTTGCTTGTGCATCATACTGATTCCAGTCCTGCCAACTGCTGCTTGTATGATCAGCTTCACACCTGTACCTCATGTAGACCTGTCTACAAATGGGCAATCTCAGATAATTATGGTTTTGGTAGAGGGGCTTTCATGGACTTCTACCAAGTATCAGTGAGCACTACAGAACAGCAAATAAAAGTTCCCCAAGGCATATGTGTACAAAACAACCCTCCTCTTTGCTACAGTGAGTTTTATTCAGCTCACTCTCCTAGTTCAAACTCATAAAAATTTCTGAAGGGGCACCTTTGTCCCATCAGATCTTTGACTGGATCAGGTATCTATCTTCATGAAGATGACAAAAGACCAGTTAAACACTATATATTTTGTTCTGGGTAATCAGAAGGACATATATTTCTGCCTCACCCATAATTATCAAACTTGTACAGTGATCTAGTAGCAAGCTGATGTGGTATTAATGGGCAAGAAACCAAAGATGAAGTGACATTAAAAAAAGGGGGGGGGGGGGATATTCTTGGAAGTCTGGAGATGGAACCAAAAGCTGGGTGTTTTAGAAGGTGAGATGAAGGCCTCTTTTCTTACCCTGAGTGTGGACTGGGTGCCTTATGCTGCTACTTAAGCACTCCTGATTGAGTTTCTGGCCATTCCTCCAGGTTGGCACTGAAGCCAGCTCTGGGAGTGCTACAGTACGATGGATAGCCCAGGCAGAGAAGAGTTCTTACTAAGAACACAAAAGTGGGCTACAAGAAAGCCTTTTAGTCAATAAAATAAGAGGACAACAGACATAAAACTGTGAAGATGGTTTCACCATTGAAAATGGTAAAAACAAGGACTACAAGGAGAGTGTTACAATCCAGCTTTGTCAGTGGGCTTTAGAGATCTAACTCTTTTAGTCTATACATAAATATCATAATAAAGCTTTTCAAAGTCATAATTTGTACCACTTCACCAGAAAACTTGAATTTGGCTCTTTCGTTATACCTCAAAGCACTTTGCCAACAAATACTTCCTATATCAAACTGACTTTGATAATCATTATCTAAATAAAATGGACACATAATTAAATCCTGAAGTGTGACTTTGATGACTCTTTCATCTGCTTGCAATGACATATGTTACTTGTCCCTGCTGTGGGGACAATGTCTAGAGGATGCCAGTAGGAGAAGATATTGACCCAAATATGAATAGTTGTGTTGCTAGCTGAAGGCTGAATCCAACCAGACTCAATAGGAATCAAAAGTACCTGAATATCTTGGGTACATTTGAAATGCACATGAACTGATTCCTTGCAACATTAACATATTTTAATCTACTGAATGTACAGTTGATTGTTAGTATATTATACATATATATTATATATACATATATACGGATATATATTAATATACTGCCTGGTACTAATGACTTCAGTGAAACAAGATGTTCTATTGTATTATTGACCGACATACTCATAGAGTTTTAGCTGAAATTTCTTTTGTAGTTAAATAACATCCTGGCTTATTAAGATTTTGCAGAGAGTTTAGTTTATATTAGGCAATTAATACTGTTGCTAGGGAGCACCAAAAACAGCTTTGAAGTATAATTTGATTCAGTGTGTTTAAATGGTTTTGCAGCAGGCTTGGAACAGTTTGAATTACATTCATGATGTTTCAGGTATTGCTGTTTTAATAGACTTGCACGTTACTGATTTTTTGAGAAAAATCCAAAAATGCCTTGAATTTCTTTTTTTTTTTTTCTTTTTTTTAATACAGAAAAATATGTAAAAATTAGAAACAGTGAGAGGCATGACATTGATGGTGACCTGTCAGCATTTCTTTTTTCCTCTCTGTTGTCTATGACTGTCTTTTTGAGGGTGAAACAGCATTCTCTTCTCAGTCTTTTCACTGCTTCTGCCCTCCCCAGAATAGTTTTACTTCCATAAAGTCTTCCATAAAGTCTTCCATAAAGTCTTTCTCCTTTAACTTGAAAAATATATATATATATCAGAAAATTATAAGAAACTTTCTCCTAGAATGTTTATTCGCCTATCTAGACAGATAAGTAGAGATGGATTTTTTATTTTTTTATGAAACTTAATAAAATGAAAATACCAGTAACCCACAGTCACAAGCTGTTATTTACTAGCAATAAATCCTATGTAGAAAAAATACTATTTTTTTTTACTGAAGCAAGTTTGTTGATTTTTGTCTGTAGTGCACATTAAAGGTAGCATATGAAAGTAGAAAGTCCATAATAACTAGCCTATTTCAAGACCTAATTTTGAAGTAAGGTCTCTGAAGCATTTTATGAGGATTCTAACTTGCTTTGTTAGGTAATAGGCATAATTTTCTCTGGGTTGTGAAAAAACAGTGTTTGATTACCAAAGGTCAATATAAAAGTCACTGGGAAAAACGATGTTTTTAATGTTTAAGTGCAGTATCTAAATTTTATGCTAAGGAAAGCTTTATGATTCTTTATGAGAAATTAAAAGTAATCTGAAGTTTTAAATGTAACAAACTCATGTTCACAATGCAAGTATTTTATCTCAGAGTAGTCAAGAGGGTGTTAAGATCAAGCAACTTGCTTCCTACAAGTCTTTCAATGTAAATAAATGATAAAATAAATGGAATAACATAAGATAATAAGTGAAACAGTAAAAAACAGTCCTCAATTCTTTTTCAAGGATCTTGAAAAGATCTTGAAGAAAGATCTTCTCTTTAAAGGATCTAGAAGTCATTACAGCAGAAAAGAAAAAAAAAATAAATAGCCTGACTGTGAAAAGATCAATTTTTTACTGCATTTACTTTGTTTCCGACAAACACAGTTCTGCAAGCAAAATGTTAAACATTTCATGATAGCAGATGTGAGACATCTGCTATTCAGCCATCTTTATTCCCTACAGTCTGAGGGGTAAAAGGTCTGCTCTGTATTTTTATCTAGGGTAGAGACAGAATATTCTATGCTTAAGACACCTACAGAGCCGTTCCGTATCTTGCATTACAACTCAAATAAATTTGCCTTCTACTTTGTCTTAGAATTAATCCAGTTGTAGCATATTAGGCTGAAAAAGAAGACCAAGAAACACACCCTGATCTGAAATGTTCTTCTGTATTTAGAAGACCCTGAGTGAAATCTGTTTCTACTTAAGTCAGTTACTTTATTGACTGAGCAACAGGGAACATTTTTGTCGCTGGTGTCTTTAACTCTGTATAATAACAAGACTCAACATACCTGCTAGTGAAGGAAGAAAGGTGAATCAAAACCAGCCAAAACAAAAAAGCTCAGTCATTTCTCTCCATCTGCTTTAGTGCTATCTTCCCTTTTAATTGAAGGTAGGTGGTCACTCCATAGCAGCTTCTTTACATTTATTGGCATACATATGATCATTTTCAGCATTTCTCACTTCACCCTCTATTTGTCTTTAACTCAGCAAACTCTGTCTTTGCACCATCTGTAAACTGATAGGCTATTCCTTTTTCCTGACGAGGCCTAGAAAAAGCATAGGCCTTTTTCTTCAATCATTAGGATACTTAGAACAATCTTCGTTGTCTTTATCACTTTGTATCTATGCCTCCCCTGTAGACTAATTTCTGCAGTTAGGGGGAACAGGAAGGGGATTATTTCCCCTAGTGATTGTGCTTTATATTGCTCTGCTCTGCCAGAAGATTCCCACTGCAACCAGTTTGGATAGCTCTGAGTTTTTTAAATTATCATATTTTTGTAATTACCAGTGCAAAAAAATCAAACATCAGGCTCATGACTTTGCATGCTTCTGGGGAAAGAAGGAAATAATAGAAAGTTAGTTTAAATTGTATATTTTATTACCATGCCACTTAAATAATGATAGTTCTTCCAAAATTTGTTTCATCAGGTAAACATTGTGCTTTTGTAATCCAGACCTCTCAGTCCCACTCCACCCATCCCTCTGCTTCTTAATATATGGTTTCTCCTGGGCCTCTTTCCCATATTATGTTGAACCAATACTGGAAAAAGATACAGTAGGTGTCTGATAGGCAATAAGGTTGATAAGGCTGTTACTCCATTAAGGATTTATAACAGCAAGATGCAGACTTCCACCAGTTTGATGGAACTAGAGTATTTCAGTTAGCCTGAGCTATTGTAGACTTTTCACTGACACCCAGAAGCTTGGCATTTTTATTTTGAGAGCTATTTACAGTCCCCAAAGTGCAAAAGAGATTGTTTTATTGTATGTTTTGATATATTTTTCTTATTATGTCCTCCCTAAAATTACTTTTCTTTTATGATATACTGAAGAGTAATAAAAATGTAAATATCATTTTTATATTGCATTTTTCTGATGGTCTTGGTGTAACTGTTTTTTAACTGAAATAAATACTAGGTTAATAATCATAAGGATATGACGTTTAACAGTATTACAGTGCTCTGAATACAAAAAGACCTTATGCTGTCCCAATCTGAAGTAGTAGTTCAGGCTCTCTGGCATCACTTTTTTTTTTTTTTTTTTTTTTTTTTTTCCTTAAATCTCACAATCTCACTCACTCTTCTCTTTCAATTACTTTTGCCAGTTAGTGAAGTTTGAGCCCTCTGTGACAAAGGTCCAGTTTCCCATATGTCTGCTTGGCATTAAGCAAGCCCTTCAACATGATGTCCATAGTTTGCTGGGAGTGCTGAAAGCAGAACAAAAAGCTTCCTTCTCAATTGCAGCTGCCATTGCAGCTGCCAGTGCACAGCTTATTTCCATGTCAAAGGGTGACTATTTCAGCTATTTTGCAGGTATCTTCAGTATTACTTAATGAAGGAGTTATCTGGGGAATCATGATTTATCTGATATGACTAGCAGCAGAGGCAGAAGAGAAAATGTTGATTCTTTGAAGATGAAGATAGCTGCTGTTAAGTGATGGTGACAAATACTTCTAGTTTTCATGCCAGGTCTTACAAAGGACAATAAAGATCCCTCACACCCTTCTGAATCCTATTTTCAGTTGCCTGCACTTGTGACAATATGTAGCTGTTAAGGCTGATTTTCTTATACATAGTCTCTCACTCAGTTTTGAAATGGAAACATAGGTAGATTAACCATTATAGAAAAAATAAAGTTGGCAAATAATGGCTAGAGATCTTAATTTAACTGTCTTGTTTTCAACCTGTTACCTGACAGTTTCAGCTGGTGTTGAGTGGATCTGTTTTTATAAGAAATAGTGAATAATTATTCCTTATTCATTGTTTTTGTATGATTTTTATATTATGCATTTAGTACTATTATTTTATATTTAATTTCATATTATGTTTAATATTTCAGTATTATCTACTGCCTCTGTCTTCTCTTTTCTGCTTTGGGTGGCCCATGTCTATTATTTTGGCATCCATTTCAGTCATGCAACCATCCAAGTTTCCTTTCTTTGAACTTTTTCTAGTTATCCTAGATTATAGTAGGCACTACCAGCTGCAGACTTACCCATACCTGTTTCAAACAGCAATTCATAATGACTCCAACTCACTAAAGTCATTGGTGATAACTAGCAACTGTCAATCTACAAATGTCTAAATAGAGTTACTTTTTCCCTGTCTTTGTAAATTCTTTTTCCCTGTCTTTGTCACTTTGCATTAATGCCATCAGAGCCAGAAAAGCAGTGGGGTAGGCCAGCAACTGTGAACCTGGGTAGCAACTACAGACTTTAACAGGTTTGGCTGACTGACCCAGAGGTAAAGATGCAAGGAATGCAACATTAGGGACACAGAACGCCACATCTCCTTCAGCACTTTTTCTGTCCCAAGGAAAGAGTAACTCTTAGAAATATATATATATATACATAAATTTTTATATATATATAAGGTTTTTTTTATACCCTTCCCATTTTCTCCTCCATCCCACCTGGGAGGCTGGGTTGCACTTGGCTGCCTGCTGGGGCTGAAGTAGAGAGAAAAAACAACAACAACAACAACAACAAAAACTCTTGACAGCTTGTGGCAGTGGCATGCGTCTAGACTATTATGGTCCCATCATAGCATGCTTCTAAATTTTGATTATTTTGATTAGAGGTTTGGTAGGGTGGATGCATCCTGGCAATGTCCCTGCAAAAAATGGGATCCTGGTAGATTCTGTTCCAAGCTTCAGAGTATCAAAACACTCAAAGTGAGAGTATTCTGGGATGCTGGTCAGGTAGAAGGCTGAAAATGGTTGGTGTCCGTGAAATGTTTAGCTGCAAGGAGGGGCTAAAGTTTTCACTCAGGTGGCATACTTACCCTCCTCCTTTCCGCACTTTCCTTCCTTTACTTCCACTGAATTTCACGGCTAGAAAATAAATAAATAAATAAATATATTGCAAAATACTGAAGGAATAACAATGTCCTGCACTGCTAGTACAAAACAACATACTTCACACGAGCAGCATGAATATGGTAAATAAGCTGGAGGATGGAAGTGACAGGACTAGTATAAAGGTGCTATTAGGGCCTGTGGTGTGAACACAGCTGAGTGTGCTGACACTCCATGTGTATGAATCCAACTGCATAAAATCTCAGTACTCATCTACAACAGCCATGGTAATGCACATATAATGACTTCAGTCTGATGAAATTCCCACTGACTCGAAGAGATGAAACATAACCCCCATTTTTAAAAAGGGAAAAAAAGAAAATAAAAAAAAGGGGGGAACTACAGGCCAGCCAGTCTCACCTCCGTGCCTGTCAAGATTGTTGGGTAGATCCTCCTGGAAACTATGCTAAGGCACATGGAAAGTAGGGAGGTGATTGGTGACAGCCAACATGGCTTCACTAAGTGTAAATTGTGCCTGACATATTTGGTGACCTTCTACAATGGGGTTAAGCACTGATAGATAGGGAAAGAGCAACTGACATCATCTACCTTGACTTGTACAAAGCACTTGGCAATGTCCTTCATGATATCACAGAATCACAGAATGGCTGAGGTTGGGAGGGGGCTCTGAAGATGACCCAGTCCAAGCTCCCTGCTGAGGAAGATCACCTATATCACATTGTGCAGGATGGTATCCAGGCAGGTATTGAATATCTCCAGAGAAGGAGACTCCACAACCTCTCTGGGCAACCTGTCCCAGTGCTCTGTCACCCTCACAATAAAGAACTGCCCCTTCATATTGAACCGGGTCCTCCTGTGCTTAAGTTTTGCCCATTGCCTCTTGTCCTGATGCTGGGCACAACTGAAAAGAGACCAGCTCCATCCTTTAACAACCTCCCCTCAGATATTTATACACATTGATGAGGTCTCCCCTCAGTATTCTCTTTTCCAGGCTAAACAGACTGAGTTTTATCAGCCTGTCGTTGTATGACAGGTGCTCCAGTCCTCTAATCAGCTTAGTAGCCCTCCTCTGAATTTGCTCCAGGAGCTCCATGTCCCTCTTGTACTGGGGAGCCCAGAACTGGACACAATACTCCACGTGTTGCCTCACCAGGGATGAGCAGAGGAGGAGAATCGCCTTCCTTGACCTGCTGGCAACACTTCCGAATGCAGCCCCGGACACCATTGGCCTTCTTGGCCACCACAGCACATTGCTGGCTCATGTCCTTGTCTTTAAATTGGCAAGACATGGATTTGATGGATGGACCACTCAGTGGGTAAGGAATTGGCTGGATGGTCACACACCAAAGCAAGGAGGTGATTCTCCCTGTCTACTCTCCTCTCATGAGACTCCACCTGGAGTGCTGTGTTTGGCTCTGGGGCCCCCAGCACAAGAAAGACTTGGACATATGGTTCTATGATTCTCTGATTCTATGACCTGTTAGAGCAAGTCCAGAGGAGGGCCATGAGAATGATCAGAAGGCTGAAGCACCTCTCCTATGAAGACAGGCTGAGAGAGCTGAGACTGTTCAGCCTGGAGAAGAGAAGTCTCCAGGGAGACCTTACAGTGGCATTCCAGTACCTAAAGGAAAGCTGGGGAGGGACTCTTTGTCAGGGAGTAGAGTGATAGGACAAGGGGAATGGTTTTAAACTAAAAGAGGGTAGGTTTAGATTAGACATTATAAAGAAATTCTTTAGTCAGGGAGTGGTGAGGCCCTCTGACTGGTTGCCCAGAGAAGCTATGGGTGCCCTGTCCCTGGAGGTGCTCAAGGCCAGGCTGGATGGGGCTTTGGGCAACCTGCTCTGGTGGGAGGTGTCCCTGCCTATGTAAGGAGGTTGGAACTGAGTGGGCTTTAAGGTCTTTTCCACCACAAACCATTCTGTGATTCTATGATTCCATGTTTCTATGATTCTATGACATTAGAGGAAGCTGGATCAGACTCCTGTTTTGCGCAATTGTAAACTGAAACTTTTAAAAATAGTAATAGATAATGTCTGAGGGCATAAATAAACAATAAAGTGCATCAGTTAGAAATATTTTCAGTATAAATGGCAAGAGAACTAATTAAGACATTTATTTTTACTCCAAATAAAGCTCTGGGTTTGCTTATATGCATAAAATTTGTTGCACAAGTTTATTGCTGAAAGACTGGACAAGGACTCTTAAATCTACCCACATGCTCTATTTTCAGGTGCAATTCAGTACAAATGAACTACTGCTCAGGATTTCATGAATTCCATTAGCCTGTCAACAAGGGTTCAGGAATCTTTGTAAATCTTTGTAAACTGCCATAAGTCAGTGTCAGTGTCAGTCAGACCTCAAGAATCTAACTGAGTTTTAAATGATGCCCGTGATAATAATGCCCATGGTTCTGCGTAGGCTGTCTGCAGGGGAAGAGAAATCCAATCTAACAGTTTGTTTTATCTTTGCCTGAACAACATAATAATTCTTCGTGCCTCATGTTTATTGAAATGCAGGCCATAGTTAAAAGCATGAAGTGTGGCTCACTGGCGTTAGAAGGCAAGAGAGACTTACTCTTTTTGAAAGAAGGCAAGAGAGACTTAGCTATTTGAAACCCCACCAAAAAATAAATAAATAAATAAATAAATAAATAATGAAAACTCGAAGCATCATTAGACAATGACTGGGATAATGCTATATAACGTCCTCTCAGCTCTTGCTTGTTGGGTGAGTCTGCTGTATGCTTCAGCCTGAAGACAGAAGAAGCAGCTTTCATTCACCCCTCCTACACTGTGTGGGACTGTCAAATGGCAGCCCTTGAAAGTAATCATTATTATGACATGACAAAAAGTTTTCTTTTTTTCCTTTTTTTTTTTTTTTAAGAATGGAAAGCAGCCATGAACAACTTGTTCAAGTTTATATTTGTGCTTTTTTCATTTCAGTGTTGCCTCCTTTATAGCAAATATGAAAATCCTTGAATATAAAGAATACTGTAACGTGCATATTTTACACTAAAAACAAATATTTTTTTTGACCGAACTATTTCTCCACTTGCTGGAAACGAATCAGTTTCTGTAAATGTCTAGGATGAAAAAGCACAGCTTGTACCCATTCTACAATTCTGATTATCTAACACCCACATTTAATAAATATACCCTTTATTTAATGGCAGGCTTGATTTTGAAAAAAAAAGATGTGTTTAAGTACAGTTTGAATTCAGGAAATAAAAGCTGCTCTTTCTGCTTTTTTTTTTTTTTTTTTCTTGGAAGAAATTTTGCAGAAATGAGGTTTTGTTAAGGATATAAAAGCTTTTAGCATTTTATTCTGCAAGTAAGGAATGACAGCTGTAGATCTAAGATCCTTTCTGAAGTACATTTATTATCTTTCCATATTCAAAATTCACTTCACACCTGAGGATTTTTTTCCTGAAATATTTCCTGAAAAAAAATTCTGCTTTGGAATGCATGTATATTAGTCCATTTGGACCAATTTTTTATACTCATTTAAGGTAGTCAGTAAACTTCAGTGAATAAAATAGAGTGCTATCTAACAAGAGAAAGAAGGTATTAATTTATAACCCACTGGACATTTGTCCATGTATATCCCAGTTCAGATCTGGGTTTTCCAAGCTGTAACTAAAGCCCCTATTTCCCAATTTATATTCAGTAAAGGTCTGGACCATTCATCAACTTTTAAATGCTTGCTAAGCAGCTAATAACTCGTACTGAACCTAAATGTACATATAAGTTTTTTTTTTGGATAGGCTTGTACCTAATCATGTGCTCTTAAATTTTGCAAAACAAAGACACAGTAAGTGACATAAATTTTGCTTATACACTTTTCAGAAGTTTCTTCTAAGTTCAGATATTTTATCTGATTTTCAGTATATAGCCACATATATTGATAATAAAATAGAGTACAACCTATATTAAGAATGATTATATATTTTTTTTGTGTGTGTTCTCAAATTCCCATAACACTGATGACACATTTCCCATTCAGATCTCTTTAAATCACCTGGCCTCCAGTCAGTTTCTATATTTCTACAAGAGTTCCTCCGAACCAGGTATAGGAATCCTGAGGTGCCTTTTATCACACTCAACTCTGTCTAATGCAGTTCTGCAGGTCTATTTTACTCAAAGACTATTTCAAGGCAATGCTGACTGTCCCTGTAGAAGGAGATCAGTGTATCATGCATGCTGTGTCCTCTAGCAGAGTGCATGGTGGCTACACTGACCTCATTGGGCCCCTCTGAGCGCCTAAAGAGATACTCACAGCCTCTACTACCTAAAGAAGTCCTGCATCACTGCTGTTTCTGATTTAGCTCAATGGTGACAAAAGTAGCAAGTGCAAATTTATAAAATTAAGAATTTCCTCAGAGTTTAACCTTTTTCTGTTCTTCCTTGCTATGTATGTCAGGTTAAGCCAGAAATCTGCACAGCTTCTACCATTCATAATGTTCTGGATGGTTTTCTGAGGAAAATCAGTCTGTAGTAAATCTAGCAACTGTTGTAATCCTACCGTATTAATGTGTTGTTTTGTTTTGTTTTGTTTTGTTTTTAAACTAACATTCTTGTTTTTATTATTCACTGCTTTATAAAGGTGAAAGGGGCAGAATTTTGATTTGTGTGTGGAAGATCTCACCTTTAAAAGCAAAACTAGATTTAGATTCACTTTCCTCTCTATCTGCACCATAACTATTGGATGAGTTTCTAAACATGTTTATCTTCCTCCTATTTTGCCATTAAGGTTTTTCAATTTACCTACAGTTTTGGTGAAGAAAAAATTAAAATAAAATAAAATAAAATAAAATAAAATAAAATAAAATAAAATAAA
>NC_048893.1:180830489-180831698 GCF_011077185.1 Oxyura jamaicensis
AAATAAAATAAAATAAAATAAAATAAAATAAAATAAAATAAAATAAATAAAAATCCTTTTATCAAAAAGTGATTATTTAGCAAAATTTTTCACTCTGACAATTTTGTGGAGGTGCATGGAGATTTCATTCTGGATGGATGAAGAGGCAGTTGAAGAGACAAGAACACTTGGCATTAAATCCAACACTCCAGACTTTGAAATTTTCCTGCCTTTCTCTGGTTTCTCTTAAATGTGTATTTATATAATGTAGTGGATCTTTGCAGAAACAAGACATCTGTGTAACAGCATCTATGTCCACAGGAAACTCTTGTTTCCTGCTGTGTATCACATTAATTGTATCTATATGTTAACTTTGTCAAATACTTCTGCTGGTTTATGTATTCATTAATTCATTCTTTCCTCTGTTTGCTTTTAAGAGATAATTCCTTTCTGTGTGGAAAATGGTGATAGATGAGAGGCAAGAAGGCTGAATTCTTCCTTTTGCCTCTGTAAGAGTCATGATGCAAGGAGTGAATGAGTTTCCACTACTGAGCTCTTGTGCTTCATGTCAGAGCTATGTAAGTGCTTGAGGTCAGAGAGCCTGTTTCCATGCAGGCACTTGTAATTCCAATGATTTTGCATAGTTAGCCATGCTTGCATTTTGGTTCTAAGAATACTAGTGCCAGCTCTCATTAGATGATATGTGAATTAAGACATGGACAGCCATTGTCACAAAGCTGACTTGATATTACTCATTTTATGAAGGCAATTGAACTTGCATAGGGACTTCCAGGCATTTTGAGATAAACTGTGTTTGAACTAGCGAGTAGGAAATCAAAAACAGCCTGGAAATAACTGCCAAGGACACTGTCTGCCAGGGAGTGGCAGGAACCTGCTACTCTGCAGTGGAAGGGGAGCTGTCACCAGCCAGGGTTTTCCCACTATACCCAAGGAGAAGTGCAGAGCAGACCCATGATGGTAACCAGTACCAGACCAGCATTCATCCAGCAAATGCATGGTGATGAGGCAGATCCAAGCTGAAGGCAGAAAGTCAATACAGAGGTTCAGAGGAAGCATGGTACACTGCTTTCAACACACAACTTTAAACTCTTATTTCCTCCATGACAAATTCTGTGATTGCAAGAGCTTATAATAATAGGAATAGGCAAGGCTTCTTTCTTTCTTCTTTCTTTCTTTCTTTCTTTCTTTCTTTCTTTCTTTCTTTCTTTC
>NC_048893.1:180836698-180938440 GCF_011077185.1 Oxyura jamaicensis
AGAAAGAAAGAAAGAAAGAAAGAAAGAAAGAAAGAAAGAAAGAAAGAGAGAAAGAAAGACTCCTAGTAGAACACCTTCAACAGGAGGGATTTCAGGCACCCCAAAATATAAAACATTGGGTGTCCAGTGCAAGCTGTAAATTAAGCAGGTCTGCTGAAAGTCAAGAATGAACTACCCAAAAAACTTCTATTTCTTTCCTCTCCATCTTGTTTTGCTGTAGTCTCTGTCTCTGCTTTCTTTGTCAGACACTTGGGAATGAATTATTCTACTCTAAATTTAATACTTTTTTTTTTTTTTCCTTAGTTTTATTTTGGTGAGGAGATGTTTTCAATGTTTTGGTTTGACAGTCAAATGGAAAATGTAATTATTTTTACAGCCTTAAGCCTCACGGATTATATAGGTGGGATTGTGAACGAGCAAGGTACACAGGAGAAAAAAAAATAAGATTGTAAAATGTCTAATGCAGCATGTTTTACATGTAATGTTCTTTTGTAAGCATAAATTGCCAGGCCAGTAGATGACATTTAGGTCAATTTAATAAAGTTGTTTTTCCTTGGATAATGAAATTCCCAGGTCAGAGGAAAAAAGAAAAATCTCAAAACACCAGGTCTGAAATGAGAGATTATAGAGGTAAAACAGTTTGCAGACTATACTCTGAAAAACCAGAAGGCCAGAAGGAGCCATTAAGATGCAATATACTGACCTTTTATGTAGCTCAGGCTACATAAAATGTCCTTCCTTGCATTATTGTGCATTTGAGTGAAAACACAAAAATGCCTCTTTTAGTGAAACTGCCAGTGTAAGTTTAAACACTTGTAGTGTTCTGGAATTCAGAGAAGGCTTTAAGATTTTAAAATGTGTACCTTATCTGTGAGACAGAGGCTTTCCTTGTTGGTGTTTTCTTCCTCACATAGATTCTCACAAACTGATTTATCCTTCCTTGAACCTTCTCTTTGAAAAGCAAATTAGAATGAGTTATAAGGCAGAGCTTCCAAACTTTCAGTGTCATGGCTTCTCTCTGAACTCTCATTTTTCAACAGTCTTCTGGACACCTAGAGCAGGAATTCTTGACACATGGAGGCATGCTCCCATCACACACAAAAATATAATTTTCTATCCGCATATTTAAAACTTCCTTTTTAAATGTATCCTAGAATATTTTTAACCCTTTGGGCAATGTCAACATAGATTTCTATATTCAGATTTTCTACTGTGATCCTCAAACTCTTTTTAGACTGCAACTAGGTAAGGCTCCCCCTCCTTCCCCCCCCCCCCCCAAAAAAAAAAAAAAATGTATAATCTGCATTTTGTAATCTTGGATATGAATTTGTATTTATCCCTCTTGCTTCATGTTTTGTCTGTCTGAGCACTGCTTAACACCATTCTCTTCATCAGTGTCAGAGCCTGTTCACTCTTCCTAACTCCTCGCTCTGTGATCTGTAAATCTTATCTGCAAAGACGTTATGTTTCCTTTCAGGTCACTGAGAATAATGCTACACACTGTAGAATGAAACCCATATACCTGGAGGTACTTATGAGAAGAACACACACTTAAAGACTATTCATTTACAGTTATTTTTAAAATCGATAACGTCACTATTTCTTAACCAATTTATCATGTGAAATTTTTCTGCTATTCTAGCTTCTTAATCAAAATATATAACGTCAAGTCAAATATTTTCTTCTCTGCTGAAGTTAGATCAATTCTGTTATCTTTATTGACCAGCCTTCCCTATTATTAAGAAATTCAAATTTAGCTGAATAAGCTCTAGTTCTTGTCAACTCAGTGGATAGACATTAATAAAATTAACTTCCTTACATGCATGGTAAGGACACTTCATAACAGAGGGAAGGAACATCTTAATATCTCTGTTCATTTTCAGCCACCTGAAGAAGTTGATGTACCTGAACTTCTGTTATTAGGGAGAGAGGGCATGAACGAGCCTTACATTTCTGGCTGGAGGAGGGCAGAGGGCTGTCCCATGTCAGTAGGAACAGGCTCCCATACCTCTGAATCTCTGCTTTCCAGCAAGCAGCAGACATCAAGATAGATGGATGATAGATTTACGAGCCCTGTCACAACTTCTGTGACTTATTCATGCCTTCACGGCCCCTAAAGCAGCCAGCAGAGTGGGAGTCTCCAAGACATAGGATAGATAGAGACAAGATAGAGATACAAGCCCCATGCATTATCATCTTGGGTTCCTCTTCTCCACTCTCACTCCCCCACAGCATGTGGATACAACTACATCTGGTGATGACAGCAAAATCACTCCTTTGTTTGTGACAAATATCATCAACCTTGTGGTATAGAGGATGGTTAATAAGCAAAGGAAAAGGATTAACCTATTATAAAGAGCCTGAATCTGATCTGTAGAATTAATACATCTGCTTTAGTAGATAGACCAAAGGATATTTTACCTGTGTAGAGACTGTGGGATAATGATAACTTAAATATGTAACCCAGGTGCCTTAAGCAGCATGAGTCACAGGCTGTGAATGAGCAAAACCTGCTTTGACCTTGAGAGTTGCAGAATTCAGTTCTGGACTGTAAATCAATCTTTATTAAAGGCTCATTGTTGTAAGTTGCTGTGTATCCTGGCTTAAAGCCCAAATTGTTTAAGGACCGGTTTAAATATAAGCATATGAGTAGTGCCAGTGCTGTCAGGGGGACTGTATTTGTCATCCACACATGAGTGGTCTGCTGGAGCAGAGGGAAAATGTTCAGCTTCTTGTAAGATCAAATGCTACAACAGTGCGTGGCTCCACAGTGAATCGCTCTGCAAAATATTTCTCTTCTGGTACCAGTTTCAGGACAGCTATTGATTTCATATCTTTCAATAGCTTTTCCTACTGCAATTATGACTGTACTTTCTTATTCATCTGAACATAACATGAAATAGATATCTGCCAGAACAAGCATAAGTAGATATAAGAGATCCTCATTACTTTGTCAATTAATTCCTTTGTATTATTATGTAGACACTGTATTCAGTTATAAATATCTTATAATGCAGTGATTTGTTAGTGTTTGATTAACCACATAATAATTCTTGGTTTAAAAAATTGATTGTACATGAACACTGCACACTGTTTGTTACTTGCCCACAAATGATTGTTCCACAGCAAGTGAACACACTGTGCTCTTTCTTTTTTTTCTTTGTTTCTCAGTAATCTCTTCCTTTTGAGATCTCCAGCACTGTAATCCCTTACTTTCTACATTCCATGGATTAAGTCTTCTTTTCCAGCATGACAGACTTTAAATAACTTAATGACTAGGTGTCTGCAAATCCCTTGCCTATATTCTAAATAACAATACATGGTCCTCAGTGAATGCTGAGAATGTAAATCAGCATTACTCTTGCTGTTTATAATATCAGAAAAACCCACAATTGAATTATAGCCTTATGTTCAGCCATGGACCATGAAATTAGTGGGTAATAGCAATGTACTGAAACTCATACCCTATAAAAAGGATCAGGACTAAAAATGATCAAAAACATGTTTTTACAGAACTGCCCTTCACATGCAGCCTGAGTCACTGCTGCATCACGCAGTAGAGAAAAAGGTGAAAAGTTGAATTTACATTTGATGCCAGCTGGTTATTAGATAGTGTAAAGACTCTACAGTTGGTCTTTAAACAGTAAATAACAACTTAAAAAACCTACTGGGCAATCTTGTATTAAACTTTTTCATTTTGTATGGTGACTTTAATGTGTATGTTATTGACTGCTATGCCATTTTGATGGAAAGTACCTGCAGGGACGGGTGAGGACTAAATCAAATTAGTTCAGTGGGTGAAAATCTCAGGTAAAAAGTGACCTCCATGGCAGTGCTCCAGACACACAAAGGTGCAGAAATGTCCATCTCTTTGCATCTTGCACCATCTGCAAGGGTCAGCAGTGGCCATATTTCACTACTTGGTAGCCTTGCTGCTGAGATGGAGCTGCAAGGTGCCCACCAATGCAAAAGCAGTAAGTCCAGAAAGGTGAGAAGCCAACATCAACCTCACCATGGTTGGGCAAGACTGGCAGGCAGCTGCATCAGAGGTACATGTGACTGATGGGTTGGTGCTCACTCACAAAACTCTATGTGTATTTTATGTTTCACTCACAGGAATTAAAGCAGAAGGTTATGAGATCCTGGTCTGAGAGGTGCAGGACTTCAGTTGCCCTCCTGTGGTCTCTGATTTTGACAGTGCAGGTCCTTCATAACAGGGGAATCTTTCGCTGATGGTGATGAAGAGCACAAGTAGCTCCTTGCTGGGGCTAAATACCTACCATTTAGTTACAGCTTTTCTCAGGCTGAACGTCCAAGCTGATTGCACTAAGAAACTTTGGTTCCAGCCTTGTGTTACTTCTAAAAGTATTGCCCCTTAATGCTCTGTTAGTCATATGAATAAGATGAAACCAACTCGGATATATATGCAGCTTGCTCGTCTTTCATTAACACATCCCACTAGAATCCAGCATGTTTTTTCTTACTCTCCCTCATCCTTTTGAACTTGGTTCATTTTCTTAATTTTTCATTGGCCTAATTTACAGTACCTGAGGCCATTGTCATCCTTTCTGTACACATAGTAGGCAGTTTCTAATGAGTTGCTATGAAAGCCCATCCTCTTTTTATCTTTGGAACTTCTGTTAGTAACTTTAAACAAGCAGTATTTATCCCTAGAGCAAATCTGTTCTCTGTGTTCCTGTTTTTTTTTTTTTTTTTTTTTTTTTTTTTTTTGTAGGTCACTGTTAGTCTAATGCTTAATTTTTTAGCTATTATTTTTTCACACAAGGTAATACCTTAAAAAAAAGTGCACCCTTAATCAGGGCTTTACTTTAACCTGCTTACATTAGTGGCAAGAAAATATTTAATTCCTTCTAAAAATTTTCTCCAAAGTTTTCTGGGGGCATGGATTAACCAAACAGAGCCCTGACATATACAGAAAATGTAAATGAAAGGACTAGTGAGGCAGGACTAAGTTTGATGAAAACCATAAAATTCAATGTGCATAAATTTAAGCTGAATTCCTGAATACATCTAGAGAAGATAGCATTAAAATTCTAAGGTTAAAAATAATACAATGTATTTGGCACTCAATCACTCTTTTTATTCATGTCTCTGAAAGCACTTTCTGAATAATCATTCTTGATGTCTTGAAGGAGGAGAATTTTTCCTCCTGAGTGTACTGAGGCACCAAGAAGTGACTTGTCCAAGTTCAAACACAGACTGATAGGTAGGAAAGGAAGAGGTTGACAGGTGACCCTGTGAGCTGAAACCCTGTACTGAGTCTGTTTGGGATGGAATTAATTTGTTGCATAGCAGCCCACACAGTCCTTTGTTTCAGATTTTGACTAAAATGGTGTTGATAGCATGAGGGTATTTTGGCTACTGCTGAGCAGCGCTTGTGCAGTGTCAGGGCCTTGCCTTTTTCCCACTCTGCACCGCCAGCAAATAGGCTGGGGAAGGGCAAGAAACTAGGAGGAAACACGGCCAGGACAGCTGACACAAGCAGACAAAAGGTGTGTTCCATGCCATATGTTGTTGTCCTGAGCAATTAAAGCTCAGGGGAAGAAGAAAGAAGGGAGACAATCATGGTGATGGTGTTTGTCTTTCCAAGCAACCACTATGGGTGCTGAGGCCTTGCTTTCCATGAGATCGCAGGACGTCTGCCACCTGATGCGAAGTAGTGAATAGCATCCTTGTTTTGTTTTGCTTGTACAAGCAGCTTTTGGTTTCCCTAATTTATCATAGTCCATGAGTTTTATAGCCTTCCTTTTATTTTCTCCTTGTTCTGCAGGAGGGTGGAGTGAGCGAGAAGCTCTGGGGGTGTTTGGCTGTTTTCTGGAGACAACAACCCACCAAAAACTGTCAGGACCAGTGTGTGTTTTCAGTGCTTGAATGAAGTCCTCTGCTCCAAGAGGTAAACCCCACCAACCTCAAGTCAGCACCTGGGAACTCATATGTCAAAAATACCCCACATTTTCAAAGAATTTTAGGTTAAGAGAAAGATGATGCTCTGCTACATACACCATGAAATGCAGGCTCTTTTTCATCCGAGGTGAAATAAGATTATTGATAACAACTATCTAAGTGGAATAATCAACCTATCAAACCACAACATGCTGTAATCAACAGTTTCCTGACCTTCTGTTAAGATCTCAGTAGAAGAACTTTAGCATAACAAAGTGTTCCCTAGATCAGCAATCAGACAATATCTTACAGGTATGATTCATGTGCTTGGAATAGAGTAGTATTTTTTTTGTTCTTTCAAAGTACTTACAAATAACAAGTAAAATGTATAACAAAGCAGTGATACAGATCTAGTTTTTAGCAATAAACTCACAGTAACTGTGAAGGAAAACAAACAAACAACAAAAAAAAAAAAACTGTCAGCCCTACTACTTCTTCAAGACAAGCCAGTGTAAGCGTGCTTGACATTAATTGCTTCCTTAAAATTTGTCTCATTCTTCTGAGCCATGAGAGAATGTGCATAATTCAATTTTACATTAGAATGTTAAAGGGATATTTCTAGCCTAATAAAAGCAAACAAACTAAAACAGTCCTCTCTGAAAGTATTCCAATTTTATCATTATCTTTGCTGTAATTGAAAGAGACTCCGAATATTATTTTCAGCTTCTTTCTTCATATTATTAAGAGCATTTTGGTTTAATTATTTCCCTTGTCTGCATATATCTTTCAAAATGCACTGTAGAATTAAGAGGTGGCAAAAAGAAAATCAAACAAATCCCCTGTCCCCCTCAAATTTTATTACAACAATAAAATCCATAAATATGGCAGAAGGACTGTCAGGTGGAGGTAAAATTTCATTTTAACTATTTTTGATTCACTATGTTTCAAGCTGACAGTGCTTGTACCTGGTTATTATTGTTTGACAGAAATAGTCCTCATTTTAAGATAACTTAAGGAAAACAATTTCAATTTAAAATACTGCAGCACCATGTTGAACAAATGCACTCATAAAGCAGTACAACATGTATTGGTTAGGGTTTAATGTACAAAATGGCTAATAAATTACAAAGGTATAATTTAATAGCTGGTTCATTTTCACAGTTTATAAAGCCTTCATTTTCTGTAATTCTGCTCATATTTGAAAGTGTATGCAACCTATACTATTTGTAAATAAAACATCAAAATGATCAAGTGATATTTGGGGATTAGTTAGTTTCTGTATCAGTATTGATAATTATGTAGTACTTCTACACATACACATGTGTGAGGTTGAAGGAAATTTTACAAGGATAAAGGTAAGCTAAACAAGTGCTCCCTTCCTGTGTATGACCTTTGACCTAGTCAAAGAGTTATTCTTTCCTCACATTTTCAGGAGGACCTTTGATACCCACTGCTTTTGTCATTCTGTTGTATATGATACACACACTGCCTCACTGACATGAAAATGGCTTGTGCAGAGGTTTCTGATGTCCTTTTTATCCCATGCTTTTTTTTTTTTTTTTTTTAATCCATTTTATCCTATAATTTTTGTTCACAGCAAGGCAGAATGCTTTGATTCCTAGAACCATCCTTGGGGATCCAGAAAACTTTCAAATCCCAGTCACTATCTTGGCTGCATCCACAAACAGCAGCAAGATGGCAAATTCCAGATGCCAGACGCAGATTCCTGCTCACACGTGAAAAGTTTGACTTGCCTGTGGTTGCTCAGGCAGCTGCTCTAGCTGGAAGCAAGTGAATCAACATGTCCTGCTTCTTCTTACACACTGTCATACTGCACACTTAAGTTCTTTAAGATCCCTTACCAGGACAGTTGAAGTTGACTCATGGATCTGCAGAACTCATCGACCTACGTGAATACTCAGGCTGTACCCTCCTGTCCCTGGTCAGCCCTAACAACTAAGCACTGCTCAAGAAAGACTCACCAACAGCTCTCCTATTGTTCACTGCCAGCTCCACATTGGCACCTCTGCAGTAAAGCTGCAGTGGTGGTCAGTCAAACTGCCGTCAGCCATTCTGTCTTGGTTGTCAGAGCATCCCTGCATAGTGCAAACCCTCCTGTTTTCTGCAGCAGTTCCTCTCAATGCTAATGCAAGAAACTGTTGATAAGCCTAGACCCAGAATAGTGCCTTTTGGCTCCATGACACCTATGTAAAGCTCTCATTGCTAAGTTAGTTGTCTAAGTCCTCCACACAGTACACAGGGATGAGTATACGCTAAATAGATTCAGAAGAGTTAGCATAGGTGCACAACGTAGGCACAAATATTAATTTACAGGCATCTGTAAATAAAAAGAAAGGAGGGGTGCAGGCTAACCCTTTCTTGACACAATTGTTTAGATGTCTTATGGTGCAATTTTGGGAAGGTCTTCCTGTGATGGTTTTACTCGGGTGGGCAACTGAGTTCCACCACAACCACTCTCTCACTCCCCCTCCTCAAAGAGGAACGGGGAGAAAATACAATGAAAGGGGCTCAAGGGTTGAGATAAGGACAAGGAGATTGTGCAGTAATTATTGTGATGGGCAAAACAGACTCAGCATAGGGAGATAGTAAGATTTATTGCCTATTACTAACGAGCTAGAGAAGCAAGAAAAAAAGGAAAGAAACCAAAAGCACCTTGCGGGCCCGGCCATCCCCCCCATCCACCCTCTTCCACCTCCTCCCACCGAGCGGTGCAGGGAAACGGGGAATGGGCGTTATGGTCAGTCCATAGCAATTCTTCTCTACCGCTCCTTCTCGATCACTCTCATCCCCTGTGCTGTGGGGTCCCTCCCACGGGATGCAGTCCTTGCTGAACTGATCCAGCGTGGGCTGCCCACAGGCAGCAGCTCTTCAAGAACTGCTCCAGATATGGGTCCATAACACGGGGTCCATCCCTCGGGAACACACTGCTCCAACCTGGGTCCCCCATGGGCAGCAGCTCCTGCCAGGTCACCTGCTCCTGTGTGGTCTCCTCTCCACGGGCTACAGGTCCGGCCCAGAATCTGCTTCGGCAGGGGTCTTCCACAGGCTGCAGACTCCATCAGTGCAGGTCCACCTGCTCCACCGTGGTCTCCTCCATGGGCTGCAGGGGGACATCCTGCTTCACCATGGTCCTCACCACAGGCCGCAGGGGACTTCTGCTGCGGCGCCTGGAGCACCTCTCGCCCTCCTTCTTCGCTGGCCTTGGTGCCTGCAAGGCTGTTCCTCACTCCTCTCACTCTCCCAGCTGCTGTGTGGTGCAGCGTTTTTTTTTCCTGTCTTAAATCTGTTCTCCCAGAGGCGCAAACAACATCACTTATTGGCTCAGCTCTGGTCAGCAGTGGGGCCCTTAGCAAACATGGGGCAGCTTCTAGATCCTTCTCACAGAAGCCACCCCTATGGCCCCCTGCTACCAATACCTTGCCACATAAACCCACTACACTTCCCTCTGGGTGATATCTACAGACAGTTAGTCACAGCACTTGCATCAATCTGATCCCTCCTGTGTAGAGAATTTTAAGCATAGGGTTTTTAAAAATCTGAATTTTGAACTTGAGTACCTAAATCCTTTCATAACTGTATGTTAGGGAGGCCAACAGGTTTGGAGTGAGAAATACATTTACCAAAGTAATAACTGACCATAATAAACAAATAAGTCATACTGCAACTGGAGCTTAGGAGGTGGAACCACCCTTGGAAGAGCCAACGAAGCACTTCTCTCTTCTGGTGCAAGAATAACAGCAGGGAATGTTTTGTAGTAATGCAAAATGTAGTAAAGTTTTTGTAGTAATGAAAGAAATGACATGGGGAAGCTGGAGTAACTTGTGTAGTATTCAGTGAACTTTTCTCAAGTGAGTATATAATTTGTATATTTTGGACTTTGGGGACAAAGCGTAAGACAAGTTTGATTATTTGCCCACTATTGGAAATTGACAGTGAAACTCCAGTGACTTTGACTGAACCAAATTAGAGTTCATGGTCTGTGCTTTAAAGACTTAACAATCTAATTTTGGACTGGGGCAAAACAAACAAGCAAACAAACAAAAACCACAAAACCCAATTAGGGAGGAAAGGAATACAAAGTCCCTTAGGTTACACTCATGCCTTTGCTGGTTTTGCTACATGTCTCTAAATAGAAGCTCTAAATCACCACTTCATGAACATCATGAAGGGTAGGAAGAAGGATATTTGCTTTTATTACATGCTACTACAGGACAAATACCTATTTTTTGCATCAGTAACACAGCTAATTTTCTGCTCATGTGTGATGAAATCACTTACATGACATTATTGGAGACATCTGCAAAAGCATCTGTGACTGATGATGTTTTGTTTTTACCAAAATAACAAACTTATTTCTGTACTAAGGTGACTGTGTACTGCCTTTTCTCAGAGCCAAAAGCACTCCTGCAGACCTCACTGAAATGCAGATGTGGGATTTCATATACCACATGTCTTATCAGCTGTCACTCTGATGATTATGTCACTAATTGCACCGTATCTCACTACTGTTTTGTACCGCTCTACTGAACTGCATTTGGAAATGGATATTAATGTAAAACCTCTTCATTAATATGTACCTTCCCATTAATTCCACTTCATGTACTAGCTATGGTAAATTCTCATGCATTGCGCAGGCAATGTAGATATTGCAAGGAGAAAATGAATTCAGTTTCTGCCTTTTAGAGCTTATTCACTTGCTTGTAATCACAGATGAAAATTTTCCTTCTAAGATTCAATTCTCCCACTTTAGCTCAAAGCCTTTACAATTTCATACTTGGGTGTGATATTAAATTTTAATCCTTGAGGATGTTGAAATGTATTTCAAGCAGAATGTTATGGGCATAATGCACAAAACAGATTCTGAAACAACAGACAGCTGCTGGAGTTTTGTGATTTTGGTTGTGTTTGCCTTCAGTGTCAGTTGAGTAAGCTTTCTTTGCTTTGCTTTGCTTTGTTTTCTTCAATAGTAATGTTCCAACACTTTCAAGTCGATAGATTTCTTGCTCTAAACCTTTCTGTATATCAGTTTCATCTCCTGGAATACCAGAAAGTAAGGGTCAAAGCTAATAATTATTGTGGCAGAAGGCCTTTCCTTTAATCCTCCGTATCATACTCATATTTTTTTTTTTTTTTTTTGTTCAGCTGAAACCGTTATTGTACTTTATCCAGAGCTTTGCAAGCTCTACAATATTTCTGATAGTAATGAAAAAGAAATCTGCTGAACCAAAGGAAAAATTAAATCCTATCAAAAGGTTGGGGTTTCCCTTGCAGATTTCTCAGCCCACTGAATCCTGGTGCTCTGGCATATACACATTTGAAACTCATTTCTATTTGCATCTGATTATTTATTTATTTATTTATTTATTTATTTATTTTTCCCACAGAACACGTTTCACAGGATTCATTCATTCATTCTTTGTCCCTCTGAATTGGAGGCTTCAAATTGCTACTAGGGACAGGGAGGGAAAGGGGGTTAACTTTGGTTTGTGTTTAAATCTAAAATTTAGTATTTAAATGTACTTAGAGACAGAATATTCCCACTGTTCAATTATTTGTCTGTGAGATTAGGACAGTTCTGACTTTGTACTATGTACTTTCTGTGTTATGATGTTGCCAGCTTCCAGAGGTAGGATTTATTTATTTATTTATTTTTATTCCAGGACACACAGTGGTTTCAGACTGATCAGCAGACAGAAATACCTGCAAAGAGTGGTTCTACATATGTTAGATCTGAATGGTTCTTTTGAGGCACCTGTCTATCCCTACGGACTACTGAGAGTGCTGAGGAGTATCTACTTCCTAATTTAAGTATCTCCATTAAGTCCTGAACCCCAGACATTTTTTCTGCATTGTACATAAATTCACAGAATCACAGAATCAAAGAATTTCTAGGTTGGAAGAGACCTCAAGATCATCGAGTCCAACCTCTAACCTAACACTAACAGTCCCCACTAAACCATATCCCTAAGCTCTACATCTAAACGTCTTTTGAAGACTTCCAGGGATGGTGACTCCACCACCTCCCTGGGCAGCCTGTTCCAATGCCTCACAACCCTTTCAGTATACTATCAATCTAACATACAGGTTCATTGGACTGTTTCACACAATTGGATTTTGAAAATCAAACAAGCCATGGATATTCCTACAGAGAACTTTCATGCTCTGAAGTAGCTACAGAAGGCAAAGGAGATGACTAAACCTGGAGGATTGTTCGTAAAACATATTGCAGGGCTGTATGGCAGTGATAATAAATGTTTATTGTCCCTGAATCCTTGAATGTTTTGAATGACATATACAGTTAAGTGCCCCAGGGAAAACATCACAGATTTGAGAATGGAAATGGATTAATTAAATAAGCTAAGTTTTTTAGGAGGCTTAAGATGCATTTCTGCATATGAGATCAGCTATTGCTTGGCCACTGTCCTAAATACATAGATGTAATGCTGTGAAATAGACTAGGAACCAGATCATCTCCAAAGGTTTTGTTTGTTATATCCCTCTCCTCTGTCTGTATGGCCAAATAAACTGAGAAGATGAGATTCAGGTAATCCTTAAGTGCCTAAATTAAATCTACATGAACACAAGACACTTCAATCCTGTAGAGAAACTCAAAAACACCTGCTTAGCCCCATTAGGCAGATAATATGTCAGCAGTGCTGAAGATTTTCATCAAACAGAAGGTGTCAAGATATCTTTGTCATTAATGGGATTTACGAGCATTTTTTGAAAATGATTATTTTCATTCTTATCTACATAGATGGGATGAATCAGATCTTAAAATGGCCTATGTCATTGCTCATAAACTTGGTATATGGTATAGCCAAGATATACTCATTCAAATTGGGGGCATACAAATAGCAAGGTTAGATAAATCCTGACTCCTGTGCCTAGAAACCAGTCTAGTACAAGCCTATCTTCCTAGAGCTATTGATCTAAGTGTACATATCCTATTGACACCAACTGTGAGGGGTCCACAAACCGGGCAGCCCTGTGCCAAAGTTTTCTAAAGAAGCCAGTTCAGTCTATTGTCAAACCTTCCAGCCAGCCAGCTTCATTAATAGCATTGCCATTTGGCCCCTTCTTTGGGTGTTCAGCACCCAGCAGCCTCAAACCTATTAAAGGTTTCAAGCACTTCAAACAAATAAAGCACATTCAGTGAAAAGTGTTATTGTTGTTTAAATAAAAATACTAAAACAAACTGCATACAATTGGATGAAGTATTCAGAGATATTTAAAAATAACTTAAGCACTATTGTAGAGGGTTTAATTTCAATGTATTAAAATCCTCAAAGAAAAACAAGACATAAGGGGGAAAAAAAAAAAAAAAAAAAGTAATGACAGATGACAGCTGTTATTCTGATTTACACCATTCAAGGATTTGAGCTAATTAAAATTGACCTACTAGAGCTTTGGATGAACTGATGAGGTTTGAAATACTCCTGGGTTTCTAAAATGAAGTATCATCAGAAAATCGCTATAGTGATATATGCCTCCCTATCTGGAAAATTTGAATGAGAGTACTTCACTGATGATAATCTGAAAGGGACTGAATCCCTTTGCTTCTGCTTCTTATTTTTAAAGCTATATACTAATTAATAAAATTAAATCCTGGATAAAGAAATCTGTTTCAAACAGAAGACTAACATCACTTTCAAATTTCCCTTGAAGAGTACTGTAATGGCTTCTGCATCTGTTTTTCAAAGAGCTGGGCATTTGTTTGAGTCCCAGAAGCTCAAGGTGATCTGAATAAGCAACAATTTCTCAGAAGCATCTATTTCTGAAAGTAGCACATAAATAATCTAGATTTTGCATAGCATCTATTCCTTTCATAAAAGTCCAGTTACCTCCCTGGGAAAAGATTGAATTGTCTCATGTATCAAAGCAGACCAAAATTTCCAGCAATGTATCAAAGCAGACATCAGTCTCATCATACCTGGGCTACCTTTTGCTCCACATTCTTTGAGACTGCACCTTTAGTTACCTGCAGGTCCAAGTCCAACAGTGAGTCCAGGCTCACCAACAGCAGGCTGGTGTTGTACCAGGGACACATCAACAGCTGCTGAATACAGCCAGTACCTCATCACAGGCCAAGCTCTGATGTACGCATGGAGCTGGAAGGGGTCAGGACTGCAGTCCAACAGTCTGAAAGACATCCACAGCTGTGTTTTTCTAGTCTCCATTTGTCCATCCTGTACCAGATACTTCCTTGGAGCAGTTTGAAGCTGAGGCTATGTCAGTGGCCCAGCACTGTGTATCCATATTGTATTTTCAAGAAGCCTGAATTCAAACCAGTCTGATTTCTGCCTACAACACTCTGCAGCCAGCCATGCCAGGAGCCTTCCAGGGAGAACATGGGCCTTTCTTTTCTACCCAACCTGTCTTTGCAGGTGGGCAGAAGGAGTTGCAGAAGGAGGTTACAGAGGGCTGGATGCAGTAAATTGGCTCAGGATTAAACATGAACCACGGAGCTCACATGAAATTGTCTCCTAAAGTCCTGGCTGGACAATGCCACAACGTGCTGAGAGGTGAGTGGTGTCAGTACGCATCAAATATGGCTTCAAGCACACACTCCATGGGATATGGAGCACATATGTATGGGGCAGGGTGCACTTAATCCTACTCCAAAGCAGTTTGTTACACTGCAAGAACAATTCATTCTACTTCAGGGTAACTTGAAAATAGTGTACTGACATTTGTGAGGACTTGAAAATTGTTTCTAATCTGAGCGCTGTTACCTATCACAAGGTGAATACTGCCTCCACTGAAGTTCACTAAAGCCTCCTTGGTTTGAATGAAGCTAAAGATTAACCCTTTGCTGCCTTTGCTGACTGCAAGACTAATGGACTAATGTGCTGTTGAAAATGATTTCTGAATGCTATAGTGCCTAAATTCATGGAGTGTAATAGAGAATGACCTGTTCTGCAGCTGCAGCAGTTAGTGCTTAGCACTTACTTCAATAAGATCAGGGCTTTGCAGGAGGACAGAGTATTTTCTTTCAAATTGTCCCCAGTTGTGATTACTCTGTCACGTCCAGATTGACCTGAACTTCTTCTGCCTGTGACAGTTCCATCATCAGAAGTACTGGGTAGTGGGGTGCAACTAATTTTCCTTTTTTTTTTTTTGGTAGTGAGGCAGGTAGAGACAGGGTGTGGTATTTGACCGGATTGATCAGTCTTCCCAAGAGACAAAGATTGTCACAAGCACAACACTGGGGTAACAATGCACTATGTGGCCTCATTGGAAGCATCTCCAGTAGCTTAGCATTCTCTGTCCTGTCCTTCATCACATGCTATAGGCATGCTTTAATACAACTCCAATTTGTAATAAATCCACAGCTTTCTGTTCTGTGATCAAAGCCTACAGTCCACTATTTTGATGCCTAGTTATATTCTCTTTAGAGTTCTGAATTGAAAACCTGCCCTGCAGAGGATAGTTGCAATCTTTTTGTTTGGCTTATTTTCTCAAAAGTTAAGGCTCCTCTATTGTTATCCCTGTACTACTGTCCACCCTCAGCATGGAATCTTAATCAAGATGGAGGTCAGAAGACAGCAGGGGAGTGAAAACCAGCCCTGCAATCAAAATGGGGCTTTCAGATGGATGTAGATATATTGAGAGTGTCCCTGGTTTCAAACAGTGCTCACAAGGTGTAGGTAGACACCCCCAGATCCCTTCCCGGGGAGCTGCTGTGGCTCATTACAGTAAAGTGATCATGCACATAGTTGCTGGCTGGAGATGCTGTGTGCTACCAGCCAGAGTGCACAGCAGCTGGGAGAGTGTCTCACCCTTTTAAATCTGTGCTGGAATTTAGGACTCATTTAACCAGCTTTAGTTGCTTAGCTAAATAGTTGACAGCAGCCTATAAGCAGCTGAACCTCTCTGCCTCCCTGTTTTTCTCATAAACATCTCTTCTATTTGTAGGCTTACTTGTCCTAATACCAGAAATTCATCACAGTGATAACTTCCTACCCCATCTTCTCATTAAATGCAAAACTCCACAGCACCAGAGAGCTACATGCTGGACTGCAAATTGCTGCCCTCCTCTCTTTCAGCAATTATAGGCTTTTTCAAAAACATAAAAACTGGTCAGAGCTGCCTGGGGATTCCTACATTGTTTGTAAAAGGCCATTACACTTCCACATCTCTAACCACCTCCAGCTCATGGGACAGGCTGCTCACGTCTCCACAAGTACATGCTTCAAGTTCTTGCTCTCTCTGTCAGAAATACTCCTAGGCTCAGAGCTGCTTTTTAAGAGCATGCTTTCTGTCAAATTCACATACTGTTTACATCGACAAAAGCACTTGCACTAGGTTTATTATGAATCATAGTGCCTGCCAGGGGAAAAACACTGCCTTGCACCTGGACGTGCAAGGTGTGAGCACACATACACTGAGGTGTACCCGTCCTTATCTGCAGTGCAAACATGCAAGGCCTGACCCAGCACTCTCCATGCCTCCTGCCTGCCTTTGTATTGGCTGGCAGTGGACCGTGAGTTATTTCCTAAGTAAGGCCCTAAAGCATCTGTTTCAATGAGAGAAGGGACTAGTAGGCATCACACATTTATAGTACATATTACTTACAAGGGTAACAATGCTCCAGACAGCCAAATCTTGCGAAAATACAGAGGAAATCAGGATTTCACTTCTAGGAAAGTGGTCTGGTTAGCACCAGATAATAAATTGTAATATAGATGAAACCAAGGCCTCAACAAGAAGTCGGAGGAGAGAAAAGTTCTGTGCAAGGACATCAGCCAGGAGCAAATAAATGCGTACTCCCCTACTGCCATAAGCCAAAGGCCGTGATTGCACTTTTCCTTCTGTCCCAGTTTCTGTTACATCCTCCTATGGAGCAAGCAGAGGTGTCAGCAAGGAAAAGGACTGGTGGATACAAACAGGTGTCAGGGATGGAGGCTGCAGAGCTCAAATATTACAGCTCCAGTCTTGGCCATTCTGCCCACCTATATGTAACCAATATCACCTGCATGTAACTAGTACTCCCACTACTTCTGAAATCTTTATACTCTACTGATAACTTAGATTTTTTTTTAACCATATTTGTTTTCATATTTTCTCCTGCTTCTGTACCTATTTCCTCAGACAGGCAGCTTTTGCTGCACTACTATCTGTATAGCAAACAGGCAAATTTAACTCTAGGGTCCTCCACATCAGCACTGAAATGCCGATATCTTTGCTTTATTAGTGAAACTGAACTGGCCTCCAAAGTCTTCACTTTCAAAGACTTTTGTGTTTGTGTATCTTTTTTGTTTTGAAGTAGGCTGCCTCCCAGCAGAGTAGAGAGCAGTGCTTTAGAAAAATCCTGGAGAGGTTTGTGGTTTAAAATGATTTTTTAGAAGGGTAAATTCAAAACTACCTCCAAGAGAGGAAGACCCTTCTCTTTCTTTTAGGAATTTTTAAATCAAAATAAATCATAGATAGACTGCCTGTGTGGAGTCCAATAACAAGGCTCTTCTGCAAACTATTTTAAATCCCTAACTATAGTTTCAAAAAAGTTTGTGCTGGTTTTCTGTTTGTCTCTACAACTAAATACTCAATAAACAGAAAAGTTGTAAATAGATTAAAGATAGAATCACAGAATCACAGAATCACAGAATCACAGAATGGCTGAGGTTGAAAGGGACCTCTATAGATCATCTAGGCCAACCCCCTGCTGAGGAAGATCACCTAGAGCACACTGCACAGGATGGCATCCAGGCAGGTTCAGAATCTCTCCAAAGAAGCAGGCTCCACAACCTCTCTGGGCAACCTGTCCCAGTGATCTGTCACCCTTACAGTAAAGAAGTGCCCCCTCATATTCAGCCAGAACTTCCTGTGCTTCAGTTGGTGCTCGCTGCCCCTCATCCTGTCACTGGGCACAACTGAAAAGAGACCAGCTCCATCTTCTTGACCCCTCCCTCAATATAATCCCATTGTAAACCTCTTGAATCTTATCACATGGGAGTGGCTTGCTTGAATGCCACATTCACACATATGAGATACACAGTTTTAACAGAATATGCCAACAATATCTGTGACAATGAAATGAGCACATATCTGTGTCAGCGACAAGGACCCCTGGCAGCCTGGTGCACCAAGAATGTAAATTCAGAATGGAGAACCTGGCTTAGAAGAGAGTGAATAGTGAAAGATGACATGGGTAGGTAGCAATGAGTGGAACTGAGGGGCTCATTTATGCACCTCAACACTTCATGTTATTGTTCTGTGGTTTTGACTTAACTGGAATTCTGCTAATTTCTGTCTGAAGCTCTCCAAGCTGTCTGCTTGAATTTGCAGGCCATTTCAATTAAAGCTCTAAAAAAAAATTCAGGCAACTGTTTTGGAAACTCTATACTCCAGAGACACAACTTGAAATATGCCCCCAGAGCTAGTTCTTGCCACACTGAAGAAAATCTACATCCAGTTTATAATCTTTTTCATGGCTGTACTGGGAGGAGGGATCAAGTTCTCTCTTCTGCTCCCAGTTTCTCATGTGCTGGCTGCTAGGCTTGTAAATCTGGGGCTTCTTATGAACCAAGGCTGCGCTAGGACCAGGGGATGGAAGAATGAAGAGAAGCACCCTACTTTTACAAAATCGTGTTTTTTACAAAACCATAACAAGTTGGATTTTTCCATTTTCTTTTTCTTTAGAACACAGAATTTCAGAAACAAATTCACTATTGCAAATTGCTAGAGGCCGGGTTCTTATTAACTCTTCCATTGCGTTCTCTGTCTTAAGCAAACATCTTTATCTCAAGAACCCTGGCAGCTACAAGCTTCAGAGTAAGAATTTGATCAGTGTCAAACATCCTTGCCATGTTGATGTGCATCTGTTATTGTTCACTGCTGGAGACTGGCTAGATCCTTGGCTGAGGTTGTTTAGCCCTCTTAGCACCATTATACTTTTAAATTTTTTGATATTGAAAACTTTTTGTTCATTCATTTTTAGTTATAAAAGAAGATAATTAAAACAGATGATGGAAGCACATTTAGGAAAAATAATACTGCTCTAACTACATGGGGAAAGAGGAAAAACACATTGGCCAAGGTAGTAGAGGAGTTGTATTTTTCTACCTGAAGCACTAGTTAAAAGGCATGGGAACTATCATGTTTTGCATTATAATTGGAACTCTTAGCTCTTGAAAGCTGTTTCTATGCCATGTTTCTATAGTGCCAAACCCTTGGTTAGCTGGAATGCTGGCAGCATCATTTCCTGCAGCAGTACTTTCTTTGTGGCATTATCTTTTAGGAAACAGGATTGCTTGCTTAATTTTACCTGTGTTAATAGATATGGATTAATTTTGAGAAAAACAGACCAAAGTAATGAATTAGGAAAACAAAAACTCACTTAATTTTGGGGAAGCTATGAACTTGACACAAATCATTATGTTAGCATAATCAGCTTTTTTCTAATCAGCAGTTTTACCCAATCTCAGTCACGTACTTGAAGACCAAGACCAAACTTGAGCTCTCGATTTTTCTTATGGACCTACATGTTCTTACACTCCTGGCTATACGCCCAACTTAAACAGGAAGGAGGAGAGTTCCCAAAGTACTAATTAGACTTTTCTCCCAGGAAAAAACAACTCTGAATTCAGTGTTGTCTCCTTCACATGAAACAGGTCTAGAAGTGGCATGTTTAATTTCTTGAGCAAGTTTTCATTTTTAATTACTAAGATATAATATAGGGAAAATCTGAAAAAGGTAACAGAGGGCTCACAGTGCATTTGGTGTCATTGGAATTTCATGGTGTTGAAAGATAGTGAGTGGGCAAGAGCCCAGGGACCTTTCTGCCAAAACTGTTCCTGCTTGTGCAGGAAGTGACCACATACATTTCCTCCTCTGATACATAAATAAAAAAGCTTCCATCCAGGAGGTAGAGTGCAACTGCATATCCCAGGATAAAATTCATCTGATGGAACACAGATGCCTACACTTGTGTTTCTCTATTTTATTTTTTTTAAGATGGCAGAGAAACAGGCACTAAGGTATGACTTATCTTTTCTTGGGGTAGGTTTCTAAAGGAAATTACATCAATTGTGCCTGAAATTTTAAGTTTTTATCTGCTCCTTATAAAAAGGATGACAAGCCCAGATGCAGGCTTATAAAAGTAGACGGGATGAATCTAAGCTGGTGTCACAGAGGCACTGTGCTGCTGCCCTGTGAAAGGAATCATAATCAGTGGAGAAAAAGCTACCAAAAAAAAAAAAAAAAAAAGCATTTTCTACTCACTATTTGAGGTACCCTAATCCTTATGTATCCATAATATATTTTTCCATATTTTAAAAAAATATCAACTGTTGGGTATGTATCATGAAGATAACCAACCTTTTGAAAATGATCCCAGTGATCTCCTGCTTAGTGCAATCATAGACTGTAATGTGTAAATTCTGGCACTCCGTGGGCCTTGACATTGTTTCCATGTGCAATGTAATTGCTTCCAGATAACCTATCTCATGACCTGGGAGTGTAGTGTAATTTCAGTGTTGTACATCTTTTAGTCTCATGATGCATTAGCCATTTGATCTTCCTGAAGGGGACACTTCAGCAGGTATGTATCATGAGTGGCAATGTAATTGATAACTTTTCTATATGTACAGCCTGAAATACCTAGATAAAATACTAGATTTATAGATACTGTTGCTTTGTGCCCAGCATCTATAATTTCCATCTGGTGTGCGTAAAGGAAATTTGTTTTCCCCTAAATATGTCAGTCTGTTAAATGTATGTTGTTTTTGATCTTGAACATAAAAGGCACATTTAACATTAAACTGAACAATGTACCACCAATGCTTTCGTGTGAGAGCAATATAACCAAAAGCTTTAGTTCCACTGAAATTGATCCAGGTTAGAAGAAGAGAGAATTTAGGATTTAGTTTAGTTAGTTTACCCGTGTTTACCTGGTATATTTGCAGTGCCATGTTCAGTATGGCTAACACAGTGCCACGTATAAGTTCTGTAAGATGCTAATTCTGAGAACCACTGTGGGTTATGTTTTAGAAATGAGCCCAGGGCACAAGAGTGGAATTCAAATGTAGTGGAAATTTTAAATCTTGACTCTCTTGAGGTCACTAAATGAAACTGGCTGGCTTTTGTAGTGCCGGAACTGTGGAGCAGTGGTTTGCACTTCATCCTTTATTGAGATAACACAGCTGGGAGCAGAAGCAGGATTATAAAGCATTACTCTGGGCTCCTGGGATGTTTCAAACACAAGGATTGGAAGGGGACTTCCTTTAGGAGCACTGCTACTGAATGGAGGACCAGTGCTTTTGAAGACTGTTTTGGCCATGTAGATCTCATATTTCATAGCAGTCAGGAAATATTAATGCCAAACAAACAAAAACAACATAATGATCTCGTACAAGTTAATATTCTTTCATTCACATCTTGCAGCTACAGAAAAGAGCAATTCTTAATGCTTAATATTATATTTCATATTCATGGGGTTACAGCAGATCATCTCTGAAAAAAAAACTTCAAGGTCATGTTAGCTACAAGTAGGTACTAGCAACTCACAGTAGAATAGGTAGAAAAAAATAATGGATCACCCAAGATGTAAGGAGAAGAAGCAGGGAACACTCAGTTAATTTTTCTTTCTCAGGGTTGCTCAAAAGTCCTGGGGCTGTAGCAGAGGCAGCTCCTTTCTTCATCACTCTGGGGAGTTGGGGTGAAAAGAAGGGAGGGCAAAGCTCTCCCCAAGAACAGACTGGGATCAGACAACATATCCGATGTCTGAACAATGAATGCATCTCATGGCACTTAGTTTGCTCTTCAGCAGCTCTTCAGCTGAACCATGGGTCAGAACTGTTCCTTGTTCAGCAAGCACCTGACCCTCTGCTGTACCACAGGCACATGTTTGATAAGTGCTGCCTGGGATAGGTTTCATCCTTCTCTAGTCTCTCCGTCATTGTGATTCGGCTGGAACTGCAGCCATGCCTTGTAGCTGGGCCTCCTGAGCTGGGGCATGCCATGACATGGACATAGAGTAACTAGGGATTAAGAATAAAAAGCAGAAGGATGCCATCAACATCTGATATTATCAATGCCAACAAAATAGTATATCTAGCCTCCACAAAGATCTGTGGCTTTCAAGGCTTATTTCTCTACCTGAAAATTGTTGGTAAAGCTGCAGGTTGACTCCAGCAAGAAATGAGTCTGCAGCGGACAAAGAGGGAAAACAAGATTGTGAGCAAAATCAACAGCCCTCTGTTGTCACAAACAATTCAGGTGCATCAGATGACTCCATCCTTTTGGTGTTTGGGATCCATCTGAATTTAAATGCTTCCCATTCTTCCCTATTAGCCTTGCTGGAAGGCTCTTCCACAGTTTCACTGGAACAGCAAATACATTTTTTTTTTTCCTAGTACTAATTTTAATTTATTCCTTTTGCAGTCTATGTCTGTTCTTGCTTGTAAGAGCACCGCCTTTACATTAAATAGCTTTACTTTCTCTCTAGTGTATTTATAAAGAACATTTGCATCACCTCTCTGTGACCTGTGTTTTGTTAAACTATCTGAGCATTTAATTTTCACACAAAACATACTCTCTACTACTCTCAACATCATAATTGCGCTTCTCTGAAACGGCTTCAGTCTGAATTCATCTTTCTTGAACGTGTCTATGAGGATTTCAAGGGTTAGCTCTACAAAGGGGCTTTCAGGTACTTTACTATAGAAATAGAATTCACAATGTTGATTTTGACATAAAAACTCTTTTTGTGTTGGATGAGAAAGGTTGAATGACTAAAGATGAGTGCAAAGAATAGTGGGGTATATAAGCTTACCAAGAGAAGGTACCAAAAGAAAAGTAAATAAATGCATACATACATACATAAATACATCCATACAAGAGAACTCTGATATCTCTAGCATTAGATTTAGGTACCTACTTGCAACCTTGAATAAGCATAGTTATTCTATCCCCTTTTTGGTTTAGAAAGAATTTGTGTTAATCTTGCTCTGAAAGTACTTGAGGAGCAAGTTTGCTTTGTTTAACATCCCAGATCATTGAAGGCTTTGAAGAAATTGCATGTTAGTGAAGAATATTGCTGACTCTAGGGGTTGTATGACACCTTTTCCAGTTATCTGGATTATCTTGAATGGCATCAAAGGAAAAGGGGGACTTTTATGGCATAGTTCTTCAACAAATGTTGAAAGTGTCTATTTACCTTTGTCAACCACAGGACTCTGACATGGACATCTTCATTTCAGCAGTGAGAATCTGCATGAGGTGAAACATATTCAATGTAGGTCTTTGATTATAAGGCCCCTTCCAAGGAAGATACCAAGTGCTGGTGGTGAAGTCAGAAGAACCTTTGCTGCTTGATGCTTGGAAAAGTGTTTCATTAATACTCCTGCTGTAAAATTCACTGCTGTTTATGCTATTGACAGCTGCATTTAATTCAGCTGTCCTTTACCACAATTTGATGACAGATGTAGTGCTAAGATATACACAGTAACAAGAGTAACAGTCCTTAAATAATAATAATAATAATAATAATAACCCAACAGAATACTGACTGATTTAATGATGGGTTAATATTTACTTCTAGAAAGTTCTTAAAGACATTCTTCTCACATGCACACTATAAGAAGGTCATGCTTGATGACAGGGAGACAAAACTATTTGATCTTCTCCAGTTCTGTATCTTAGGAAGTTTGGCCTGAATGGTTGCTTGGTGTCCCCAGAAATCTGAAAATCATCATCTTTTGGGGATTTTCTGCTGCTCTGCAGAGAAGTCAATGCTTTCATCCACTTCTTTCTCCAGGTATCCCAGCAACAAAAAGCAGTGGCATGTAACTTCAGGTGTTCTTCAGGGTTTCATGGAAAAGAGAAGGCTCCCAAACTACTTTTCTTTTTTACAGTCCTCGCTGTTACTTGGCACTTTTAGCCTGCTCTCTCAGGAACCATCCTTTTGTCTTCAGACCAGTTAGGTGAATGCAGGCTATCACAGAATGCTTGCTGTGGTCCCACAAAACCAGCTTGGCTCAGCCTGGGCTATGATGCCAGTTCTCCAGCCAAGATGATGGAGAAGAGTACAGACATCATCTTTCATTTTAAAATTCCCATTATACAGTCAAATGGGGTCACTCTATGCATATGTTCCTTTCACAATGGTGGCACCAGCCTTACACAAAGTATTTGGACATTTTAATAAAAATAATAATAATAACCACTAGAGAAAGCAGTGGGAGCTCATAATTCAATTTTATCATTTATATTCCAAAATGTTTGTTATTTCATATTTTCACATATAATTAAAGGTTCTTCAGGCTCAGCACAAACACGGATTCATGTTTTTGTGTATGGAATATTTTTGTACAGTCTATACCAGATGAGATCTCACAAGAGCTTTTGCAATAATATTAGTACTTCCCAGTAGACTGGTTTGTAGGCATGTTCAAAATCCATCTGAATTTACAGCTTTCATTTAAGTATAAAGGGCTACCCACAAAAAGCATCTTACAGAACCTGTCAGAGAAACAGTTCATCTGCCTCTCTAAAATGCACAAAATGCTCGATGTTCCAAATACACAAAGTAAAAGAAACTGATAAATATTTTCTCTCTTCTTTTTCCAAGATAGCAAGCCAAGTCATTACCTGGAGCAACACAATGGGTAGCACTATCAGCCAAGGCTGTCATGTTGGAACGGACTTTTCATTTCACTCATCTTTGAGCGACATAAGCACGGATCAGCTGTGGGGAATCAAAAAACAAAATCTCTCATATTTCTCCTCTAGCACAGCCTGCTCAGTGTATGGTTCCACATCCAACATAGATCAATATTCAACACTTTCGTCTTCTCCCCATCAGCAAATGCATAAGCAAGGTGTATGGAGACTGACCCTTTCAAGGGTTTTTCATGCTTCCAGGCAAGGGAAGAACTGTCATGTTACAAAATCCAGGGTAATCCTGGTAATCCTCCTATAACAGGGTAAGAAGCACAGTTTAACTAAAACTATTATAACTATTCATCTCAGTTATGTTTTAAGGAGTGTGTCAAGGAATAGGAATTTTCTATTGAGGACTAAAATTTCAGTCCATATGTTAGTCATAAAATCTGTCATAATACCAAGAGTTTTTATTTATTTATTTATATTTTACAACTAGCAGCAACATGACTTAGGTGTTCTGTTTCTTTTTCAGGGTGAGGCGGACTGCATTTAACCATAACTTTTGCAAGCAGAGGACAGCTGGCTAGCACACTGCCACTGGGGACCACTGTTAGCAGAAATGCAGACCCAGAGAGTGATTGCTTTTAGAGAACAGAAAGACCTATTATTCTACAAAACTGGCAAGTTCTCTCTCCTACATCAAGTTATTCCTTTTAATCCCAGGAGCCTATAGTTCACAAAAATCCTGGAGCAAGTAAAATAAGTTATTAAAAAAAAAAAAAAAAAAAAAAAAAAAAAGTACCATCACCACAAAATGGTGAAAAGGGGTGTTTAAAATTGCCTAACAAAACAGCATTTTCAAGTATATTCATAGAACACATGAAACAAGAATATTCATTGCAAAAGCAGACTCTTTGTTCTTTACAAGTACGTCCCCAGGGCTTCTCTGCTGAACAGTATCATTTCTGTTACTGTGGCATAGCTACAGAAAGTCCTAATTGCATATGGTGCTGTAAGTAACAGTTCCAAGAATTCTGACCTTAGAAGTATTTTAGGAGAGGGAAGTGGCCTCAGACCAGCATTTATGACAGATTCATGAATTACCCATTTTCCGTAGTATCAGAATAATTCCTTAATATTTCCTCCAGTTAACTGCTGCAGAGTAAATCATTTAACTCTTTTTGCAGTGATGGTATTCTCCAAGGGCAGAACAGAAGAAAAGGAAGAAAGATTTTAAGGAAAGGAAATAGGTGATATAAGACCAACTGACATGGAAAAGTGGAAAATTCCATGCAAGATTTTGTGCACCCAAACTTTATTCAAGTTTTAAATCTGAAAGAATTTTGGCTTTTTAAACTTTTTATTCCTAGTGTACTGTAAAAAGAAAGTAGATTCAAATACATCCAAAAAGAGAAAATACAGGTCTCACCACATCTCATAAAAGCATTATGTAGCAAATTCTGTTCATTATGTGCAAGAAGTTTGATTTGCTACTTACTGTTTTGGTATGAGCATCTGTAAGCTAAAATTAATTAGCTTACTAAAATTTTGTTATTGGTTTATTTTTCCTTCTCCAATGCAGTGTGGTTGGAAGACTATAACTTAAGTTATTCCAGTAAAAGTTTATTTCTCTAGAACTGAACTGGAAACAGAAAACTTATCTAATTCATTCACACAACCAAAACCTCTTGATTCAAAAAGAATCAGAAGGGATTTCAGAATGTTAATATCCTACTGCTTTCATTTGAGAATGTTACTTTTGTATAGATCATCCAGGGCAAATTAGAGCACTACACAGGCACAAATGGGGAAAGATAGGAAAATTGCCAAAATGAGATAAAAGTAATCAAAGCTGGCATTAATGGTTGATTATTAATATTATTGCTTGTTGACTTTCAAGGATCACTTCCTCCAAGCTCAAAAATCATCCACCCCCACATGCAGGTAGCCAATCAGAAGTGTCAGGAGGCCTGAACACATACAAGAGGGATGTAGAACTTCTAGAGAGAGTGTAGAGCCACCAGTGTAGAGCCATGAAGATGATGAAGGAATTGGAGCATCTGCCTTATGAGGAAAGACTAAGTGAGCTGGACCTGTTTAGCCTAGAGAAGAGAAGATTGAGAGGGAATCTTATCAACCTCTACAAATACCTGAGGGGACAATGTAAAGAGTAAGGGGCCAAACTCTTCTCAGTGGTGGCCAGTGATAGGACAAGGAGTAATGGGTATAAACTGAACAACAGGAGATTTCTTTGACATATGAAGAAGAACTTCTTTACATTTTGGGTGACAGGGCACTGGAACAGGCTGCCCAGAGAGGCTGTGGAGTTTTCTTCTTTGGAGATATTAAAAACCCACCTGGATGTGATACTGTATAACATGCTCTAGGTGACCCTGCTTGAGTGTGTGTGGGGGGTGGACAAGATGATTGTAGGTCCCTACAAGATGATTGGAGGTCCCTTCCAACCTCATCCATTCTGTGACTCAGTGACATATATGTGATCAATAAACATTCATACCTTTGGTATCTCAAAAGAATTTTCTTTAAAGGCTTCAGAGGACTTTGACACCCCTTTCATAAAAATAAACTTTCAATTTATTCTGCTTTTAGTAAAAAAACAAAATAATAAGTACTGAAAATCAACTTTTCACAAAAACACTTTAAATATTTTACATTTATAGTTCATGCTCTGTTTGCAGAAACCCCAAGATATATTTTAGCTATAATAAATGTGCTCAGCTTGTAAGAAACAGAGATTAAGAAAGAGTATAAGACATTCCCTGTTTCTTCCTCCTCACTAGTTGGTGAATGAAATATTTCATTTTAGCTCTGATTTCTTTTTCAAGTTTCAGGTACTATCTCCACCTATGAATGAGGTCCCTGCTGCTGTAGATAACCTGGAGCAAAGGAACATTCTAATTAGGTATATAATGCTAGTTGTTCATATCATGAAACATCATGTAGACCTTGTTGAATCAAGAAGTTTTAGGCTTTGTATTTGAAACCTGAGGATACATGTTCCTTTGCAAACTCTGGAAATATCACTGTTGCAGACCCTGATATAGAAATCCATAAAAAACACCTGACTTTTTGTTGATAAATTGAATAGTAACCTGACCTTCAGCAGGCTTGTTTGTTTGCTCCACAGAAATGTGTTCACAGATACATTAAATCAAATCTTCTGCTGGTGGCTGGATGGAACAGCTTTTTGAACCCAACATCTAGACGCCTACAGATGGGAATAGTAACTGTGCAAAGTGTCTCCAACTCCCTTCCCACCTCAAGAGGCACAACATACTATCTACACAATGCTTCTGTCCCTTCCTGGTTCTTTGTTTGCTTCATGTTGCAATTATTTGCCCACTATCATGCTTTAATACCATTAACATTTTGCAGCGTAATGGAGTTGCAGAATATTGATGGCATACTGAGTCAACCAAGCAATTACTGTGGAAAGGCCCAGAAAGTCTACTGTACATTATAAAAGCATTAAAGTGTGAGCACTTTGCAATAATGATGGAATTATCCTTATTCACTTCCTGCCGCTTTCCGAATGTCACACACAAATTGAATACTAGATAATCATATTCCTACCTGGTCATTTTCCACCTTTAGACTCTATATCATGTCAGAAACACATGTATTCTTTCACTGCTTCAGCTATGTGGGCTTGACTAACAAAAGCTTGCATAAAGAATTAAACATGTTAATATAGAGAAATACTTTTATTGTTTTCTTTCTTGTTCACTATTTGATGAACCGAATTTTTATTCAAGTTCAGAGTGATTATAGTTAGACAATATTTTTTTTATTTTTTATTTTTTATCGTTTGTAGTGAAGTAGTTGAAGCTAACAGAATATGAATTGCCTAGCACATAACTGTATTCATGGCAGAGTAAAGATAAAAACAGCTTGTCTGGGTCAGACAAGGGGTCTATCCAGCTCACTTTTCTGTCTCTCCATTGGCAGTAGCAGATGCTGTTTCAGGAAGACACACAGGCCCCAAGATTTTGTGCTGTCCCTTCTCCTTGTACTTACTATGACTCCAGTTGTTGTTAGGGTTGTTGAACATTATTAGGATTGTTGTACATTACTTTCTTCGCCTGTTAGTATCTCTTTGTGGACCTATTGCACAGGGGTTGTGTGATGCCTTTTTGAACTCATTGATATGATCTGCATCCACAAACTCTTATGGCTATAAATTATGTAAGTTTACTACCCACTGGAAATAGGTACTTTTCTTTATGTATTTTAACTCAAGATTCTACCAGTTTAAACAATGTATTTTTATGTAATTCAAGGATTGCACAATTTGGTGAATAACAGTTCTGTATTTACCTTATCTACTGGTTTCAGAGCTTTGTAAACCTCAGCCACAGCTCACCCAGCCTTATTGTCTCCAAAGAGTAAGAGGAGAACAAGAGTCTCTTCCTGGCCTTCGTCTCTTCTCATAAGACAGCTGCTCTATCCTCTTGAACTCTTAGTTGCTTCTGCTATGTGGCTGTACCAAGGTTTTCATAGAAGCAAGATACTGTCCTTTGTTATGTTCTCAAATATCTCATCTCTTCTTGATGAAGCTTGTTATTTTGTTGTCTTTCTGGCTGCTGCTGCACACTGAGCAACAGTTTGCATGCAAGCCAGCACTCAGTCCACATTGTAGACCTTTCAACTGAGACACATTCCTAGGATAAAAAAACATGGTCCACTATTCCTCTTCAGTGTCACACTATCTACCCCCAGTGCAGCTGGACCAGACAAACAATGTCATGTACATCCACCATATGGTCCCATCAGCATTTGTAGTTCCATCACCTGGCTGATATGTGTCATTCAGAGGAGGTCTCTTAGGTAGACTCCACCACAGACCTTCACAGACCAAAGGCAACCCAGATTTGTAAATTCTGTGGTCAAGCTTGCCTTGCACACGCTGCACATGTGGATGCAAAGCTATATGTGTAATTTGAGGCATGGACACAACTTAGGGAGTAGGCTTTCTGGTTCAGCTTCATAAGCCACAGAGCAGAAGTAGTCCTTCTCACAGCGTAGGGCTCTGTAAACTCTGGTACAGAGCTAGCTATAAAGAAAAAAGTGACTGAAAGCTCTTTCCTTGAAAGCAGTGTATATGTTACTCCCCTCTTAAAGCAAAGATGAGTACAGCTCAGTGGAGGGGGTAGACTGACACAGAACAAGTCAGAGAGATATTGACCAGAAAACTATAAATCCCAAATTCCTCAAAATAGAAAATGTGTGGACCACGTCTTTATTTTGCACAAGTGTCATTGCAAAAAACTTTTGAAAATAGCATAATCCCCTTCCCAATTTCTATCCTTCAGACAGAAGAGCAGCTTGGTGAGTACATGCACTGGCTGTTATTACCTTGTACCACATGAGCTGAGAGCATCAATTGCTTCATTTGATGTGTTTATCAACTGGTAGTATTTACCTCATCTGCTTATGTTTGAATAGGTTGGCTGAGTACTTTGGCACTAATTTATCTTTTCAGCCAGCTGCTTCTTTTGTATTGAGGTTTTTAGGGATGTTTTTCTCCCTGGCTACGATATTATGAATTGGATACAGACCTGCCAACCTTGTACTATTCCCTCTAAGAGAAAAATAACTGATGTCTAGAAAGAGAAATGGTGGTAACTTCAATAGACTTCAAGCATATTATTATTTCTCCAATTAATTGGCTGTTACAGTTTCCTTTAGTATACTTGTTATTCCAGCTGCTAATGTTTGTTCTGCTTCTTTATTTGTAGAGCTCTGTCAACTTCCAGGGATAAGAGCAACACAGTTCTTTATACTTTTTCCCTCTTTAATTATTGATTAATTAGTTCTCTGGGATTTCTTTACAGATCTGCCTGATCTGTAAATAGGACAATATGAGTTCTTCTTTGAACAACTTATGTACTTCTTGATTTGCACAGGTGAAATGGGTACATACAGTTAGTTTTATATCTTATTGCTCTAGAATGGGTGAGATGGCCAAAGAGGTCATGATATGCTGAAGAACAATATCATGTGACTTCCTATCAAACAAGAAGAAATAACAAATGCTGAATGTTATTAGAATTAGCTGTTTTGTAGTTCACATTAGTTTTATAATCTAGGTTGCTGTTGCTTTCCACTTACTGCTGGCATGAACACCACTCGCTTGGTAGATTAAGCTGATGACAGCTAAACAAAATAGAGCAAACTGAGGGCTAATGAGAAAAGGCTTGGCCTTGCCATCACTGTCTATATATGGGTTGGCAAACTCTGTCCTTCTTGTCTGGTAGAGATCCTTAGATTGTAATTAATGCCAAGAACTATGTAAAGAGAAGGATGTCATTAAAAATAAAAAATAAAAAAGAATAATAATAAAAAAAAGGGCAAAGGTTTGTTCTTTGGATTCAACAGTCATTTACAGCTGATTTATCCTTTTTGACCTTGCATCAGGGTTTCTTCCTATCTTATCTTCTATCACTTAGAAAGAAAAAAAAAAAAAAAAAAGTGTTTCACTCTTTCACTTGAATGTTTATTAAATACAGCTAAACTGAAATTCAGTAAAACCTTCCTGCCTCAAATCGAATGTTCTCACTTTTCCAACAGAACCTAGCCTTTCCCGCCCAAAAGCTCAAAGATTCAAGAAACAACAAAGCATATGGATAGGATCAGCTGTTTCTCTGGAAGAAGAAAAGGTCATTTCAGTACTGCTGGAGTGTTTTTTTTGTGTGTGTTTTTTATTGTTTTGCTTTGTTTTGTTTTCATGGAATTGTAAAAGACCTAAAGCTTTTCTATTTCAGTCTGAATTCTGAAGGCACTAGAAAAGGTTTTTTTATTCTTCAGATATGACAGTAATTTTTAGGTGACTGTGCAGTTAGTTTTTGTAACACAGATCTCATCATGAGCCTGAAGGTACTAGTTCATTTGCAAACACTGCAAAAAAAACTGCAGTGTACAGTCTGCATACAAAGCTCATTGGAATTTATATGATTTCTAAAGCCATTGTTCTGAAGAAGTGAATTAAAAACAGAGTATACAGAATTACACAAAACTTGACTGGATAAAGTCCATGGGAATATAGTTATCTGTACAGTCTGTAATCTATATGCTCAGATGTGCAACACTTCTATATGCCACAATCCATTTCTGCAGTCCCACATAACCAGGGTTCTAGGCAATGGTACTAAGATTAGATGTGCCCCCAGTTCTAAGAAATCCCATTGCCTTAAACTCATTTCATCTGTCATCATATGACATCAGGCCCTTTTATAAAAGAACCCAGAATTAATTTACCCACCAGAGAGCAACTATGTGATGGGGCCACAAGGGCAGGTATTTGTTAGTTAGACCTGATGTGCCCAGCCATTGAAAGGAACACATGAATCACATGGTAACAGAGATGTCCTCCATATTCTGTAACTGTAAAATGATTTAGGGCTCAGGATAGGGCTCAGGAGTATGGTTCTTGCTTTATGTAGAGTATAGATGTGTTAAGTCTTGTATCTTCTTTATTACACAATACTAGATGATGAATGGAAGGATCTATTTTGTGCTATCAACTCTTTAATGGCTTCTCAGTCTATTATCATCAACTACAGCTGTCAAATCAGTCGTTCAGACTCTCATGGTGTCACAAGTGTAATAAATATTAACCAGTTTTTCAGAGCAATTTTAATATGTTTTGCTATACAGCAACAGAACCTTTCTTGATACAGTCAGTAATGCATGGACATTACATGTAGAAATGTTGTGGTACTTGATAAGGATTAATGTGTTTGTTTATTACATTGGAAATGATGCCTTCCTGAACACCTTTACTGCTCTTGTCATGAAAAATCACTTTACAAGACTCATCCATAACAATGTAAAAGTTAGATGTCTAAACCTGAGCATGCCACCCTAGATTCCCCTTATACAAAAAAGGTAACTCAAAAGGGTGATTCTTAGGACATACCCTAAAGCCAGCTTTGCACCACCTCTATCATCAGACTAGGGTGAGAACCCTGAGCTAGGTTTTACTGACTATCTGAAGACCACATTGCTATCAATCTTTTATGGTAAATGAGCATATCCACGTATGGCCCAATCTTCTCTAGACCTTTTGTGGTGACTCCTAAAATAATGTTCTGTGGGGTAAGATTCAGTTCAAAGTGACCAAAATAATTCAGGGGGTTATTTCATTGTGTAAAACTTACTGTATGTGCTGTGTGCAAAAGAATATGGTGTGGGCATGCTTGGTCATGTAAGGATGCAAGGTATTGTTATAGGACTACCTCAGGTGCAGAATGCTATATTATCGCCTAGGGAGGACCACTCTGCCAAAAGCACCCAGTGCTCTCCTCTAGGAGAGCTGGGTAACCCTTGAAAGTAGGCATTATTTCTGGACAATCTGAATTTCACTCCCAGTCAGGACCTGGGAATGAAATGGGGGCTGACAGTGTAAATACTGATCTTGGATTGAGTTGTGTCACCCCCAGAGGTGTCTATTTCTCCACTGACTATAGAGACAGCCTAGAAAAACTACACAGACTTTGACTTATGATTTCCTGAGCTAAAGCAGATGAATTTCTCCACTGACATCAAAAACACTGTTTGATCTGTGTCTCCTTAGGCTTGTTGTGCAATACTGAATAGGAAGGGTCCAGTGTGAGAGCCCGATAATGTGGAATGGCTTCTGTCCATGCTGCTGAGGACAAGCCATTTTACAGCACACCTCTTATGGAAAGAGACAGATGAAGCAGTTCAAATCAGGGACAAGAATTAAACAGTGTGGCTGGTCAGTGTCTGAGCTTACTCCTTCAAATAACCCTCTTTCATACAGCAATATAGGCCTTCCTATAACAACATCCAGGCAGCATGCTCAAGCATGTAAGACCATGATAGGGCTTTAAACTAGAGTTGAAGGGGGAAGGGGATAAAACCAGGCACACCAGTGATGACCTAAGGGACGGTGTGCTAGAATCAGAGGGACTGTGTGCCAGTGAGGTCCTTCAGTCAGCTCCACAAGGTGCTGCGTGTAGGGAGGCTCATTTGAAGTGCTTCTACACAAACACATGCAGTATGAGGAATAAAATGGATGAGCTAGAAGTCTTGGCCCAGTCCCACAGCTACGACATCATCAGCATAAGCGAAACCTAGTGGGATGAGTCCTGTGGCTGGTGTGCTGCAATAGATGGTTACAGGCTCTTCAGGAGGGACAGGCAAGGTAGGCGAGGTGGCAACGTGGCAATGTATGTGAAGCATGAGCTGGACTGTGTGGAGATTCAGGTTGGCGATGGCAAAGTTGAGAGCCTCTGAGTAAGGATTAAGGGATGAACAAATAAAGGGGATGTTGTTGTGGGATTCTATTACAGACCACCTGGCCAGGATGGCAATGCAGATGAATTATTCTTTGCAGAACTCGAGATCAACTCCCCTTGTCCTTATGGGGGATTTCAATTTGCCAGACGTCAACTGGGATCACCACACGGCTGACACGAGCAAGTCCAGGAGGTTCATAAAGCACCTAGATGATAACTTCTTGGTGCAGATGCTAAGGGAGACAACTAGGAAAGGTGTCCTCCTAGATCTGTTGCTAGAGAACAAAGAGGGACTTGTGGGAGACATGGCAACTGGCGTCCATCTCAGTCATAGTGACCATGAAGTGGTTGAATTTAGAATTTATGGTGACAGAAGGAAAACTGCCACCAACACTTCAGCCCTGGATATGGGGAAAGCAGACTTCAGGCTGCTCAGGGAACTAGTCAGCAAGGTCCCCTGGGAAACTGCTTTTGAAGGCATTGGTGTCCATCAATGCTGGTCAGTCGTTAAGCACTGCCTCCTAAAAGCACAAGATCGGGCAATTCCAAAATATCGGAAGTCAGGCAGGCAGGGCAGGAGGCTGGCCTGGCTGACCAGGGATCTTCTACTGGAGCTTAGGCAAAAAAAAAAAGAAAGTGTACGGCTGCTGGAAGGAGGGTCAGACAACGAGGAAGGAATACAGGGATGCTGTTTGTGTTTGTAGGGAGAAAACTCATGTGGCCAAAGCCCAACTAGAGTTGAAGCTGGCCATGTCTGTGGGAGACAATAAAAAAGTCTTTTTTAGATATGTGAACAGAAAAAGGAGAACCAAAGAAAACATAGGTCCACTGCTTGATGGTGAAGGTCTCCTCACAGACAATGACATAGGCAAAGCAGAGATGTTTAATGCCTTCTTCGCCTCTGTCTTCAATGCTGATGATGGGCTTCGAGACCCAGAGTGCTCTGAGCTGGAGGACCATGATGATGGGAATGACAAACTCCCAACCAACCCTGAATGTGTGCAGGATTTTCTGCTCCACGTGGACTGCTACAAGTCCATGGGTCCGGATGGATTCATCCCAGGGTGCTTAAAGAGCTGGGTGACATCATCACGGGACCTCTCTCAATTATTTTTCAACTGTCTTGGGAATCTGGAGAGGTCCCTGTAGACCGGAAGCTGGCAAATGTTGTGCCAATTTTCAAGAAGGGTAAGAAAGAAGGCCCTAGCAATTACAGGCCTGTCAGTCTCACGTCAGTGCCTGGTAAAATTATGGAGAAGATGATTCTTCTTGAATCATTGAAGCACACCTGGGGGACAATGCAGTCATTGGTCCCAGCCAAGATGGGTTCATGAGGGGTAGGTCCTGCCTAACAAATCTGATTTCCTTTTATGATAAGATCACCCATCTAGTCAACCAAGGGAAACCAGCTGAAGGACTTCAGCAAGACTTTTGACATGGTTTCCCACAGGATCCTACTGGACAAAATGTCCAGCATACAACTTAACAAAAACATAATACAATGGGTGAGCAATTGGCTGACGGGCAGGGCTCAAAGGGTTGTGGTAAATGGGGCCACATCAGGCTGGTGGATGGTCACTAGTGGGGTCCCTCAAGGCTCCTTTTTGGGCCAGTCCTCTTCAATGTTTTTATAAATGATTTGGATGTAGGACTAGAAGGTGTTTTGAGCAAATTTGCCGATGACACCAAACTTGGAGGAGTTTGGATGAGGGTGGAAAGGCCTTGCAGAGAGATCTGGACAGGTTGGAGAGCTGGGCAATCACCAACCGCATGAAGTTTAACAAAAGCATGTGCCAGGTCCTGCACCTGGAACAAGGCAACCCTGGCTATACGTACAGACTGGGTGATGAGACGCTGGAGAGCAGCCCCGCAGAGAGGGATCTGGGTGTTGTGGTTGACAGCAAGTTGAATATGAGCCAGCAGTGTGCCCTGGCAGCCAGGAGGGCCAACCGTATCCTGGGATGCATCAAGCACGGCATTGCTAGTCAGTCGAGGGAAGTGATTGTCCCGCTCTACTCTGTGCCGGTGTGGCCTCACCTTGAGTACTGTGTGCAGTTCTGGGCACCACAGAACAAAAAGGACATTAAACTGTTGGAGAGTGCCCAGAAGAGGGCGATGAAGGTGGTGAAGGGCCTAGAGGAGATGACATATGAGGAGCGGCTGAGGTCACTGAGCCTGTTCAGCCTAGAGAGGAGGAGGCTGAAGGGAGACCTTATCACGGTCTACAACTTCCTCGCGAGGGGTAGTGGAGAGGCAGGTGACCTATTCTCCATAAACACCAGTGATAGGACCCGGGGGAATGGGATTAAGCTGAGGCAGGGGAAGTTTAGACTAGACATCGGGAGGAGGTTCTTCACCAAGAGGATGGTCGTGCAGTGGAACAGGCTCCCCAGTGAAGTAGTTACTGCACCAAGCCTGTCTGAATTTAAGAAGAGATTGGACTGTGCACTTAGTCACATGGTCTAAACTTTTGGGTAGACCTGTGCGGTGTGAGGAGTTGGACTTGATGATCCTTACGGGTCCCTTCCAATAGAGATGATATTCTATGATTCTATGATTCCATGATTCTATGATTTTTGCAAAACATAATGGTGGAATTCATTTTGGGGGGATATTCTTGGTAAGATGATGCCTTCCTCCTAGGAGGGCCAGCTGGTTAGCGCACTATCACATACAACAAAGAACACTTCTGCATCTGAAGGGATTCAAATTCACATCTGCCAGGAGTGTACCCTAACACCAGCCTGTAGGCTGGTCACAGGGGAAATTTTTATGGAAGACTTTTCCACCTGCAGGCTAGATCTTTCCTGAGGCAAAATAGGCAAATGAACCCTGTCTCTCACACACAGTAAAACAATTTTATAAACATGTTTTCTCTACCTTTGTCTGCCATTGGTAGATGTGCAGTGTTGGCATTGTAATCCTCATGGTAGCTGTCTGGAAACTCCAGTGCTAATCTTGTCTTGTAAAACATAACTGTAAACTCAGTTTGGTAGCAAAGTCATAGCCAGGTTTTTGGTCATGAAGGCATAGCCAAAACAAAAAATACTTTGTCCAGCAAGGTCTTAACACACATAAGCCCATGACAAAGCTTTACCATATCTCCAGGTCCAAAAGCTAAGCTACACTGGTTTTGACTCCCCTTGATAGAGTGGGCAGAGAAACATTTCAAACTGCTCTTACCTCCAGTCTGAATGTTTCACCTTGATTCACCCTCTGTTCAATGAATACATTTTTATTTTTTTTTTTCAGGACCATGCATATAGTTCCACCCTTCCAACTGAGTTAACACAATCTTGAATAGACAACTTGTCTATCAATCACAGCTGTCTCTGAGGACTGCTTTGAGTGGTGTTTCAGTGAAGCTGTTAGATGAGTATGCATACTGATCAGTCCTCCAGTGAGGCCTGCCCATTATCTTCTCTGCCCGAGCAGTGATCTATATTCCATTTTAGAAGAAAGTAAGAACACAAATATCTGTTTGCAAGCAAGACTCCTGGATTATTAAACCCCGGGTGGATTAAACCACATTTTTCAGGGTGCTGAGTGAGATCCACCCTTTTCTTCCTTCTCCCTTCCTTATGAGCTTGATTAATTCAGAGAGACTGATTTGGGAAGTCCCGGTCTGAATCACTAATTCCCTTCTGTCATTGTAAGAGGAATCCATTTACCTAAAGCAGGGTTTCAGATTTTGTGTTGGAAACCAATTGTTCATAAGCTGGGTATTGCAGTGCTCCATACTGCAATAATAAAGTCCTTTCCTTTTACTCAGGGCTTGAGTCATATTTCCTAGCAATTTCATTCATGGGAAATTGTGACAAATTTTGGATCCACCAGAGTCTAACAATAGAACCTTTCTGTATAAACCATCTGTGCCATAACTGGTTATGAAATACCTCTGCTAGCTCTTGCTTTATTACACATTATACACTGGGACCCTGTCTCTCCAGCACCTGAATCATTTCTTAGTTTACTCCATTTCACCTGGTACCCAAAGAAGTATGCGTGCTCCTGCGCATTGGTCTCATCTTGCTATGGAGGTAGAAGGGAGCAGGGATGCACATGCAGCTTGGTGTACTGGGAAACACCTCTGGCGGTAGGTATTGTGGCTGAACTGGCATGTACTGTTTTCTTTGAATGCTTCAAGTGAACGTACAAACACTGTAAATATAGCATCTCAGAGCTTTCTGGTCTTGAACATATTAACCCCATGCAACATCTTTAGGAGTGGAGAATTGTTATACATAATTGGAGAAAGAGCTTTTCTGAGCATTTAGTGATTTGCAAGCTTAGAAGTATAAAAATCTGTTATATTCTGACTTCAGAAATTTAAAAAACAAGTTAGATGAAAATAGTAATAGTACCAAAAATATTGGGAAACAGTAAATCCAGACAACAGTACCTACTCCTTTCTAAGCACAACTTTCAAACAATAATACTGTCTCTTAATTTAGGGCTGGAACCCCCTCTATTGACAAATATATTCCAACAGTGTACATAAAATTCTTCTTCCAAATATCTAACTGTATTAAATCACCTTTAAAAGTGTCATTTTAAACTCTTTATGTTCATTTGGATTCTATAAGCAAGATTCAGATTCATCCAGATTTCAGATTCAGATTAACATTTTTGTCAGTGACATGGGCAGTGGGAACAAGTGCACCCTCAGCAAGTCTGCTGAATACACCGAGCTGTGTGGTACGGTTGATACACAGGAGGGAAAGGATGTCATCCAGAGGGATCTAGACAGGCTTCAGAGGTGGGCTTTTGCAACTCTTTCATGAAGTTCAGCAAGGCCAAGTGCAAGGCCTGAACCTGGGCTTGGGCAATCCCAAACATGAATACAAGCTGGGCAATGAGTGTGTTGAGAACAGTCCTGCAGAAGACTTGAGGTTGTTGGTTGATGAGAACAATGACACAATTCACCTGAAGCTGACAATGCATATGTGGCTGCCTTTCCCTACTTCAATCTCCCCTTTATTCTACTTTAGGAATGCCAAATTTATTGATTTAAATAAAGATAGCTTTGCACAAATGTTGAAAGATATCCATTTATTCACATATGGATTATTATTGGTGAATAGTGTGAGTGGTATTAAGTCTGCCATTTAGCTCTCCCCTCTGCCAGTATACAAGAGTTAAGTGACAACAGAGAACCCAGGCGGCCTTTAAATGCAGCATCAACACATCCTACCCTCAGCTACACATGTTAAGCCATGTCCCAATCTCATTTACACTGGTGTAAATGTGATTTCTTCTTTGAGATTTTTCCTTTGGCACTGTTGTGCTCCAGGTTAACAACGATGATTCTGTAATGGCTAAATCTGGTCTCCCACATATATATATATTTATTAAATTAATATCTCACCTACTTAACCATGTAATTAATTTTTGAAGAATTTATATTTGCAATAAAGGACATACAGTCCAAGAAAGAGGTAAGCAAACATCCCAGAAGTCACTTATTGGCCAATACTTGTTTCCAGATATAATGTATACCAGAAAATGAATGCTTACTCTCTTTGAGATTTCTAAACAGTTTAACAAATCTGTGAACTCATAGATGTAAATATTGATACTGTATGAATCACAGCATTTTACCTCCCTTTACTTCAAAATGAGCTCCATATTTAAGGAAGGGGAGTAAATGAAAGGATGTATTCACTCTAGGCTGGATAGACCAGGTTCTCTACATCTTGTGTACAGGATGCATCTGCAGAGGGGAAAAAATATCAGAAAAAGATTAAGGGAAGAGGAAAGAAAAAGATAAAAAAGATTTTTCACCCTGACCAAAAAATGAATCTTGTAGGACCATGGCTAAGTTAGCAGAAATTAAAACATCACTTAAGTTACATTCCAATTTACTGGGGCAATGGGAGGTTTTAAGACTGTTCCAGTACTAAGTCTCTGTCTGTAGAAAGATACAGAACAATCACAATTGTCTCTGAAACGGTCAGAGCCAAGCTGTGCTCTAACACACAAAAGCTCAAATCCTTTATACCTCCTTTCCCAAAGCTGCACTCCCAGTGAGGCTGTATCTGGTATCATTTTTCCCTAGATAAATTAACTTATATTTCTTCCAAGCTGGATGTTATTTTGCTATTTTCAGCCTTATTTTCTAATCTTAGTTCTCAGTATCTTATATCACTGTCCTCACTGGTATTAAGGTACCATTGAAAGAACTCCTTTGAACATGAGATTGGCTGTAAAAAGAAATGCTGGATATCTTTATGGTCTTGTGTGATATACTGGAACCAAACGATGTGCACACAAAAAAAAAAAAAAAAATCAAGGAAGATCTTCAGAATATGTTAAATATATTATTTTGTTATTTCCTCTTTTCCTAGGTAATGTGCTTGCCTTTTTTTTTTTTTTTTTTTTTTTTCTAACCTGCAGAGACTGTGGTTCAGGAACATTTCTTAAGGTAGCTTCCAGTCACAAAAAGTGCTTTATTTCACTGTCTTGCCAAAGCCTTCAGATGGGGAACCAGAAATAGCATTCCCAAATGGGAGTCTGTTAGGTTCTGTGATTGAGGGCTGACTGTTGCAAATGCAAAGGAGCAGAGCAGCAACAGCAGTGGGAACCCCATTACTGGGGTTGCCACACAAACCATATCCTGGCAACTTAACTATGTTCTGCTTTCATCCCTAGTAGTTTGAACATCTGCATCCTATGGACTTACTAAGGCCATCAGCTTCGACTGATCACAATAAAGCTAGACAGATCTCTGGACTACTGGAGTATGATGATGCAGGTATTATGTGGTGTGGTTCCCCCCTACAAAACACCACTCTGAACCAACATAATCACTATTGTAAATAGCTCCTGGATTTAGAGAGCAATAGAGATAAGCTGGTTTATTTTTTTTTCTGTAAAACACTAGAGCCAAAAATTCAGCTATATCCACATTTTAAATCACACTACTAAGACTCAAAACCAGTCTTGGTGGCATATGCTAGTGCTCTTGCTATCACAGTGAGACATGATATAGTAACATTTCTGGATCTACCTGCCCTTCCATTTGTCATTCAATGCTATTGTTGCCACAGAAGCCAAAGGAAGTTTTGCCACCTAATTCATCTGCAACATTTGGAAACTGACCAACAATGAACTATCTAGAAACTTTTTCCCTTACTAAGAAGGCATCATTTGTTCTTTGTTCCTTGTCTGAGAACTGCTTCTGTAACTTTCTTCTCAGAATGGATGGGACAGGGTGTCAGGATTTGTGAGGGAGGAAATTATGCCTTTCTTTGAATAGCTCCTTCCAAGAGGTGTTTTATCTCTAGCAGGAGGAGGATCACATCTAATCCAAACTGTTCCAGTGTCATCCTACAATTAAGAGTTGAAATGCTATTTCCTGTCTTCTTAAGCTTCATTTCTTTCAGTTTGTTCAGTTCAGTCCCTGCTTTCTCAGCTTCACCTCTTGGGTCTGTCCTCACAATAAGCATAGCAAGTAGAAGTGCTCCCTGAGTTCTGTGTTGGGATCCACTGTAATTAGTGAGTGGGAGGTGACCCTCTAACTACTGCCATGTCAATGGCTTGTTCAGGAAAGAAAGTTGAAAAGAGTAGGGTGTATAGTGGCTGAAGTTTTGTCATATGTAATTCAGAAACAGAGAAAGAAAACTATCTCTGTATTGAGAATTGAAAGATAGAGAGTGAGCTTGAGTGCTGAACCCATCAACAACCATACCGCTCAATCACCCTGGTCTTTGCTCTTTTTTGGATTGCTCAGATGAGCTCTCACTAATACCAATGGCACCAAGACAAGAAGGACTATTTTTTCTTTCATCTGCATTTGTATAAATGAAACATCATTTCATTATTGTGAAAGTATAGCAAATCCACTTAGGTATTTCTTTTTTCTTCAGCTATCCAGATTCATGACATTTTGGTTTTCCTGCATTCTTATGCAGGATTAGAATAACTGAAATGAGACAACTACTTCAGAATTCTTGAGTTTTGGTAAAAATATCTTGATTTCTTTTGGATGGATCTCATCTCTAATTTAAGAAAGTTTTGCCTTTAATTATTTTTCTTTATATATGATGAGGCAGACTTGCATACATTGAGCTGCTCCCCATTCTAGGTAGTATAGTTTCTTTGACGTGTCAGCTTGTGTAGCAGGAGGCTGTCTGGTCTTAATTCCATGACAATTAGTCCTTAGAAGAATACACTGTTCTCCTTAAAAGAATTTCTGATGTTTATAAATGGTGTTCTTTATAACCATCTATATCTATCTGCATCCGGAAAGATGAAACAGAATGTTCTCTTAAATTACTGGTGGGAATTTTGTTTGCCAAAATGTCCATCAGGAATACTTTCTAAAATTCTGATGGAAAGATACCAGTCAGTTACAAAGAGATTGCTTTGAAATATTTATTGTAATTTTTGTGGCATTTTGATGGATTTGTACGTCTGAAATGCCCTAATTATGTATTTACTACAAGTTTTCATATTGCATTTAGGTTGATTAACATAAATCAGCACTACAGAATAATAGAGCCTTGCCTCTATAAATATAGCAGCATTAATAATACTTCTTCCCTGTTATCTTTATACAGCTAGTTTATAATGATTAGAATTGCCTATAGTAATTTGGAGTTCTTCGTTTTCATTTAAGTGCCGAGAAACCTTTTCCAATATTTAAGGAAACCTAAGCCAGTGCAGCTTACTGAGGAGCAAGAGGAATCTGTAAGAACACGTGGGATAAACACATGAATTTGTGCTGCCTTTGATCAAGCATGGAATAGCTTAAGGTAATAAAAGTGGATTGAAGTCTTAGAGCAGGAGGACCCATACTGATGTAAAGAGGAAAATGTTCATGCTCTTTCTTACTATATATGGTTCCTTGTGTTTAATATAACCAGAAGGTCTTAGATTCACATGACTGCCTAAGCTAGGTAAGTGGTCAATGGAGAGAATGGGAATTTTTATGGCATCACTCATTTAACCTTTTTCAGACTTTCACATTGGGTTTGCAATGGCTTTTACCCTGTGTGTCAAAAAATAAATAAATAAATAAATCTCCCTGAACACAAAGGAGAATAGAAGAGTAACAAGCAGGGGAGCTACAATAACCTAATCAGAGAAAATGAAACACCCTGACCTGGTTCATCAGAGGGCCATCACAGGCCAGCTATCATCCTGATGGTCCAGAGATGACACCAGTCAGTTAGTCAACAGAAGGGGCTCTCTAAATAACCTTACAGACTTAGGGGGAATACTGTCTACATGCATGGGGGGCATACAAGATGAAGGGGAAACACTTATTGGGATTATATAAGACTTGGTATGTTTAGGAAAGAACAAAAAGTGGGGAAAGGAGGGGATCAAAGTGATTTGGGGAGCAGCCAGAGTGGGAAGACGGAGTAAAGGAATAAAAGGGGGTCAGCTATGTGTAAACAAGTTGCTGATCAGTTTTCTTGTCCAGTCACTTGTACCACCCTCGCCTGACCAGCACCATCTGCCCTTTCTTCTCATTTAACTTCATTTCTTACTACTCTCCTGGGCAAGGGGACTCTGTGTGCAAGTGCATGCCTGGAGGTATGAGTGCCAGCAAATGGAGAGAGTGGGGTGCATGCACATTGGGTGGGTGTGCAAGTCAGTGTGTTCAGGCATAATGAATGTCATTATACCTGCACACAATTGGTTTCCTTTGGTCAGAGAAGTCCCTTTCTGGGAACTTCAATGGGTGAATAGGCAGAGCACAGTGCTGCACATGTATATGAGGTAATGCCCTTCATTACCTCTCACATAACTTAAAGGAGAAACTTCCTGAAGAATTTGAAAGCAACCCCCACTGCACAAACACACCGCTTCCAAAACTGTCAGGCTACCTGCATTGGCAGAGAGAGGCTTGGGAGAGATCACTGCATCAGTTACCCGCTGGCTGGCCACAGAGGTCATGTAACATGCTGTTCTCAACCTGATGAATGGTACTTTTGAATTTAAAGAAAAGTGAAGGCTTACAAAGGCTTCCAGGCTGAAGCACCATTTCTAAATGCACAAACAATTCTCACCCAGTGAGATGTATGTGTGCTTTTATATGCAAAATGCCATGAAAAAAATAACAAGGGCAGAGTATGTGCAGTCCCTGGGATTCTTTCCAGCATGTGTGCTCTATTATTTCCATAAACCAAAAGGCATTACCTTTCTGGTCTATGTCTTACTGATTTTGCTCTAAGCTGTTAACTCTCAAGTCCCCTGAATAACCGAAAATTCTGGTCATGATACCACACAAATGTAACATGTTTACTTCTAAAAAAATGGGGCTGGGTGCTGAGAAACACCACAATGAATTTATAATAATCCTCTGAAGTTACAGGAGTGAGTCCAGTTTAAATTAACAGAAATTGAATTAGAAACTATTGCATAGATTTCTATTTACAGAATATATTATCTTCACATCAGTTTTCTATCCTTTTTTTTTTTCCCCAGACATGTGATGAACCAATAATTATAAGATAGAATGATCACATAAAGATTACTGATTACCAGCTGACGACTTTGAGATGTTCCCATTACAGTCAGCAAGAAAAATTATTCTGCAGTATAACTCACAAACAATGACTCTTCTTGCAGTGGAAGGGAAAGTATATTCGAAAGGGAATTCTTTGGGAGTTCTTGAGGAAATGCTCTATATTGCAAGCAAACAATTTGTTACATAAATTTTCCTTCTTGAACACTAAGTATCTGTCATATAATGGAAAGCCTTGTGGCAAAATTAACTTGTATCCTGACCTTTCACTTTTACTTTTTTCTCTTCAGCTTGACCTACTCACAGCCTCAAGATCACTGTATGAATATACACAACTCTAGAAATCCCTTGACATTACAAGTGTGTTCTCTAAATAATATATTTTTTGCATGAATAACTCATGACTATATAGGCCTGTCTAGATCTTTACCTTGCAGACCAAAACGACAATTAAAAACATACACTGTAAAAAAAAAAAAAAAAAATCCATGGCAAATAAAATGTACAGAATAGGTATGGGACAAGAAATAAGATTTGTCTCTTGACAATTTTGGTAACACTGGGCAGAAAAAGATGACTTAGAAAGGGTATAATATTATCGCACTCTGATGTATGAATTAGGAACAGTGGATATGCAGCAAGTATGTATGTTTAAAAACTGGTGCTGTCTTGGGTCTTTTTATTGTTCTGTCTGATCATCTGCTTTAGTCAATGCAGTGCCATCTCTTTGTCTCTCTCAGAAAAATACCTCTTCTACGTTAGGCTGAAATAATTCTTCAGGGCATCAGGAAATGTTACATACGTGAACAGCCTATGCTGAAAACCTTTATAGATTCCTGGAAATAATCAGCTAGCATATCATGTTTGCTTACATAGAAACTGTACCATTCTCTCTAGCTTAATTCCAACCCTCCACCCTGTTCTTTGTTTTACTTTCAAATAAAAAGCTCATGCCAAAAGGATTTTATTAATTATGAATAGTTTTTTTTTGTTGTTGTTGTTTTTTTTTTTTGACTTATATGTTACAAACACTACATGTGTCTCTCTGTTTTCTTTCTACAGTGTCTTTAAGGGAACAGGAAATGAAGCCCATTTTCTGGCTTTTCTGACATTCGAGTGACACTGTGTGACCAATAACGCAGGCAAGCAAAGAAACAGAAAGAAGTCCTGTGATGTGAATATGCAGGTAGCTAATGATGCTGCAGATAAAACATATTCTATATTGTCCAGATATTTTGACACATCAGAGTTCTACAACCTAACTTTTTTGGACATAAGCAAGCAATTTCTGAAAGCTAAGTGGTACAAAAATGCACATTGTCCCAATGATTTCATTAAGCTTGTCACAAGTAAATTGAGATAGAAAATATCTGTTTAGGCAAATAGATTTCAATTTAAACCCTATTTGCTGATGCCTATGGGAATTATGAAAGTGAAGGGCAACAAAGACATAATGAAATGCAGGAAGTAATTGGTAGCATCAAAGAAAAACCTTCTGGAAACTTCAGACTGGTTTCTGATGCGTATCCAGGTCGGCAAGTGTCTTTTAACTCATTTTCAAGAGATAATGTCAAGCTTTTGGACTCACAGATAAATGACGACAGAACATAACCTCTGCTGCCAAATTATTCTGCCCCTTCATTAAAATGAAACTTCTGAAAGTGGAGCAGAGTACAGGAATGGAGATAAATGGGAAATGAAGAAAGATGTCATAGGAAGGAAAAGAAGAATCAAATTTCTTTATTTGTGTTTCAGATGCGTTACACTGCATTTCTGATAAGTCGTTGTTCAAACAGCTTATTGCCATTCAGTACTGATGGAAATATTTCCTTCAAATACCAAAACAAAAATTGGAAGAAAGCAAAAGAATGCATATGATCAGTTGGGTAGATAACCTTATTTTCCTGACTCTTTTCTTTCCATACTCTTCTTTCTAGTTCATTAAAGTTCAAGGACTACAGAAAAAAGAAGTCAGTCAGTAATTGTGGCACACTTATTTCCTTTCCTGAACAAGGTGTGACTGGGAGTTAAGTTACAGACCTTCCTATTCCAATCTGCTCTGCAATTGGGGTCTACTAGGAAGGAATAGAAGGCAAACAAGTGCTATGCCAGAAACGGTTCAGATGGATATCAAAAGGATGTTTGTAGCCTGTTGTGGGGTCTCTTCATATAATATGATGAATTAAGTGTCTGTCTACAACAGGTCTCCAAAGGAAAGAGTGCTTATTTTTCTACATGTGCAATACATTGCAGCTCTTGAGACATATCTGCATCTCTGAAAGTGCAGGGAGGTGTGTAAGTGTGTTTGAACACACTGAACAGTAAGACACAACCAGTAGCCAGGAAAAAAATATCTAAGAAATTAGGAAGATCATTGACAAAGCTTATGTTTAGCTGTGAGGATCTGATTTCCTGAGCCTCCTTCTGTAACTAATGGAAAGGTTTCTTCCAGGAGCATCTCACAGCAGGAGCCTGACCAGAGAGCTCTGAGCAGCCTCCTGGAGTGGCCCCAGGCAGTCACTGAAGGTCAAGTCAGAGAAGAGCCACCTTCTTTGGACGGTTTTCCTTGTAGGACTCAGATCACTCAGGTGTGGGAAAGTTCCCATCCCTCTCCTGCAGTAAAAAGGACTATCAAAGAGCAGAAGTGCTGCATGTTATAATTTTCTCTGTCAGTAGGACTGTAATCTATTTATCATGTCTTCAAAAATAACTTAATTTGTTAACTTTAAACACAGCCTTTGAACATGATTACATGTTAATTTTACTATATAAATTCACTAAGTTTGTATAATTAAATGCACTTCCAAACCTTCCTTTATGCCCTGTTTTGAATGATTACTATGATTTAATTTTAATTCCTTTTCTAGGACTAATCCCTTCATGTTTTGAATTATCGTTATCCACAAACCTTGTTCCTACTTGCGTGAAGGCTAAGTTCAAAGTAATACAGTTCTTTCTCCTTTTTCATGAAAAACATGAAATTCTCAATTTCCCTTTATTAATTTTCCAACTGTTCAGGTTTCTTTTTTCACCTCACATTGCAATAAACATGAAAGAAGGCTGCATTGAACCAGAATACAGACTGCTGTGATGGCAACAGTGACAGTGACAAATTATGAGCTGCATTTTGCTCACATGTCTTAACTTGCCAAAGGTGTGCCTGCTGAACTGTGCTCCCGACAGCTGCCTTGGCCTGGAGAGGTGAGAAACCACCAACTCAGTAACAAGGCACTTCAGATTTGATTAGTTCTGCAGTATTGGTGCTTGATTATGCCCATTTCTGGCTGGCTGAGCTAAGGAAATCACAATTTTCCTTCACCTGCACTTTGACGTTTGTTGGTGGTTCCTGCTGCCAGATACTGTTTTTACAGAATTACAGAATTACAGAATTTCTAGGTTGGAAGAGACCTCAAGATCATCGAGTCCAACCTCTAACCTAACACTAACAGTCCCCACTAAACCATATCCCTAAGCTCTACATCTAAACGTCTTTTGAAGACTTCCAGGGATGGTGACTCCACCACCTCCCTGGGCAGCCTGTTCCAATGCCTCACAACCCTTTCAGTAAAGAAGCTCTTCCTAACATCTGACCTAAAACTCCCCTGGCGCAACTTTAGCCCATTCCCCCTCGTCCTGTCACCAGGCATGTGGGAGAACAGGCCAACCCCCCCCTCGCTACAGCCTCCTTTAAGGTATCTGTAGAGAGCGATAAGGTCGCCCCTGAGCCTCCTCTTCTCCAGGCTGAATAAGCCCAGCTCCTTCAGCCGCTCCTCGTAGGACTTGTTCTCCAGGCCCCTCACCAGCTTCGTCGCCCTTCTTTGGACCCGCTCAAGCACCTCGATGTCCTTCTTGTAGCGAGGGGCCCAAAACTGAACACAGTACTCCAAAACTGAACACAGTACTGAACACAGTTCTCAGAGGTGGTCCTGAAATCACTTCAGTCAAAATGTAGAAAATTATCAAAGACCAACTATTTAAACTGCCCACCCCATTTGGACAGAAATGGTTCAAGAGAGGCCTCGTGCATACAGCTAACCACCAGATCTGAATGAGCAGCAGTCTCCAGTGAAAAGGTGGCAGAGAGGACCAGGGCAGAGTTGGTAATTTCTTCAGATAGCATGGTGAAGCATCTTCTGATTCTGCTGCTAAGTGGAAGTAAGCCCATGCAAGTACCTGCAAGAGCCCAAAGGGAAGATCACACTTAAGAAAGAAATGGTGTTTTAGTTTTTGTATTGGTTGTGTTGCATCCCTGTCCAGAGGAAAGGTTGGAGCTTCAAAGTATGCCTGCAGATCTAGATCTAAACACAGTGTTTAGGCACAAATGGCTTGAAAAGGCATGGGATCCAGCAGTTATGTCCAGCAGCAGTTTGGGCAGTAGTAAGGTACATGCTTTCTTGCAAGACAATTAGAAGTTATTAGATGTATTCTTATGATGTCATATTAGTGCTATAATTTGAATTAAGATTTTTGTAAGTTTTCCTATAGAAGGAGAGCCAAATGGTTCTCTTTCCCCACAGAAATGGGGATAGATTTTCCAGGTTTCTATCAAGTTGTACTCACACATCCTCTTCTTGTTTTTCTTGTCCTTAATTTATGGGGCAAGACTAATAGCACATGCAGTGTACTTGGGCTTGTGGGTCAACTCACATCAGACATGGAAAAACAAGTAGAAAATGTTACTAAATGGACGTCATTTTCTGATTAGCCACGCTCCCCGACTAAAGAAATTCTAAACCAACTACCTCCTCCTACTCCCACCCACACCAAAATGTGTTTGAGTAATAGTCTGGAATTATAGTGTACTGAATTACTTAATCATTTCCATTTGATGGAATACACCTGCTATGTGTTTTCTTGATTATTTCTACAAAGGATGAGCAAGCCAAAGCATATTGGAAGAAGGCCATTTCTAAGATAAAAGAGCAAAATTTTGCTTAACTCATAGCTTTTCCTTTAGTACAACTTTGCCAAGCAAATTCAAAGACAGAACAAGTTAAGGAGAACCAATATTGAATCAACTGGTAAAATTTTCACACCTGAAATCATCGTGTTCATAAAAGAAACTATTGCAGTACTTGCAATCAAACTGAAAAAAATGAATTGGTTGCAATGGCAGGTACATTTGTTATTAGCATGATCTTGGGAAAACATGAAGAAACAGCTTCTTTTCATTCTATCCATAGTGAATGTTCTAGGTAGCACAATGAGGCAACAGCAACTAGATCTTCTGGTAATCTCTACAAAGACATATAGCATTTGTGGGATGCTGAAATACTGCTGGGCAATCCACAGAGAAGCTGCCTAATTGTAAAGCCTTTCTTGTTCTATGTAAAACATTTATTTTTTATGTAAAGGGTCTCCTAGTTTTACATGCACAAATATTTTCTCTGAAACTCCTATGTGTGGAGTGAATTAGAATTAGAATTTCAGGGACCTTTGTAGTTATCTGAGGGAAGGTTCTGGACAGATGTGTTTGAAGTTCCGTTCATCCTTTACCATACATACCTTTGCAAGCACCTGAAGCAATTCATTGGTCCTTGCTGGGCCTGCAAGCTCCAAAGCACCTCCTGCTCTGCTTCTGGCTGTGATTTGTTGCATGTAGGCCTGAGCCCCAATGGGATCTAGAAACACAGCCAGTTACTGCCACTCCCCTTGAGAAACCAGACACTGTGAGTGCTCCAATAAGGTAAAGCACACACAGAAATTGCAGAAGATATAGAGCTCTGCAGAACTTTCCTGTAGCTGAATCTTACAGTAATCTCACAAGATAAGTAGGGTCAAATTGTAATCTTGCACCTAGATCTCAGGCTTTCTAGGAAACTGTACCAACCAGAAGGGTGTGATGCAAATGTCAAATGCTATCAGCACAGACATATTGTCTTCTCTGGTTGCATTTTGGAAAGAAATGAGTGAGACTTAGAAGAATTGTCATTCTAAGGTAGAGCTGCATCAACTTCCATAACCAATTAATAAAATGAATGACTGAACATGCACTGTGGAACGGACACTGGTAAAAATGTGTCAGTTTTGCTAAAAAAAAAAAAAATAAAAAAAAATAGGGGAGGAGGTTTAAGTAGTTTTTATGATTCATGTGAAGATCTATGATTGCAATAAGACAAGAAGCAATGTAATTTGGTTCTGTATCACATAAATCACAATGTTCATATCCTTTATCCACTTTGGAGGTCAAGGTTACAATCTCAACGTCAGACTTTCAAACTTAATTATCTACGAGGACTAGTGCAGCCATGAAATGGGACGGGAGTTTTAGAGCTGATGCACAGCAAGATGCAGATCAGTCAGACTAAATGATCTAATTATTTCTTTTTACCAAAAACAAAGTTGTGAAAATAAGTCTCCAGTTGTCACAACTGTGAAAAAACTCACCCATGACTCATACAAACCAGACATGACTACATGAGATGGTTGAAACCAAGAAGAATATCTATGTGATTTGATCTTCCCCATTTGTCTCAGTAAACTTTTACTCGGCTGCCTCTGGATCACTTAAATTTCACTGTGAACAATTATTCTGTTCCTCAGGTTAAAAAAAAAAAAATAATAAAAATGAAAATAAAAATCAGAGGGCAATATTATAGGCGCTCCAGTAGATACTGGAGGGCAGACACTGCTCCTTGCAGAGGAGAATGAGAGCTCACAAGAAGGATGTTAGTCATAGATGGAAGAAGTCAGAGTTAAATAGTGTAGGCCCAAAGATTTTATACAACCATAACTTAAACAGTTTCCCAGCATACCAAGAACTATACCCGATCAGACCCACTTGCAAAAAACAAACAAACAAACAAACAAAAGGGTTAAGTTCAAAACTTGAGGAAGAATGCTGGTCTGCAACACTGTAGTAGTAATTTCACATCATTCATTCCTCCAGCTAATGGTCACATTTTTCTTGGACTTGCTGTGTGCCCTGATCTTACACAGCAAAAGGTTCAGGATTGATTTTTGACCCTGTCATGGCCTTCCAGAGGCAGATCAGACAAAACACTTATTTTCTGTATGATTCAATTCCCTTTATGAAAAATTCCTGTTATAAAAAATGAAGATGATATTACTTCCATGATTTGCAAGCCATGTTGAGACGAAATGAAAGAGTGGTAGCACATACAGTAATAAAATATGGAGGAAATTGCTTAGTTTAAGGACACTGGGACTAATATCACTTTTTGATTATGGGAGAACTTACAGCAAAACTACATAAAGCAATTTTACTTCTAAGAATTTATGAATTTCTTACTTTAAACAAGACTTAATGGATTTCTGTGAGATACAACATCACTGTGATGGTTTCACCCTGATGGACAGCTAAACTCCATCACAACCACTCTTTCACTCCCTTCCTCGAAGGAGGAGGCGAAGAAATTACAATGGAAAAGGGCTCAAGGGCTGAGATAAGGACAGGGAGATCACTCACCGATTATCATAACAGGCAAAACAGATTAAATGTGGGGAGATTAATAAAATTTATTGCATATCACTAACAGACTAGAGCAGTGAGAAAATATAAAATAAAGACACCTTCCCTCCTATCCACCCTCTTCCACCTCCTCCCCTCCAGTGGCACAGGGAAAAAATGGAATGGGGTTGCAGTCAGTCCCTGACGCTTCGTCTCCTCCACTCCTTCACAGTCCCTCTCTGCCCCTGCTCCACATGGGGTCCCTCCCACGGGATGCCGTCCTTCCCAAACTGAGCCTGCGGGGGCTGCCCACAGGCAGCAGCTCTTCAAGCACTGCTCCCAGTCCTTCCCCCAGGAGCAAACTGCTCCAGCACGGGTCCCCCACAGGCGTTTCCTCTTGCCAGGTGCAGAATCCATCAGTTGCTCTTGTTAAAATTCATATTGTTGGTGATTGTCCAGCTCTCTAATTTATCCAGCTCTGTCTACAACGCCTCACCACCCTTGACGGAGTCAACAGCTCCACCCAATTTGGCATCATCTACGAATTTGCTCAAAAGACATCAAGTCCTTCATCCAAATCAACTGTAAAACCATCTAAGGAGACTGGTCCTAAAATGGAGCCCTGGAGAAGCCCACTAGTGTTGCCATCCCAGTGTAACCCCATTTAAAAGAACCCTTTTGGCACAACCCATCAGGCAATTGTTCACTCATCTTATTATGCTTTTATCTAGCTATATTCAGCTAAAATCACAGTTTGGTATTTTTACCATGTGCTACCTCCACTAAGAGATTATGTCTGCTATTTATTATCGACAAAGGTGTCTGGACATCTCAGTTACATTTGAAATGCCAAAGTAATACTGAGATGAAGGAATTCAGTTTGATCAGATTAATATGGGGCTCAAAGCTACATTGATATGATCAACCTATTTTTGAAAAGTAAAAGATTGCTTGAAAATAATAATAACTCTTAATTACCATATTCTAGAATTTTATATCTACAAAGCAATGATCATCATTTTTTTTCTGGTCCTAAAACAAAATATTGCGGTGGCTTTACCTGGCTGGGCAGCTTAACTCCACCACAACCACCCTCTTACTCCTCTTCCCCAAGGGAAGAGGTGAAGAAATTACAATGGAAAAGGCCTCAAGTGTTGAGATAAGGACAGGAAGATTACTCACCAATTATCATCACAGGCAAAACAGACTCAGCTTAGGAAGATCAGACTAGAACAGTGAGAACCTGAAACCAAATTAAAAACACCTTCTCTCTGATTCACGCTCTTCTACCTCCTCCCTCAAGCAGCAGAGGGAAACAGGGAATGGGGGCTGTGGTCAGTCCTTAATGCTTTGTCTCCAGCACTCCTTCATGGTCACTCTCTGCCCCTGCTGCACATGGGGTCCCTCCCAAACTGATCCTGGGGTTGCCCACAGGCAGCAGCTCTTCAAGAACTGCTCCCACATGGCTCCGTACCATGGGGTCCATCCCCCAGGAGCAAACTGCTCCAGCACGGGTCCCCCACAGGCAGCATCTCCCACAGACCCCCTGCTCCTGCGTGGGCTCCTCTCCACGGGCTGCAGCTCCGGCCCGGGGCCTGCTCCTGCGGGGGCTCTCCATGGGCCGCAGCCTCCTCCAGGCCACATCCACCTGCTCCACCAGGGGCTCCTCCACGGGCTGCAGCGTGGAGATCTGCTCCATGTGGGACCCATGGGCTGCAGGGACACAGCCTGCTCCACCAGGGGCCTCTCCACTGGTGGCAGGGGAACTGCTGCTGTGTGCCTGGAGCACCTCCTGCCCTCCTGCTGCACTCACCTTGGGGGCTGCAAGGCTGTTTTGCTCACATTCTCTCATTCCTCTCCCCAAGCTGCTACTGCATCGCAATTTTTTTCCCTTTCTTCAATCTGCTCTCCCAGAGGACCATCCAGTGTTGCTCATGACCCATTTCTGGCCAGTGGTGGGTCCCTTTGGAGCTGGCTGGAGCTGGCTCTGATCGACATGGGGTAGTTGTTGGGCTCTGCTCACAGAGCTCACTTTTGCAGCCTCCCTCCTACCAAACCCTTGCCACGAAAATCCAACACTGGCACTAATTCCAGCTAAATCTTTGCAGTTGCTACTGATTGTAAGCAAGCATTGAATATAAAACCTCAGTTGTATAGAATGTATTCCTCTCAAAAGCCATTATTTTGTGAGAAACATCTCAGATACGTATTTTGTTTCTAGCAGAAAAGTGCATTATAAAAATCTCTTTTTGAGCAAACTGCATGCTTAGCATAATAAAATAGGAATAATACTGACATAGTACATGCTTAGTGACAAAGAAAGCCTCCAGTACATCTCAATTTTAACTAGTCTGCCATTTTTTAACCACTTGGCTTATTTTGGTTCTTTGTTTTTTTTGATAATAAAGACAATGTAGAGGCATATATAATGAATGCCTAAATGTATATTCTGCCCAGAATGTTTAGGCCATTCTAAAAATTGATTCAAGTGGCTATTAGTCAATAACCATCTTTGAATTAAGTAAGCTCAAGAGACAGATTGTCCAGAACAATCAGGTTAGTGCACTAACAGATACATAGGCATGAAATACAAGATCAAAGCAGCTTTTCCACATAAACATAATGTGTCTAGCAGTGATGAGACATTTTATATTAAAATTTAGTGAACAATTAATACCATAATCTTCTCACCAAAAGATTTGTCAAATCTCCACTAGTTGACATTAGTTTTACCTCTTCTCTCTCAACTATGTAATGCATATTTTTATACAAATATTTGTTTAGGAAGAGAGTTTTGTTGCTCTTCTAGTCCCTATTAATGTCTAATTTCTGTTTTTAGTTTTACTAAATATCTAACACAGATATCCAGGATGTTATCAATGAATTTCCTAGGTTAACAATAGAAGATATAAAACCTTCTTTTGATCATATGTAAATCTAACTCGTACTTACCTTAAATTCAGTTAAATCTTAGTGTCCTGCTTAGCTTCTTTGTCAGGCTTTATTTCTACCAAGTCCTCTCTCATCACTTTTCCAGGCTAAACAACTTGTTTATTGTGGTGTTGTTCTTTATAGTTCTTCAACATCCATACTCCAGCTAGCACCTCAAAGATGTATTTATTGAAATGATTTGTTATCTACTTTAGACATAATTGAGTCATAACAGGTATTGTTGTCTTAGTCTTTTACAGGTCTTACTGTAAATTAATACCCTATTTGCAGAATATATATATATATATATCAGATCACAGAATTTGCTTGATACTTAGGCAAATATTCATATAAAATGTGTATTATTTGCCTTGCATCTTGGGAATTGGTTGACTAAATTTAGAATAATCTGGGCCAGATTTAGATTTAGAATAATCAGCTCAGATACCTAAGGGAACCCCAAATGGCACTGGGCCCCTGTTCTTAGGCAGCTGAATTGCACTTATATGCCCAGGAAGTGTAATGACAGCTTAGGTAACTACCTTGCTTGTAAACATATTCAAGCTGGGGGCTTCCGTATGGAGCTGAGTTCCACATTTAATGCTTATAAGTTCACATTTAATAGCTAAAGAAAACAAAATGGAAAATGAAACTAGGAAACAAAACCAGGAAATAAAATTGGACTTGGTCCTCTTTTCCACTCCATGGGCTTCAGCCTCAGTCTTCCCACCTCCCTGGGAGCATCCTGCCCCAGTCCACTGGTGGCTGTGTGTATGTGTAAGAAGAGCTTAAACTAAGTCCTGCTCCCACCTAGGTTGTGGCCAGGCCTATGGTACAGAAGCGGCCAGGAGGAGAATCTTCTTCTGCACTGCAGGTCTGCCTGCTCTCCCACTCACAGGAATAGCTCTGTTAGTAAATAACCTTTTGCTAAGTGACAAGAAACAAAATCACGGAAGCTGAGACCAAAACACAGCATACCTTGTCTTAACAGGACAGTTTACCTCCTCAGATTCAGTGCTGTTCTCTGTCTCTCACTTGTTCACTGTCCTGTCCTTTATATGTCATGTTTTGTCCTTTTCTCACACTGCTCCCACATTCCTTTGTATTTGCTTCTCACATGCATACTCCCTCTATATACTTCTTTCTGACAGTATAATCATGTTTGGCACCACTTGAACAGTTTTGTTCTCTACATGCTCCAGCTAGCCGAGTCTGGATTTCTTGTAAAATCATCTGAGGAGAAAAGGAACAATTTCCTCCCCTTTGGCTCAGTATTGACATTCATATTATTTATTTATTTACCTATTTATTTACTATCTATTTATTTCTTTATTTATTTATATTCCAGCAGTGTATAGTGTCCTTAGGTATCAAGGCCCCAGCTGTATAAAACACGATATCATCAGAAAGAATCTAGGTATACTTAAGCTAAGTTATCTAGGGATAAACTGTGTAAGAAAGGAATTTCTACAGGTTTCACTTTGCAAATGGAGAGTGAAGAAAATAATGGAAATATTCAGGTACCTTCAAATAGTCATCTTGAGGGACCATCAAAAGTGACTGACAAAATTTTGGATAAAGGCTATAACCTATTATTTGTCTTCTGAATGCGACCTACTTCACTGCTTAAGGAATGAGCCCATAACATCTCTTGAATTTCTCTTGGTCCACCTCCCTTGAAGTGAAGAAGTTACTTGTTTCCCTTCCAGACTCTGCTTCCAGAAACTGTAAATAATGCTAGCAAAGTCAGCTGTAAATATTAATGGGAATATAAATGCATCATCTGGAATGCTAGCCTTATTCAAATTCAGATACCTCCTATTTTTCTGTGTCAGTGTGGAGCAAGTAGATATTGTTCACAGAAGCTGTCAGCACCGGAAAGCCATGGCATGACTTCAAGAGCATAAAAGCTCCCCTGTCCAAAACTCTCAAATTTTTCAGAAACCCAAATGATAGCATTCACATTCTTTTTGGACTTAGAACCAGAACTGAAGTATAATTTTCCTTACCTTGTTCACCAGAGGACCAAACCTAAATATGGCCTTAAACTTTGAAAAGGACAGCTATCAGCCAGTTAGCTAAACATTGGTAACAAGAAAATGTTTAAACAAATTCCTAAATCCACCAAACTGTAAGTGCTTGAAGGATAATAAGCTAAAAACAAAAACAAAACCAACCCCAAAAAAAAGCTCAATATGGATTTTTCAAGAGCAATCATATCAGTCTCGTTCCCTCTCTCATTGGGCTAGCAAGTGCTAGTAGATAGGATAGAAAGAGTAAATACAGTATATTTTGATTTTAGAAAAGTTTGTGGCACAGTCCCTGCTATATTTTCATATGAAAATTTGGAAAATACGGTTGAAGTGGATTTAACAAGAATTTGCTTTCAAAATGGAAGGACCTGACAAAGTGGGAGAAGCTGCCAAAGTCTCTTTCCATTAATATTCAATATAAATATTATGAAATGGGATGATGAAAAAGGGGGGTAGACCCATAAAATTTGCAGATGACATCAAGTTGAGGGGTGTAACATACACTGAACAGGAGCAGAATTAAGAACTCAGTAAATTAGAGGACTGGTCTGAAATCAATATAATGAAGTTAAATAAGGTCAAATGAAAAGTTGTCAGGGAAAGAAACAAAAATTAAATTCATAAATACAAAATGAGAAAAAAACATAGTAACTGGGCAGCTGGCAACAGCACTGCAAGCAAGGCTTGGGGAGTGCAGGGGATACTCACAAAATGAGTCAGTGCTTGAGATGCTGTCACAAGAGACAAGTCTCATTCTGAAATCTCATTGCATAAAATACACTGCTAGTTAAATATTAACATGCAGGTAATTATTAATGCTAGGTCATTATTACACTCCCTAGAACAAGTGGTAGAGACTCAATGACAACATTATGTCCCAGTTTGAAAACCATCATTAAATAATGTTACTGCTAAACTGGAGAGAATGTCCTAGAAATGAGCAAAAAAGTACATGATCTAAAAAATTTTACAGGGAAAGCTGAAGAAAATGTTCGGGCCAGAAAAGAAAAGACTGAGACAGGACATTATAATCATATTAAGATATTTGAGACTGCTAGGACAGCAATCAACTGTTCTCGTTGGCAGTGATCAACAAGATGAATAATTGGCCTAATTTAAAACAATAGACATTTAGATTACATGTTACAAAAATAAAACAAAATAAAATAAAATAAAATAAAATAAAATAAAATAAAATAAAATAAAATAAAATAAAATCCTAGCTTTCAAAATATATTTTAGCACAGATTTAGTTATCTCTGAAGGTAATAGAAATCCTAGCACTTGAGGTTTGGAAGAACAGCTCCAGTTAGAAAAACGTCTGTCCCAGATACTGTGTTTGACCCTGATTTGGGAATGAAATCAATGACTAAGGTCTCCTTCTAGCTTTTTGTTTCAATGGAGTCTATGGTTTCTTTCAGAGCTTAAAGAAACCTCAAGTACTGGATATGCATCTGTCACTTCATCAGTTAAACCAAAATTTTAAAAAAGGTCAGATTCATCCAGGAAAAATGTGTGGCATCCACTTGCCAATATTTACAATCTGTGTTGTTGATGTCACTGATTTTTATTCTGGATCAGTTTGCAGTATTATCCAACCACACATACTGATTGTCACAGTCTTTGACACACAGTCACCTGCATCTTTTAAGGACCACTGGTTCATTGATTCAAGCCAAATTCCATCTGTTCATGCTTAGCTGGTCATTGTCTTCAATTGTTTGTCCAGTCACAGTAATACAATTTACTCAGATAATAATTTTAAATGGACATAGCAGTCATAACATATATTTTTGACTCCGATACCCTGCTATAACCATTTATCACTGATTGTCTCTCCCTAGTGGAAAGCAGACTTAATAACATTTGAGCTCATGTTGAACTCCTGAACTCCCCATTTTCATGTGAGCTTGTACTTAGATGACTACTGAAGACTAAATAATACTTTGTCATTCACCCTTGACATTTTTTGTATAGGTCAGAAGCGTGTTTCTGGACTTTTTGAATAATAATGGCAATGAGACTATTTCCTGAAGCTTCTTGCTTAAGTAGTGGTCAAACTATGGCAGAAGTGAAAACAGCTATTCACAATCATTCATCTGGAAAAAATAAAACAATAATAATAAAAAAAAAAAAAACGGAAGAGGAAAAAATAGCAGAGGAGCAGTGATGTGAGATCATTCACTGCTTTTATTTGTAGAAAAAAAAAAAAAAAAAAAAGCACTTGTTGATGCCAACTGAGCATTGAAATTATGTCCTTTGGGAACAGAGCATTAAGGAGAGCTCAGCTTAGAAAAAACAGAAAAATCAAGGTAAAGTCTATTCAATTAAATAAATGCCTTGATGATTATGGAAATTTTAATAAATATGTACTATATCATAGATACAAGATAATAATCATGAATAATCATAATAATAGAAATATAGATTCTATGATAATATCATAGATGGTTTATATTTGACAGATCATTTCAGGGAACCAAGCTTATAGGCTATGGAAATCTTATTCATATTTTGTTAAAAATACATTATTTTAAATAAATCTGTTGTGCCCCCAAGTTCTTATCCCAGAAACCCTTAGAAGATGACTGAGATAAATGTGTATGAAACCACTAATATGTGAGATGGGATATCCCCAACCCAATGTTGCTCAATATTTTTATCCTATGATCCACTTCAGTCATTAAATAACATTCTAATTGCTGTATAGGTGATTGCACTTCATCCCAGGATGGAGCTCCCTCAAATGTAGTGTTGCTCCTCTCATTTGTGTCATAGCTGCAAAGATGAGATATGTAGCCTGAGGCAAAGTAGGGCTGTTATTGTATACCTGTGTACTGTAGAGATATCTTCCTACTACACCTTTTTGTGTGTTCTCTGCAAGATATAATTTATACCATCTTACAGCCTGAGTTAACAACTCACTGATAAAAAGTTTGAGAATTTCTGCTCTAAAGAGGATTTATCTTCATTTTGCTTGGCTAACAGGAGCCAGGCCAGCCTAATTAAAGATCTGGGTTGCTAGGCTTCATATTGAATGGGGGCACAGATCTATAAATGATGGGTAATAGGATGAGTGATTTATATTTCCTTGCATCCACTCACAGTTGCTTAAATCCCAGTTTTCCAAACTGAAAAAAAACATAAAGGAATCTTGGCATAAGAAAGTTGGCCAAATAATTTTGCTATTGTGTAAGTTAGCAAATCTCGACAGCTTTTTTTGCAATTTAGGAATTTTTAAAACAGAAAGTGATTTATTTTTAGGAGACAAGTAATCATTACATAGTTCAGCACAATATGTAAGCACAGGTTTAACTTCCATGGAAAAGCAGATTATTTTCATTTGGAAAAGAGATGAGTGCACTTACCTCAGGACCTAATATTAGAAGTCCATAAATACCCAACAGGAGACTGTTTCTCATCACAGGTGTTTATGTATGGATAAATGCCTTTGGTTTTAGCTAGATAAGTTTCAAAAATTGGTGTGATTGAATGTGAAAATGAGTGTGCAATGCAATTGTGAATGTGAAAATCTTACTGCTACACAGAGACCATAATCACAGAATCACAGAATCACAGAATTGTAAGGGTTGGAAGGGACCTCAAAAGATCATCAAGTCCAACCCCCCTGCCAAAGCAGGTTCCTCAGAGCAAGCTGCCCAGGTAGGCGTCCAGACAGGCCTTGAATATCTCCAGAGAAGGAGACTCCACAACCTCTCTAGGCAGCCTGTTCCAGTGCTCCGTCACCCTCACTGTGAAGAAGTTCTTTCACATGTTGGTGTGGAACTTCATGTGCTCTATCTTGCGGCCATTGCCCCTTGTCCTATCCCCACAAGCCACTGAGAATAGGTTGGCTACATCCTTCTGTCTCCCACACACTTCAGGTATTTATACACATTTATGAGATCCCCTCTCAGTCTTCTCCAGGCTGAACAGACCCAGGTCTCTCAGTCTTTCTTCATAGGAAAGATGCTCCAGGCCCCGTATCATCTTTGTGGCCTTCCGCTGCACTCTTTCCAGGAGATCCCTGTCTTTTTTGTACCGGGGAGCCCAGAACTGGACACAGTACTCCAGGTGAGGCCTGACCAGGGCAGAGTAGAGGGGGAGGATCGCCTCCCTTGACCTGCTGGCCACACTCATTTTAATGCACGCCAGGATCCCATTGGCCCTCTTGGCCACAAGGGCACACTGCTGGTTCAAATAATCACTGTAATAAAAATGTATAATCACTGTAATAAAAATGTAAAACAATGTCTATTAAAATTTATAAGTAAGTGAGGGCTAAGATCTTTTGAACTTCTCTCTCAATATCCCAGTGAGATATTTTCAATATTTGGCTGCTTTAAAAACACTGGAAAAGAAAACAAAACCTTCAAAACCTTTTCTCCAATGTCACTAAGGGAAAAAAAATATTGAAAACACCAAAGAAGATAACAAAAAAAGTCAAGTTAAGTTTTTTCTGTATGAACAGTAGGAATGGTTATTCAAAGTAAGGTAATAAAGTGAGGTGAACAATACAGAAGACAGCAAGATATGTTGAAGGTGAACTAGAAGTCTCCTGTTTAAGCATCAGTGTCTGCTCAGTTTCACTGACAATAAGATGTTCTTTAGTCCAGTCATATTTGCAGGATGCAGTTTAACAAAAGATGCTTCAAAATCTCTTATATCTGAAGGGAAAACTGAGTTCTTTGATGTTGTTCATTCCTTATCTATAGCTCTCCTTTAGAGTTTCAGGATGCCGGGTTTCAATAAAAACAGAGAAAAACACACAAAAACTCTTTACAATTGTAGAAGAAACTAAATATCATAGAGGTAACACTGGGAGCTACAAGCCATCACCCTGTTTGCACATTACGTCTTTCCATCTACCATATCTGTCTGTGATATGTGGCCATCTAGCCAAATACATGCCCTCCCTAGCAAAGGCTGCCTGTTTCCTGTGCTCCCTGCTGTATGCCTGTGCAGCATCTCAATAAGACTCCATCCGATACCATCTGGAGAAACTGAGTGTAAAAAAGATGCAGACTATTGCTAAACTAAGCATTTAAGTCAAGATCTGAAGGAGTTTATCTTGAGACGTGAGGTTACCATAACACAGACAGGTGAAGTCCTTAGTGACTGGAAAAAAGGGAAATATCAGTCCCATTTTTAAAAAGGGTAAAAAGGAAGACCCGGGGAACTACAGACTGGTGAGCCTCACCTCTTACCTGGCAAGATCATGGAACGAATCCTCCTGGAGGCAATGTTAAGGCACATGCAGGACAAGGATGTGATCCAAGACAGTCAGCATGGCTTCACCAAGTGCAAATTGTGCCTGAATAATCTGGTGGCCTTCTATGATGCAGTGACTGCATCAGTCAACAAAAGGAAGGCCAAGTGATGTCATCTACTTCAACTTCTGTGAGGCATTTGACACAGTCCTACATGACGTCCCAATCTCTATGTTGGAAAGATATGGATTTGAAGGGTGGACCATCCAGCAGACAAGGAATGGCCACACCCAGAGAGTGGTGGTCAATGGTTCTATGTCCAGGTGGTGACAGCTGATGAAAAGTGCCTCTCATGGGTCTGTCTTGGGACCGGTACTTTTCAACACTTTCAGATATCTTCAGGTAGATAATGACAGGACAAGGGGGAATGTTCTTAAGCTGAAAGAGGATAGATTTAGACCAGACATTAGGAGGAAATTCTTCACTGTAAGGGTGGTGAGGCACTGGAACAGGCTGCCAAGAGACATTGTGGATGTCCCATCCCTGAAGGTGCTCAAGGCCAGGCTGGATGGGGCCTTGGCCAACCTAATCTAGTGGGTGGCATCCCTTTCCACCTACTGGGTGGGACAGCGGGGGGGGGGGGGGGGGCGGGGGGGAGTTAGAGGATCTTTAAAGTCCCTTCCAACCCAAGCCATTCTATGATTCTATGATGTGTAGCTGCTTTTTTCAGGACAAACATTCTAAAAGCCAAAGAGATAAAGGAGCTTGGTTTTCTGAGACCCTAACAAATAAATTATCTACTTACTTTCCTGGTGTTCAGTCACAAGCCTAGAAGACTTGAAGCTACTCTGAAGATGAGATGTAGTTACCTAAAGGATCTAATCCCTACACTAATCCCTAAGTTATTGCTCCAGAAAAAAAAAAAAAAAAAGAAAAGGTGAGGGTGTGAGATGAGATGAGCCCAGCCAGTTTCTGGATCTCTGCTGGGGGCTAACAAGTCCACTGGGAGGAGGTTGCGGCTGTGTGTATGTGTAGCCACAAGGGACCTGGCATCCAGAAAGCAAATGTGGAGCTTCTGCATTGCCCAATTAGGGAATCTTGTGTCTTCATTGTGAATTTCAGTGTATCAGATGGAAAGCTACAGCATTTTGGCATCCATAGCAATGTCCTTCTTTGGCACATGGCTGCCAAAGAACAAAGGCCTGACTTCAAAAAGCATTCATAGTGACAAATGCCCAATGTGATTGTCATGTAAATTGCACAGAAATCAGTCATAGAGAACTTTCCTCGGTATTCAATGTGCATTTAATAAAATAAATCACATCATACCAGATTTCCTTACTCTATTTAACTGAAGCCATCACCTCAGCTAACTGTATTGTTTCTAGTTTCCAAGCCTGACCATGGGAAAAAATAATAATAATAATAAAAAAATAAAAAGTGTGAAAATTGGTTAGGTTAGAAAAAAAAATGCATGAAATAAATAATTGACAGAAATAAACTGAGTAAGATCAGTAACAGCTTAGAAACTTTCCCTGTTATGTAGAAAAATAAGAAATACTGGGTATTGCTTCATAAAAGGAATTCTCATTGCAACCAAATTAAAAAAATATATTTTTTTTCTGAAGAGCAAATGACATAATGGACACACTGCAAACTGGTACAAGAAATTGTGAAATCCCTAAATAAAGCAGATGCTGTTTTAGGAAAATCAGAGGTTCCATTCAAATATAATTAATTGTTGGCACTAAGTGCTTGCTCCTTTGTAATTTTAAATAATTTATTAAGACATATTTAATGATTTATTAATGATAATTAGTTATGATGTTTATTCCTATCCAAGCATAATATATTTCTTCCCTGCTGAAGAGGAAAGATTAATTCATTCTTTTGGATTTTATTTAAGTCTTATTAAAATAAAATAATATGATTGATAAATTCAAATTAGAACAGGTGTGTAGGAACAGAGGCCCAGAACTACAAAGCTGTCAAGGAATCTAGATGCAACTGAAATCAGATTAAGTGAGGGCTGCATATAAAATTGGAACCATGTAGGTCACTTTGGGGAAGTTAGCAGAAAGTCTAAGTTATGTTAACAACCCAGCTGAAGTGCTAAAAAAATCAAGCAGTCAAATTTTAAAAAGACATAAGAACAGACAATAACTCATTCAAGTCCTGTCAGCTCCACTCATTTAATTGGAAAACCTCCCAGACAACAGAAATTTTATCCATTCCTAACATAGGTGCTACAGCAAAATGACATTTGGGAGCTGCCAAAAAAAAATAAAAAAAAAAAATGCTTCCCCTGTCATTGAAAAATGCATGAGACTTTATGTATGCAACAGTTCCTATTAACCAGTGGGAAACCGGGGCTGCTGCTTAACTAGTCAGTTACTAGTTAAGTAATTAGCAATCTTGCTTTACAAATAAAATAATTATGAGAGAAATATGACCTTCAATATAAATTGCACTAAGAAAGCAAGCTCGTTGTTTGACTGGTATGTGTATAAAAAAAGATTAATGTCTCCTAAAAAGTTCCAGCTCAAAATCTGAAGTTACAGGACAGTAAGAATACATAGATGGCATCTCTCCACTTATTTTTCCTAAACTATTTTCAGACTAATTTCCTATTTCGTTACTGTTGTGGAATGGATGCATCTCTTTCAAAATTTTTATTTAGACAAGAAAAACATTAATTTTCTTTTAATTCTCTTTTATGAGAATTAAATTCTCTTTTATTAATTCTCTTTTATGGAAGAATCACAACCATATATTCAGATCACCAGCTGTAGGTACATACTGCAGCTGTGATGGTTTCCTGTTTCCACAGGAGCCCAAGACCTAGAGGCACACTGAGTGATAGTCACTATTCCTACAGCAGACAGCTGTAGAAGTTTGTCTGTCAGGAACCTCAGTGTCTGTTTTATAGGAAAGGCAAAAAGTGGTGGATTCACATCTGCTAAAGGCAATGGGATTTCTGCCTTTACCTTCATGAGAGCAGCAGAGAGGCCAGAGCAGTCTCCATAAGAATATTATTATTAGCTTCTGTTTTGAAACCAATAAAAATTCCCATTAAGGACTCGCTCTAGTGAATTTATAATTACTGGCAAGAATTAGTTAATACCATGATGATAAGCCATGTCATATGGACAGTATAATTTATTAATGAAATACCACCTCTTTGCAACTTTATTACCCTGTCCTAATAATTAATCATTGGAATAGGTTACTTAAATTTTAATGTAATATTTAGATGCTTATCATCCACGCTTAAGCACTGTGATAAGGTTATAGCACAACTCCCTAATACTAATTTCTGCAAAATACAAGTTATCTCTTCATTGCACTTTAGCCACCATTTACTTTATGCCTTTTATTCTGTGGCAGTTATAGTTATTGTATCGTACCAAATTTATCAAGATGGAGAGATTTTGTGACCAATCACATGTAAAAACGTTTCACTTCTTCACAGTTTAATATCCAAATGTTAGTTTGTATTCTCTATTAAAAAACAACTACAGCAAAAAAAAAAAAAAGGCAAAAAAAAAACAAAAACAAAAAAAAGGAATTAATAAAAAAATGAGGTCTTAATTGGGATAATGGAAAGAGCTCAGCTGTGACAACTTCAGTGGTCTTTGTTGAAAAGATTGGTACAGTCTGTTGGGGAACAGGCACATTGTCACAGCTCTTACAGAGCTTTTATGAGAAATATTTCAGTGTCAACAGTCTAGAGTGGAGTTTTCCACCTGTCTGCAAATCCTTAGGTCCTACAGGTTCCTCCACTGCAGACCATTGGGCTCAGATGGACCACTAGGCAAGTTCCTCCTCTTTCCCATCCCCAGCTAACCCATACCCTGTGCAACCTGGATGCAGACACATGGGAATCTAGTGATGTTTGTTGATCCCTGAAGTCTCTCAACCCTGAATGATTTGGACCCCTATCGGCATGGATTTCTCTCTATGTCCAGCTCTCTGGATGTCCTAGATGTCTTGGATACTCCAGGACCTCTCAACTGTCAGTAGATGCATATGTGAATCTACTAAATTATGGTCCATGACCCACCAAGTGCCCTTCTAGAAGATGCTGTCTCACTCTGATCATCTTGCACTGAACCCATCTGGGAAGATGATAAGGAGGGACACGGAACTGTGCACTGCTTAGATATCCAAACATGTAACCTGAATGAGTAAATGGAAAATCTACTTTTCAAGGGGAAAATCCAAAAAGAAGCCAGTCATTCTTTCTGGCCTGAAGACCTGTATGCCCTGGACACTGGATATCTCCAAGATCAGGGTCTCAGGCCTCGGGCTCTGCTGATGCCAATACTTCAGGACAGTAATGGGAAAGCTTTCTCAGACATTCCATTGGTAATAGTCATCTTTGATACCTCCAGACACTGAGCAAAGAAGGTGATAGGCAAAGTAAATACAGTATTGTCTGATAACCAAACACTTATGATCTTCTCACTGGGCCCTCAATGAAAAAAAAAATTTTTTTTTTTTTTTTTTTTCCAGCAAAGGAGCCCGAGAAGTAGTGAATACACTGGTTTCTAGGCAGACCTGGACTTCCTGAAAACCTGTGTCAATATTTAGCCAGCAGAATCACAAGAGCTTGCTACTGATGAAAGCCAAATCCCTGCAGTAAGTTCTACAGCCACACACCTACCAATATAGACCTGCAGGGGGGACTGTTATGTTCTGGGTGTTCTTAGAGCTGGAGAAACACTGAAGTGTCACTGGGTCTAGTTCAAACTGAGGCTGATGGATCATACACATTGCCAGAAGGGTTTTTCTGGAAGAAGTTCCCAGGGCTGGTGCTACCAGAGCTATTCCTAGTATCAATAACTACACTCTCATAACTCCCACAAGAATACTCCCGGGGGGAGTCACAAGGTAATCTTGAGCTTCTCAAGAGGTTCTGAGTATTGCACTAAGCACCTTGAAATGTGATTGAAAATACTTTGTCTTGCTTATTTTCTTAGGGTCTTAGGATCATGGGAAAAAAATGAATTAAAGGGCAGTTATTGTCACTCAGATGGTATAGACCGTGTGTTTGCTGCAAAACAGGAGACTTACCATCTCCAGTGAAAGTCCAGTACACACTGTGATGATGCAGAAAAAGTACAAAATATGTTGGATAAGGTATATAGAGAAAACAGTCTTATTTGATACCACAGTGTTTCTACAAGATGAAAAGAAACAAATGCCTGAGTATCAGGAAGTCTTTCTGCATTTTATTTTCATGACTTTTAATGCCAAGTGCACGTAAATTCTTAGTAGAAAAGACCAGAACCAAGCCTTACCACAGTTGTGCAACCACTAGGTTAGCCAGCCCAGGTTTTGTGTCACTTTCCCACACAGTGAAACTGTATTTTGAATTTTACTGCTGAAATGATAAAACATGCTTCAATCTGAAAATGGAATTGAGTTTACTTCCTAGGTGAGAGCTCTACAAATCAGGCTACTATAGACTATTTGGGGAAGCAGGAAAGAAACGCCACTTTCTCTTGCCAGCCTTTAGAAGCCTGTAAATTCTTTCTGGGGAGTTTGATCTTCATGGAGTGGTAGGCAGAATTTGAAAACCTGTCACAAGCTGTAGGAGAACTGGCTGTCAGAAACTGGTTCCATATTCACAGTAGAGAGATGAGGATAGGTAATTTTCAGGGACATTGTGACTAAAGAGAGGGCAAGGCAAGAGGTAAGAGTCTGATGAAAAAGAGGTGGGGAATGTTCATGGGATTATGGTTAAGTAAAATGAAGAGAAGAAAATAGAGGACTGAAAATAGCCATGCAGGAAAACTACTTTTAGGATGTGAAGCCCAGGCAACTAGGTCTATATGAGACAAGCACAAAGTCTGAGACTGGGACAGAGTACACACAAAATAGGGCAGCCTGTCTTCTGTCACTAGTGGGGTTCCCCAGGGCTCCATTTTAGGACCAGTCCCCTTCAATAGTTACATAAATGATTTGGATGAAGAACCTGAAGGTTTTTTAAGCAAGTTTGTAGATGATACAAAATTGGGTGGAGCTGTTGACTCTGTCAAGGGTGGTGAGGCCTTGCCAATAGATCCTAACAAGTTAGAGAGCTGGGCAATCACCAACAATATGAAGTTTAACAAGAGCAAGTGACGGATTCTGCACCTAGGAAGGGACAACCCTGGCTATATGTACAGAATGGGGGATGAGATGCTGGAGAGCAGCCCTGCAGATAGGGATCTGGGGGTTCTGGTCACAGCAAGCTGACATGAGCCAGCAGTGTGCCCAGGCAGCCAGGAGAGCCAACCGTACCCTGGGGTGCATCAGGCCCAGCACTGCCAGCTGGGCGAGGGAAGGGATTGTCCCGCTCTGCTCTGTGCTGTGTGGCCTCACCTCCAGCACTGTGTGCAGTTCTGGGTGCCACAAGAGGGTAACTAAGATGGTAAAAGGTCTAGAGGGGAAGACACATGAGGAGCAGCTGAGGTCCCTTGGTTTCTGCAGCCCCGAGCAGAGCAGGCTGAGGGGAGGCCTCATGGCGGCCTGCAGCTCCCTCACGAGGGGAGCGGAGGGGCAGGCGCTGAGCTCTGCTCTCTGGGGACAGCGACAGGACCCGAGGGAATGGCATGGAGCTGGGACAGGGGAGGGTCAGGCTGGGGGTTAGGGAAAGGTTAGGGAAAGGTTCTACACCCAGAAGGTGGTCAGGTTTGGAACAGGCTCCCCAGGGCAGTGGTCATGGCTCCGAGCCTGCCAGAGTTAAAGAAAACAACGCCCTCAGACACATGGTCTGATTATGTTTTTGTCTGGGGGTGGTCCTTTGAGGACCCAGGAGTTGATCTCGATGATCCTTGTGGGTCCCTTTCAGCTCGGATATTCTATGATTCTACAATTCTTTTTCTTTATCTAAACAGCAATGATCACACAAGGCAGATATGGTTGTGCACACTCATCTCAAGAACTGAGAGTGGAGCCCAAGGCTCCCAGTGTTGGCCATTGCTGGATTGACACTCAACGGAAACTATGCCATCCTATATTCTACTTTTCCCAGTAAAACGATCTCCTGCTTCTGCTATCAGCTGCTCTATGAGTTTAAGCGGTGGAGCTCTCTGCAGTCATTCTTAAAGCTTTACCCTGTGGGTTGCTCGTTCTGAGCTTCATGATTCTGAGCTTCATGATTAAAATACAAGCAGCACTCATGCTGGTGCTGTGTGTTGAATACCTGACTGTGGATTTATTTATTTATTTGCATGTGCATCTGTGTGTGTGTGTGCAATAAATATTATATGGATGTAATTACTGTCTATGGAGTTATTAATTGGCATGTATATCCAAAAAGTCAATTTGCTCAAGAAAAGGTCAGGAGACAGGCTGTAGTGTTGCTTCTTCTGCCTTGTGACTCTGAGCAGAAAATGCTATAAGATTTCAGTAAATCTCATTAAACTTCCAAATTCAAATCTACATTTTAAAAAGGTAGATATTCACAGGCAAGGCTATGAACTTTCTGATTAACCTGCACACATACACACACATAGAAGAGGATGGTAATATTTACCAAAATCAATGTGATTACAGACCAATTTATGTTTCTGTTATAAAATTGTTTCCATAATCCAGTCACAAATAAACCTCAGATGAACAATCTTATCATGTGAATTCCAAACAAGGAAGAAGATTTTATTTTTTTTTTTATCACTTTGTAAGTGCTGTTGGGAGCCACATGGCCAGAAGCAAAATGCCAAGGAGAGGGAAAGGGAAAAACCTAGATGAATAAAATGGTGGAGCCAGGTGATAGGGGTCCTCTACTTACCGTCCTCAGCCAAAAACCCTTAACGTCAGTCCATTTCTTTTAAATCACCTGCTTAGATAGCTCAAACCCTGGCAGCTAAACTGCATGTGGCACTTCTCTGATGGTCATTGTGGTGAAATTGTTCTGCTCCTTCTCTGCCAAGTAGGACTGTCACTGGATCTCCGTACGGAAGATCAGCTGAGCTTGGAGGGTACCCTACAGGGCTAGGAAGGCAGGCAAAACAAACAAAAGCAGGAACAGACATAGCCAGAGCATGAAGGACCACATCTTGTCCCTCTTTCTCTCTTTCTCAAACCCCAGGGATGTCACTAGAGAAGAATAAGACATGCTGAGGCCAACAATGGCAGGCTGGCCCTAGATGCAGGACTGCTTTCAGCACAGTCTTTGCTTTGCTGAAATGCACTGCTTGACATACAGCCTTCATTCCCTGCTGCTACATCCCCCAAGGACAGCATCACTTCCCCTGTCAGCAACAGCAACGGGGGAGAGCTTTGCCACTGTTCCCTGCCCCTAGACAGGTACCATCCGTGTTCCTAGCACATGCTGTAGGAACTAGTCAAGAGAGGAAGGGTACAAAAAAATAAAATAAAATAATAAAATAAAATAAAATAAAACAAAAAATAAAAACACGGAGATTTTCCTCTCTATAGGAAATTCATATCTGCTTGATCACTTCACTTTTGAGAATCTTCTGGGCCTCAGCTTGACCTTGGTCTATGAGCAATTAGTCAGCAATGAAACAGCTTTGCCACTTTACAGACGCTGAAGGAGGGAAACAGTCACCTTCGGGAAGAACAGAAGCTCAGCTGCTGATTTGGAAATGGCAGCATTAGCCTTAGGCACCTAAATAGCTATGGGGATCTGATCCTAAATTGCAGCTCTTTCCTCATAATAATAAATACTGCTGGAGCTTTACCCTGTGGTCATATGGAATGGTTGTCACTGCACTGCACAAACTCACAAGCTTTGAGAGCTGTGGGTTACCAGTTACCTTTAAAGGGCATGACTAATAACCACACCGTAGTTTTTGAGATCCAAATTCAGAGGAAAAAAAAAAATCGATTTCATGGTAATGTATGGCTGTTCATGAAGATACAGCTTTTCTCTTTGCTTTGATATCTTTTTCATAGAAGTCATAACATGCACTTTTCTTGCAATAATGGCATACCATGAAATTCACTCTAGTTTCCTAAGGAGAATAAGGTTAAAGACCTACTATCTCTGGGTTTTATGTTATATTGTTATGTTGTTGTTAAATTTGATAACAAAGTAGATAAAAAGCTAAATAGCGGGGCTTGCAATAGGAGAGAAATCAGGCTTAATTACATTGCAGTTCCTTAGAGTCAGAACAGCAAAGTAATAATACATTTGCATTTTAGCCAGGGGAACTCACATTTCATGTTAAAACAGCATCTTTATCTCCTCTGGTTTGTCTTGATTCTTCACAATTCACACTGCTAGTGAACTTTGTAGCTTTGGAGTGTCAATACATATTTTGAGTAAATTAGAGCTATGTATCAGTGAGGAAATGACTGTGGAATATTGTAGAGTACAATCAAAAGGGTGTATGGTTTCCTTGTTTCCTTTTTTTTTTTTTTTTTTTCTGGAAATGTATTGTGGCATGGAAATGGTAACACACTTCAAAACAGATTCCAAGTGGCTTACATACTATGCAGGTTCATTTCTGCATATCAACTGAATATTGCTAAATTTAAATGGCCACTCTGATTTCTCTTTGATTGTTCACTCTTCATAAAGACCTAGTTGTAAAATCAGCTGTGTATTTATAATTTATCAGTGTACGGAACGAACTAGATTTCCCCATCCCAGGAAATGCAGAGTGCCTTCACTCCATTGTCTCAGTGGGAGCTGTGGAAGTTCAGTACATCAGTGTATCTTGTTCTTAATGCAATCCGTGTTTTTTTGCTGTTATTGTTGTTGCTGTTGTTTGCTTTACAGGAACAAGAAAAGGTTCCAAATTCTTGTTCAAACACAGAAGAATGATAATTTTTGCTAATATTCTCACTAATAAGGGTGCTGAAATAACAGGAGCTAATGTGAAGTCAGCCATTCACACTTTCATAAATCATTTATGTAGTAAGCAGCTGGTGGTGCAAAAGTAATAGCACCCTCACTGCTACCCAGCTGATAAAACCCTTTTGTCTGAATTTCACCCAGCTCTTCATATACTCAGATGAGATGCCTATTACCCACAGTGAAAAGCAAAGAGAAATAAAACAACCCTGAAATATATGGTTAAAAAGTCAATAATTAATTTATTCTTATTCCCTGCTATCTCTTATCGCAGCACAAAGCCTGAGTTTCTGCATTAGGTCAAAACACACAGTAGGAGATGAGGTGGGGGTGGAACGAGCCATGAGAGGTTCTTACAATCCATGTTGTTCATGCAAGCATGACAGCTCCCAGGTGGCAGGTACTTATTGACTGTTCTGCAGTTCTGGAGAGGCTGCACCAGCTTGGCTTTATGAGTTTTGCACAGCCAATACATATACACTCTCAGGATGAACTTATGACCCAGTAGACTCTAACATCAGCAGCAAGAATTTAAGCATAAATTTCCATTCTCTGTGCTGCTACAGAGCAAGAAAGACATGTTCAACACCTGTGCAGAATGGTGGGGTTAGGAGGGGATTGAGGGGATGGTCCTCATCTCTCCTTTCTTAGCTCTCTTTCTGACAGCAAAGGCTTGGCAAAGGAGAGAGAGAATGGACCAGGAGATGCAACAGCCAGTAAAAAGAAAAAAAAAAAAATGTGGATATGAGTATCAGAAAAGGAGAAACAGCAAAGTATGTTAAATAGAACACAATAGAACCAAATCTTTGGCCTTCTACTTTGTTACACATCTCCAAAAAGGAGTAGCAAGACACCATGATGATTCTTTTTGTTTTTGTTGTTGTTGTTGTTGTTGTTGTTGTTGTTGTTGTTGTTTGAAGTTGTCCCTAATTTAGTTAAAAATAAATGTTTGCCTCAAAAAATATGTTATTCAAAAGACATGTGAGCCCCAGATACAATAATTTGCTAGCAGGAACTGTATAAGTAAACTTCTGGAAGTTATTGAAACAAATGTTGCTGATTCAGATGTCTCTTACACTTCCTCTGGGATCCGACTCTTTTATGAAAATTAAAAGGTTCTTGTCGGTGTGGAAAGTGAATGAATAGGTGACCCAAAGCTTTAGTCACCATCCTTCTTAATCATGGCAGTGTATCAAATGAGAGGAAAATGCACACACGCTTATAGTACTTTGGTCAACCAACCATCTCTGTAAACCATCAGGCAATGATAACAGCCACCCCTTCTCCCCTTCCTAGATGGGTTTCACTTTCAGAAACTGCTGATTAAGAAATTCCCCAAAAAATCATGACCCAAAACGAGGGAAAAGAACAGATTATATTTGTGATTAACAGTCTCAATCAATCTAACATAAATGATGAACTCAAGATCATTGGCAATAGAAATAGTTGACTTAACAGATGGCAGGCAGCTCCTGTCAGAGGAAACCATTTTGAACATGAGCTTAATTGAATGGTTCAGATCTGTATAAATTAACATGTTTTAAAACTATATATTCTCAGGTGGATTTGCAGAATAATTTTTTACATTTTTTCAGGCCCTTTCAGTGAAATACTTGTTCTCAGAGGGTGGTTCCCAATTTTTGAATGGTTATGTGTAAGAAAAATGAATGTACTGTCATCTGTCTTCAGGAATGAGACAAATGCTTGCTAATACAAGTTGCACTCTGCTTCTGGTGCTTATGTTCTTAAGTGTACTTCTTACAGAAATTCTGTTGTTTGAGCAGTTCCTAGGGGCAAACACCTGCCTATATGAAATTCTATTAGGTTAATAATTTGAATATTCAGTAACTGCTCCCCTTGAAGATATTACAGTAAAATGGATATATATATATATATTAAACAATTAGGTTGCTCTCTGCTAACCCTTTTTTTGTTTTTGTTTGTGTGAGTGTGTGTGTGTGTTGCTTGTGGATTGCTATATGCATGTGACAGCACATCAGTTCAGCCACAGAAGCTGTCCCTTCTAAGAGAACTGTTATGAACACCCAAATAATTCTCAACACCAGTCTGAGGCTGTGCCTCAGCATAATTGTTCATGAGAGCGGTAAACAGATGCTGCACATTACACTGACATTTGCAACAGAAGCGTGAGCAGTGTGGGTTTCCATATATTATGGCGCAAATCGTGTGCTGTTCCTGTGAGATAAAGTGAAAGGAATTCAATACAGGTAGAAGAGTATGAATGGGATTTATTTTTTAGAAAACCTAAGGTGGAGAGAGTTCCAGCTCTACTTAATTTATCAAGTTTATAAAAACACAAGAGGATAGGGTGGTACAATGGTTAGCCCTATTCTCCTGTGCTTCACACCATGCACACACAATCTCAAGACTGAAAAATTCTCCAGAAATGAATATTTAATGCAAAAGGAGACAAACTATCTGTCAAAATCCCCTACCTTCCATGAGCTGTTTAATTTCAGTACAACATCAGTATCTCATTTCAGACCAAATACATCCTCAAAATATGCCTTTATTAAGATGGCATCCTGGCCTGCCCCTCTGCATGTCTGTGAATCTTCTCATGAGCTAGATTTCCAGCTGCTCTACTGTCTATTTCTGCCACTTCTACATTCCAAATGCTCATTTTTCTCTTGTTTTTGCCAAGGTCAAAATGGCTTGAGCTAGGCATGATAGAGCAAGAAAACTGGCCTCCTGCCTGTAATTTAACATCAACCAAAGAACCTTTCTGATTATGAAAAGACTGTCTTTATTTCAAGTTAATTAATATTAATCACAGGTGATGGGCCAAATTCCCTATTGGCCTAAGGCATTCCAGTTCCACCAGCTCCAAGGCATTTTGTGTGCCCATCTATTGCTTGTACATTTCTGAAGAAGTTATTGTGAGTTAAGTGAGAGTATTGATTTATGGCAAACGCTTTGCTCTCAAATAGCTGCCTAAGTAGCTTAACCCTTATTTCAGCAGTATTTTGTTTGCTTTCAAACATAACTTTTCATTTGTAACATCTCTTAAGTCAAAAAAAAAAAAATGTAAACATCATGTAAAAACTCCAGGCCCTATACCCTTGGCAAAGGACTAAATACTTATTTTTGAATGTCTTTACTAAAACTGAATCAGATTCTGTACTCATTTATACTAGACAACCACTCATGCCAGTGTAGTCAGCATGAGAGGAAAGTATATGGTTGTGACATGACTCCCTGTGAGCCAGAGGTGAAATTACCTTGCTTTTTCTTCAGAGCATGGACATTGCAAGAAATCTGAAGACTGCACTAGTCAAAAGCAATATTTATCAGAGTGTGAAAGAAATAAAAGAGAAAAAAATAATAACTCCTTTAATGGCATACACTCAACATTGCTGGGTGAGATAGAATAAATTAAAAGGCTGGAAAATAAATCTCCCTCCTCAACATGCCCTTCCAAGGGGCATCTTCTCTTCCAGTTTTGATTTATAGTCCACCAATTATCATCATCTTCCTGGGCTATTGTGACTCTCATACAGCATATCTTCTGGCTCCCAAGGAAAACTGAAGGCCTTGCTTTTGGCCTGCATCTTGCTCACCAAGCCAGACATCGCTCCTCTTGGGATCCCAAAAGTTTTTGTGCCACTACCATCATTCCCTGCTGGAGGTATTCCTAGGTCCTCCTCTACCCCATGCAGCCCTCTAGGAGCTGTTCCCTGATGAGTCTGCCCAGCAACTCGTGGAAAAAGCTGTGCTGCTCTCCTTCTCTTGGTGGGACTGGCTACTGGACCCTCATTTCTGTAGTCAAGGCAATGCAAGTAGTCACCCTATCTTCCTGCTGCCTTATTACAACTCCTAGCAAAATATAATATACAGAATATTTACAGTAAACTGTGCCCAAAAACAGTTCTGCCATCTGTCACAGCTGTGAATAATGAGTTCTTCATACTTCCATAGTTATACATTCAAAGATCTCCCCATAATTGCAGATATTAATAAATGTGGACACCTGGCATTCCTGTGACAGCTGTATTAATCCCAGTTAACAGATGGGGAAAATAGGGTGTGAAGATATCAAAGGCAGATTCTACCTTACCTAATGACAGCTACCTAAACATAAGGCACCTTGTCTGCTCTGCTTAGCCAGCTACTGTCTTTAGCCTATAGAAAAAGACACAGGCACCTCCAGAGGGCAGTTTATCACACCTCTTCTGGACTCCAGCCTGCGGGATGTACTGTCCTCTGGAAATGCTTGCCTGCGTTCACTGACTGCACAAGCAGGCTTGATACAAAACCTCCAATTAGACAGCTCACTTTTAGATGTCTAAAATTAAATTAGATTATTTCATACCTGAATTACCACTGGGGAGTCCTTTAGAGTGCTGAATGGGGGCGCACATCCCAGGTTTAAAGGGCAAGTGGAATGGCCACAGCTCCTCTCCTGGAAAGCATCTGGGAATGGGGCAGGTCCCAGCCACCACCATGAGCGATGCACAAGGATGAAGCAATGTGTCTTGTGGGGGTTTTGCTTTTTACTATGGCTACTGACAGCTGATCCTGAAATGTACACTCTTTGTAAACCTGTGTCTTCTTGGCAGGAGGAGGATATAAAACTGAAGGGAACAAATTAGAGAAATTGAGTTAAAAGGAAACAGAGAGGACTAACAGAAGAATAGCAAAGGTTTCTGAGTGCACCAAGTGGGCAATCATTGAAAGCTACTGAAAGCTTTCCTATCTCCATATGTAACTGGTTTTATAGGGAAGACAGGTGGCAAGTAGAGTTGGTCAGGTTGGTCTATGCACCTGTGTGCTTGGAGAGAGGCATGATCCAGCTCAGCTGGCACTGAGCTACAAGTCAGAAGGTTTATATTTGGTTCCCAGCTCAGTCAGTGACCTGAAACACTATTGCCACAAACAGGTCCTTTCCCCTTTTTATGATTCACTTTTCCCAATTTACTGAGCAAAGGTAGCTATTCTGTAACCTTCCTTTATAAAATATTTTCAAGATGAGTAAAAGGAAAAACTCATCTGCCGAGATAAAGGTTTTAAATTACATCTCTAATATTTTCTGTTATAATCACTTGGGGAAAAAAAGTTGTGTTTTACTTTTTGTTTTGCATTTTCTACATTTAGAAATTGCAATATATATATATATATATATATATATAAAATGAATGACTAAATGCATATATCTATATAAACACACACGGAGTACACATCTTAGTACCACCAGGAACTGTTGCTACTTCCTAAAACAGAATTCAGGTATTTTCCTGGTGAAGTGAATAGCAAATTCCCATTGATCTATCCTGTACCAAAACTGAGCCAACTGTGAGCTGTATGGTTTGCTTCCAAGGGGGACCACTGCCAAGGATAGCAATATTTTCTGCGTTGTGATTTTCAGTAGAATTAGAGGTATCTGGAGTACAGGTAGCACAACAAATTTATTGCATTTGGCCCTGACTTCTCCACCATTCTCCCTCCAGCAATGTGAAAATGTCCCTTGGCTGTTCTGTGCACAGATTTATCAGTCACAGATTGAATGATGGGAGCATAGCACTGAGGGGTTTCATTCATGTAGTGGGTGTGTTTGGGCAGTTGCTAGAGCTCTTAACTTGTTTGCCAAGTACATTTTCTTCATCCTTCCAAGGAGTCTGTTTCAAAAGGAACTTACCAGGGGCAGCTTAACTGAGGCACAACAGTGTCTTAGAACATGACAACCTGGGACAAACTCCTTTCCCCACTGACATCAACAGAAGTTTTGCTGTCAGGGGAAAAGTCTTGGCCTTCTATCTTTGATCCTGATTTCATCTAGTTCATCAGCATAAAGGATTTTTAGGCCTCTCCAAAAACCTGAGGACAAGGGAAAAACTTATTTTTTGTTGAGTCCTGTGACAAGTCTTGAAATTGTACTATGATGTGATTTATCACTTGCCATAAGGCAGAGCAAAATACATATGAATGACTGATTTGCATCTCGCAATTTTCAGGTTATTTTCCAGAAGACTGTATTGCTGGTTCTGCCTTTTCCTGACTGCAACATTCTATTAACAAGGAAATAAATAGGAGGCTTATATGGTTAGCCAGATACAAAGTTAAAAAATGCTTTACAAAACATCACAATGTCAAAAGTGTCTTTTCATATACCATAAGGACTGAGAAGAATGGGAAGCCAAGTGTTCCAACAGGAGTCTGGAGTGAAAGCAGCAGGCTTTTATTAGTGAGAAGTATATATATATATATTTTGCTATTACCTGCAATATTTTCAGTAGGTAAGGCATATATGATATACTTCAAAGTAGTTATCATGCTACTTTAATTGAGAATAAATAGCAAAAACTTACAGCTTGTCACATATTGAATGAAAAGACATTTTTGGAACCACCTTTTCTCAGCTCCCAGATGTGCTCCCACATCCATGTGTTTGCTTCCTGTGAATGCTTCAAAGAGTTAGGTTATGTAGTGCACAAGCCCATTCATATGCACAAGAGTTACCAGCTTAACGCAGTTAGAATTTGAATTTTTAAGCATGCATGGCAATTTTCTCCATTTCATCTCTCCCAATGCCATTAATTTCAGTGAGGATGATCTGCAAATTTACAATTACATTTAAAAGGAATTATTAGGGGTATGAGTCAGTGGAATCTGAAAAGCTGTTCACCAAATGAAGGTGTTTACCTTATGGTGAGAAAAACAATGGTTTCAATGGGCTACAGCGGGAGCTTATAGCTCATAGCTCACAGTACCTTTTGCTGCAGCCTACCGCATCCAAGATTCACACAGAGTTGGTGGCTTATGGCAGAGAACTAGAGAAGATACATGCCCTCCAGGAACTGCAGACAGAGCCATCTCAGAGCATACCAAATGGCTACAGATGTCTGTGAATAGTAGTTGAATCCAAGAGCTTGGATCTGAATCCTTTTCTAGTGGGTAGCAATTTTATGGGACAACACAGAACCGCAACCTGAGCATCAAAAAATTTTCAGAGCCAACATTTCTCCCTGGAATTTCAGCCAGAATGCCAATACGTCTCTTATAAATTAAAACAAAAATATAAAATGCACAAACTATCACTGGAGTCTTAAAAGTTTCTGAAAATCTTCCAAGAACCCACCAGGAGATGGAGAAAGCTGAATCAAATTTCCATTAGATACATATTCATTTCAAAGTTTATCTAAAAATAAACTTTTTAGCTTTGTCCTCATGCTTCAAAAACTGTTGAAACTAATTTTTTTTCAGGTATTGTGTGTACCCCTCATTGTGATGGGGTGAGTAGTCATATCACAGAATCACAGAATAGTCTAGGTTGGAAGAGACCTCCAAGATCACCAAGTCCAACCTCTGACCTAACACTAACAAGTCCTCCATTAAACCATATCCCTAAGCTCTACATCTAAACATCTTTTAAAGACCTCCAGGGATGGTGACTCAACCACTTCCCTGGGCAGCCTATTCCAGTGACTAACAACCCGTTCAGTAAAGAAGTTCTTCCTAATATCCAACCTAAACCTCCCCTGGTGCAACTTTAGCCCATTCCCCCTCGTCCTGTCACCAGGCATGTGGGAGAATAGACCAACCCCCACCTCGCTACAGCCTCCTTTTAGGTACCTGTAGAGTGCAATAAGGTTGCCCCTGAGCCTCCTCTTCTCCAGGCTAAACAGTCCCAGCTCCCTCAGCCACTCCTCGTAAGACTTGCTCTCCAGACCCTTCACCAGCTTCGTTGCCCTTCTCTGGACTCACTCGAGCACCTCCATGTCCTTCTTGTAGCGAGGGGCCCAAAACTGAACGCAGTAGCGTCATCTTGTTTGCTTGAGTGAAACAAACATCTGGCTTTATTGGTATTAAGCAGTGTATAACTTGGTTTAATAAGGAGTCTTTGCAGTTTTTTAACTGTAGGCAATTGAAAGTATCAGTACAGAATATAAGATTAAGCTTCAGATACTAGTAATGTACTTGGAATCCTTAAAAAAAAAACATGGTGAAATTGCCTTTGAACACATGGCATTCAGAGGTTGAAAACCTGGCCATGATGAAGAACATCTTCTAAGATACTTAATATTAAATTGAAGCTTAGAGTTGGTCTGAAATAGAATTCATTTGGTCAGAGTTACCATAAGGAGAACTGACTCCTGAGAACTATGCAACTATGCTATTGATTCCAGTGCAGAGGTCCGGGAAAACGTGGTAAGATCCACTTCAGCACTAACCTCCCTCTGTCCCTCTGCACTTGGCAGACAGTGCTCTGGAGATGATGGGGAGATTAATGTAAAGAAAAAAAAAAAAAAAAAGAAAAAAAGAAAAAAAAAAAAAGTGAAATATCAGAAATATCCAAAACTTTAGGTTTTTGGCAACTTCCCCCTGATTTCCAAAGGGTGGACACACACAACCCACTTTAGATGTCTGGATGATCTAGAGGTTTGTAGAGATCATGCCCCTGAAAACTGACACTGAACAGGATGCCACTTAGGGGTACCCAGAAAACCTACAGAGCTCAAAAATCCTTCCTACCCTCACTGAAATTTCAATTTCTGATCCAGGATGATAATACGTTGCCTTTCCACGACTGCTGAGTGAACCTGCATCCCCAAAGTTTGCCCTATAGAGCACATTACAGACCCATCCTTTAGGGTGTGCTAGAAGGAAAGGAAGACAGAGGGTGTTTGCCAGGCCATACCTCAGCCTGGAATGTCAGATTCACACAGTTAAAAGAAAAACAGATGAAAAAGAGCATAACTCCAACCCACTCATTGAAAGATTTCTATTCAAACAACACGCCTTGGGTTTCTGGTCTCTCACCTCTGGGTGACTGCTCCAACCACAAAACTGTTGTGCAAAAGTTGTGCACTGACACTAGTTTCTCTGAGGATTCAAATTAACACGTACAGAGGCTAACATCAGTACCTGGCAAGCTTTCAGGTTGGCCACAAGGTGCCTATTGATTTTGAGCAGATGAGCATTATGCAATGCCGCACTGTTGTCAAGGCAGAGATGCTTAAATTGCTTTTAAACACAACTGTAGCCAGGACTTTTAAAGGTGTGGATTCATTTCTTTGCAATCAAAACTCTATGACACAGAAATTTTTTAACACCATTGTTTACTTAAAAAAATAAGCTATTGCAGAACAGGCCTTTCAAGCTCTGCTGCAGGTAAACCAACAGAAACAAAGAGAGGCTATACGGCTCATTGCCTCTGGAAGAGAGCACACTGCAAACACTGCTTGCAAATATTGAATGAAGTGAAGTACAAAGGAGCATATTAATGAAGTCAAAGCAACATCACCGAACACTGAACTCCCAGCATTAATTACTCCTATTGCAAAAAGATCAAACATTTAAAGAACTGTATATGAAAACAACCATCACACAACAGGTACTTTATATATATATTAGGTAAGGTAATGCAGATATTATCGGTTTCACATGGGTGTCATGGTCACACCAATCTACTGATGAGTACTGTGTAAAGAAAAGCTGAAGTCTGAGTTCATAGAGTATCTGTTATGACAATGGAAATCAGCCATGAAGTCTGTTTAAAATACATGGTAAAAATGTCATAAACTTGGCAACAGGGGACTTCAAGTCTTGCAGAAAACATCAGCAACCCCTGCAATGTACCCAGAGTATGTATTAGATCCTTTAGAAAATAAAAATAAATAAATAAATAAATAAAGAGCTGTTCTGCAGTACATAGCAACTGCCTTCCTCCAATGTGGGGAAGTGTTATTACATTCATCATTGGCTCCATTTCTTTCTCTGTTGTTGGCAACAACTACATCTGTCTTAGCAACTCAGGATATTATTAGGTAAACTCTGAACACCCTCCAAGGCTCTCAGGGCATCAATATATCTGTCACATTTCAAAACCATCAATTGCAGGTAAAGAACTGACTCTTCCCAGCATCACAGCAGGGACCGTGACAGCAGCTGCTCAGGGCTGGCAGCACTGTCCCCACTGCACAAGCTGCCCCAGGTCACCTTCCCAGAATGGCAGGACAGCTTGCTCACCTTTCCCAGCCACCACCACTGCTTGTGCAAGGGCTCTCCCTATATCTGGCTCCCCTGTAACCATGATACAAGGGAGACATTGCCCCAGAGGCCTCATGTTTGCTCTGAGGAGCAAAGTATAATGGAGCATCTGGTGCCATACAAGTACAGGCAGGGCTGTAGGCAAGACTGGGGCTCCCATGGCTCAGGAGCTGCTGACAGGGGATGGGTACACTCATAGATCAGACAGTTAAAGGATGAAATGTATGGTGTAAATGCCCAAGGACATTTGCCATCATGTCTTCAGCACCAAAAAAAAAAAAAAACAGGCAGACTGCAGCCCATCCCCAGAGGGCTGCTCCAGGCAGTGCCCTATAGGCAGAGAGAGCCCTCACCCTCCTGCCCCATCTTCCTGCTGCAGCCACTGCTGGCTCCCCACAGCTCCCTGCAGATCATCTGCTCATTCCCCAGGCCACAGCTCTCTCTCCAGGTGAAGACAATGTTTGGCCTTTTGGGCCTCAGGACAGAGGAGTCAGCAGCTCTCAGGCAGCTAAGGCTTGGATTTGTATGTGGTGACAATGTCTCAAACAAATTGGACTGCTGTTGTCCTACTGTGACAGCAGAGTTCCCTTTCTTTGGAGAGTTTGTCATTGCATAAAGTGTTTCCTGAGAAGTACTTTGTCTGTGAAGGCTGACTTATCTGCTTGTCATCTGAAAAACATTTGGGTCTCTGTGGAGGCAGATGCTTGTTGATAGTGGCAAACAGCAAACACATATACAAAAGCCTTCCCTTTTGCTTACCTATGAAGATCACTGCAGCACTTAACATTCATAATGAGCCCAGACAATGACATAGTTAGGAATTTGAGATTTCAAAAGAAGTCTTGGGAATCTAAATGCTTTCTGTAAACATCTATCATGTTACTGATGAAGGAAAGGAGCATACTGTGTTTCCTGAAGCCAGAGGAGACTCACAGTACCCATACACTTAATAAAAAATCTTTGTCTTGTCAGTCAAACTGACTCCAAAACTCTTGTTGAATATTACAGTAGGAACACTACAGGAGAATAAGATGCAACTTTAATGACTTGATTAGCTTTGGTATATATGTAACATTTTTCTCAAACACTATTCTGACTCCTTAGAAATGCTGGTAGGAGCAGTATTGCTGAAGAAGTTATGACCTTTATTGCTGAATATGATAATATTAAATAAGCAATAAGGAAAAAAAAAATGCATATAGTAAAGAAAATGAAGGCCTGGCATTACTCCACTGATTCCTTTGTAGTTATAGAAAAACATGAATTTGCACTTGTATGCAAACACTGGTAATGAGGTGAAAGCTTCAAGGGTTCTCTGTCGTACAGTAAAGAAGCTATCATGTACAAGATGAGATTCTCTAAATGACTGGACTGTCTGTTGTGATGGCTGCAAAGCTGAAATTTAGTTCTATATGCTATTTCTTTTGTCACTGGACCTTATTTTGTTTTTTAGGCACCCTGACATAAACCAGGGTTATTAAGGCTACTTCGGAATAAAACTAGCATAAAAGAAAGGTATTCTTGCTTGCAAAAAGTACTTGTTCTCAGTATGAACTGGACTTCAGGAGAACAATACACATAAAGAGATAAATTTGGAAGTCAGTTACCTTGTTGAAAATTATAGACTACACTCAGAATAAAATGGTAAAATAGAAGTGCTTAAACTCAGCATATAAATCAAATACCCAAAAATAAGTGGCATCCAAAGTCAAAAAGTTTGTCCTTTGTTTTCTGAACTACACTGAGAACATAAGATATTGCAGCTTTCCATGATAATCAGGTCACAGAGCCCACATAAAAATTGCCTTACTATCTGACACCTTCTGCATAGTAAGACATTCATATTGTTGAAATACACACAGCAGGCACACATTAATGAGTCTGTTGATAGTTATTAATACTGATAGAGGGGTTGCTGAGCTGGATTAGGGCATATTCTTATCAGCAGGTATTACTCTGAAAAAAAAATAAAAGAAAATACGAGAAAAAGAAAAAAAAAATCATGGCTATAAAATATAAACTGGAAGCTAACATCTGATTTAATCCTGGATGGGATGCATGAAAACAGAGTCATCATTGAAATCTCTGTTTATTGAAGTGAATGTCATGCAATGTCCTACAAATTCATTCCTTGTGCTAATCTGTAGTCCTGGAATTGAACCACATGTATTCTAATAAAATATTGTGAGTTTAAATAGTTAATTAATTATTCTTTAAATGAGAATATAATGGAGTTAATTTCTTGAAATTCAAAGAATCACACAGAAGACAGATTGAATTTTATAGTTTCCACATTTGTCTTCCATTCTTTGGCATGTTCTTCCCAAGTTTTCTTCAAGAAATTAGTTCATGGGCTTCAGCAGAATACAATTCCAAGAGTTGCACTGGGGAAGATGAAGTAAAACTTCTGTTAAATCAGGGATGCCATGAAAATTTGATCTGGATTAGCAAAATATTCTCCCTGGATGGCCACATTCACACATGCCTTTAACTGTACTCCTTCATGGCATTGTGGGTTTTGTAATTTCATTTAGGTAGCAATAAGAATTACAGAGATTTCTCATGAATAGAAGCATATCCTGGTCTGGGATCCCAGAGCCAGAGTTATAGATTATGCCAAAGGTGAGATGCCAGACTTCACTGAATTATTTCATATGAGCAAATTCACAAATGCGGAAACTGATAGAAAAAGACAGCTCAAAGTCTCCTCAAAATTGTCTTTTTGGATTTACATGGCCAACTGTGTGCCAGATTGAAATGTTGTGTGATCAGGCATGCTGCAAATTATATCCACCAGGAAATAAATCTAAGTAACATGGTCCCAAAGTTGACCTGGACAGAACTGTGTTCATAACTTTGGGAGGCCAATACTTGTGTCAAATCAAGTGAATGCTATGTAAATACAACCTTTCTCAATCTCTTGGACAAAAGTCAATTTTAAATGTTGCAATACCTTTAGAAAAAGAAACACTATAACCACATTTGCCTTACTTATTTACTTCCTTGATATGGCTTCCCCCCAGGAATTATGTTATTCATAATCTCCCCATTTTCGATGACTGATTGCAAACACCATGAAAGAATGCAGGTATGACTGCATTCAGGAAGGTGCAGCATCATAACATATAGAAACAACAGGTCTCAACTTTTCCTTGTCTCAGCAGAAATGTCCAAATATGTTACTGTATGGAATTGCTTTATGTTTGACAGTAAGATCAGTTTGGCTAGATGGGCTGGTTAATTCAATTAATGATGATCTGGAGTGTTCTCTGCTCTGTAGCAAAGCATCGTGGAGTACATTATTCTTTTGCATTTTACTGTAATGACTTCCTTGCTGGCCTCAGCTCTTTTTTATATGCTACCTAAACTCACTGACAATGTCTACACTGCTAAATAAAAGAGGGCTAGGAGCTGACTGAGCTCCCACCCTCTAATGTCTTGGCAATGATTGTCTTGTACCAGTGATGTCTTGTACTAAGACTTCCCTAGGGTAAATATGTCTTGGGCAGCAAGAATTGTTGTGTGCCATAACAGAGCTGGGGAGTGAGATAACAACTAAACAGTGAATTGTTGGAGTGACCTTCTTTGATTTAGTCTAGACTTATGAACTGATGATATTTGGAGCCCTGCATAAATGATTGTGCTGCTTTTGCATTGGTATCAATATACTATAGTTTTCAACCTACCTAACAAGGTTATAACGATGTCTAATCTGGGTGCTATATATCTTAATTTTCAGGATCTCTTATGCTGAGGATGGGTGAACATTAAAGGCATTCGTTCAGACATAGTAGAACATAGCAGGACTGCTGCAAAATATAGCCAGGCACTGTTACAAAGAATGAGGGAGACAGCTGTATTCTTTTTCAATGACTGCTTTACCAGTCTCTGTTTATGTGCTTGACACTTTTTGTTTGACTGCATGAATTTAAATCTTGAGCATCTGTTAGGAGGAGTACTCATTTTAGTCAAACAGAAGTTATTGAACTCACTACAAGGATAAATGGGTGAAATTAAAGGGCCTCTGATATATATAAGATGAGAATAGCTCCTCTAATGGACCCTTCTGGGCTTAAACTTTATGAATCTATGTTTCATTTCCTGCTTGCTCAGTGATAGAGATAAGATATCTCCAGGGGAAATACCAAGAGTCCTTCAGAGAACAATAGGTAGGCTATTAATCTGAAAGTGCCTACCTGCCTGGTTCAGGCTCAGGTTAACAAGCTTATTGTCCCACTTCTATGGCTTGAGATCAAAGGACATCTATCTGCTAAAAAACCGTCCCAGAGAAGAAAAGTGGAGAGCAAGCTACTTGGGGAAGGGCAATGTGGGCAAGACAGTGAAGCAGTAACTGTAGGAGACACTGTCCATCTCAGTCCAAATATCATAGGTGCCCAAACCAAATATAATAAAACCTATAAAGCAAGCTGATGTGTGGGTAAACCTCAGTGCTAGTTTAACTGCGCTCCTCACATAGTTACCTTTGCAGAAAACAGTTATAAACTGTTCTTTAGAAGGTTGTTCTGAATCACTGTTAGCAGCTGCTGGCAACTTTGAAAGGATAATTGCCTCCAGAGACCAAGCCCACTTGGATCAGCCAGAAAGCAGAAGCCAGTCCTAGTAAAAAGTGTGTTTGAAACACAGTCGGTCCAAAAGTGGTTGGACTGCATTGTTTCTGTGGGGATCTATAGAGTCAGAGTGACCCAAAGCTTGTTAACCTGCAGTTAACACTCAAAGGCTGCAAAGAGTATACAGAAATGAGTTCTAGCAATGCCTTCCCAAGCCACAGTGAAAGGCTGACAAATGTATCCTGAGCCTTCCTAACCTATTCGCTGTCATCATTACACACAATACCATGCAATACACTTGGTCCTGCTGCTTAGCAATGTACCATCTTCTTGGCCTAATGTTGTGTCCATTTGAAATTACTAAGGTACCAGCTACCACAGCTAGGACATAAACATGTCAGGTGAGGTTCTCCCTGCAACTTTGCTGGGTATTACAATGCGGTATGATGTTATGTACCATATTCTGGATCCTCATACACAGAGAGAAAAATATTTGTAACACTCAAGTTAAATGTTCAAGACATATATGTTATCCAAGATTTTTATGCTAAGTACCCAGCCAGTGTACATAATGACAATACTTCCGTGCACTAACATGGCTTTCAGCACAGATTATAAATCTTTCCCTGGACCATGGATACTTGTAATTTCTAATCAAGTCCACTGTTAGCAGGACATGAGTTTGTTAATTTACAGCTAACTCAAGTATGCCTAGATTAGCTGCCATCAGCTCTCCATTAAATCATAGGCATATTCTAACAGAAACCATCCTTACCCCTCCTTTGATTTCACATCTGGATCCCATAGTCACCTGAGTGATCCTTCTGAGATCTGAGCACAGGCAGGGTATATACTCTCTCACAATTTGTCTTTGCTTTTTGAAAAACTTTTGCCCTTCCCCAAGGAAGAAATACACTGGTCCCATGCTATCTTCTTTAACGTTGTCAGTGGCCAGTCCTGCTATTAGTTTTGTTATGTGTCTCACCATTTCTCTATGTTTCTTTTACCTGGAGCCATTCCACATCTCCCTCTTCTCTTGTTCCTTAGGAAAGACCAATGAGATGCAGTCCCAAAAACAAAGCCTCAGTAGACTTACATGCTCACAGTGTTTCCTTTCCTCGTGGTATATGTGAGCCCTCTTCCCTTAAAAGAGTGCAAGGTAGTTGAAATCTGTACTTTATAAGCAATAAAACTGTTTATAGTGTTTGCAGGGATGCCTGCCAAGCAGGGTTATACTGATATGTCAGCAGCTCTGTTATGATAGCAGACTGTGGATATTTCAGTTCATAGGTCACAATATCCTGCCAAATATATATATATATATATATGTATATATATATATATATAAACCTACATTGTGTGTGGAATGTGTTTGAACAATCTATCAGTAAAGAGAAAGGATGCAGAGAGGATGCTAGGTAAATACTGTCAAATTATATGAATTTTATTTAATCTTTGGCAGCATAGTGCAAGAGGCAGGGACTACCTGTGAGGGTGTAACAGGGCAACTTGGACGTATCCTTGCTTCCATCTAGTTTTGGATGGAAGTTGCTTCACAACTCCATCCACATGGATCCAGTTATGTCTAGAACATGCTGATGGCCTCAAGTATGGCAGTGGGGAGTTTAGTAACACCATCACCAGGGCCAATACTAGATCTGTCGACCCTTCCAGGCCCAAAGTAACAAATTTTGATATTTTTTTGCCAGTGCATCCAGCATTTCCACAGATGATTCATTTGTATGAGTAGTGCGAGCCAAAATTAAGTTCAAATTCTGCACTTATACCAATAGTGTAGGAGGTTGGGGATTTTTTAGGATCCTGCCTAAGCAATGTCTTATGTAGTTTGGAAAGGATGAATTTTTATGTCTTTCATGTAGATCTTGTTTCTCTTAGCTACAACTTACCCCTAAAACACCACCCTCCTCTGAAGTATTCAGCACCACACTGGCTTCTTCAAGCCCAAATGCTGACAATTGTACTCATCCAGTGAGGGAAGAGACAGAAGCATGTTACTTATATAACTTATATTATCACTTAAAGATGTTGAAAATTGTCTTACATACCTCTCAATAAACCCATAATCTCACATATATGTACACTGATAAAGTGGGATTCGTTTTGGATAATTACAGTATGGAAGGAAATCTGTGAGATTCCAAATAAGTAATCAGGAAGTGGTTTATTTAATCCATTACTGCAATTCACTTCCAATTGTCAGTTCAGTTCTAAATGTGGGTATCTTCCAAGCCACCAAGTGACTAAGAAAACAGTGCTGCTGGTGGAGGATTAGTCACTATGTTGTGATGTGTTTCTGTACATGCCTTATGGATAGATTTCTGTGGGCTGCAGCAACTGCATGTTGCTGACACACTCTCCAGCATGAATATGTGTGAAGTGAGAGAATATATTTGAGTCTTCTTATGTCATTACCCATAGGGCTTTGGACTAATCTCTGAAACTGGTTTTGTCATGGTATAATGCCATTATCTACGCTGGAATGGCTTAATGCTTGAGCATAAATTTGCTTATGACTGTTTTGGCCAATAGTCAGAGGCTTTCAGATAAAAGGACACCTGGATTTGGGAAGCTGTCTCTGGGGATGCAGCTCTGGATTTCAAGTCCCAGTCCTGTCTTGGCCTTCACCCAGGGAACCTGATCTCACATCTCCTTGCATTAACTGAAGACTCCCAAAAATTAATGCTAGAACCATCTTCCTGCATGAATGGATCATGGCATAAGATTGGCTAGGTTATCTCTTTTCATAGTAAAATATGTCAGAAGGCTTTGTAGGCTTTCCTGTGACTCATTCCTTCAGATCGAAGAATATCCCTGTTTGTAGTGGCAAAGGGGGCCTACCCTGCCTCCAAGGTGTCCACTACCTTTAGCCCAGCCAGAGCCCCCTGCCCTGGTTCATATGCAAGAATTATGTAGTGTGGCAATCTTCCAGACAAAATCCTTTTACTGCCAAGTCTGCCCACTCTCCTCTCAAATGCAACACTGTTCCTACACCATTGCTTTTGTACAATTCTCAGTGCATCATTCCAGCAGGAATTGAGCTCAGCAAGAGTACCACTCAAATAGAGATAACTTTGAAAGTTGATTGCATCTTTGGACATCAAGGCATTTAATAGTCTGTACAGAACTTAGATCACCCACAGGTAGAGCACAATTATAAGGCAGACTTACACTTAGACTCAACTCTAAATCTGTAACTATAGCTCTGTATTTTCTCAGTGATTCCCAACAAAAATGTGATAGATGAGAAGAATAGCTTTGTTCTTCCCAAATGCTGCCACCCTTGAAAATTCAAGCCGGGGTACCACTAAGAATTTGACTAGTTCCATTTTATGCAGCAGAAAGTGCAGCAGAATCATAGAATATCCATAGAAGTTGGAAGGAAACCACAAGGTCATTGGGTCCAACCTCTTGGTCCCCAAATGACCACCCAAAAAATCAGACCATGTGTCATGAGAGCATTGTCCAAACACTTTCCAAACTCCAGCAGGCTTAATGCCATGACCACTGCCCCGGGGAGTTTTTCCCAGTGCCCAGCCACCCTCTGGGTGAAGAAACTTTTCCTAACCACCAGCCTGGCCCTCCCCTGTCCCAGCTCCATGCCATTTCCTTGGTCCTGTTGCTGTCCCCAGAGAGCAGAGCTCAGCGTCTGCCCCTCCGCTCCCCTCATGAGGAAGTGGTAGACCATGATGAGGTCTCCATTCAGTCTTCTCTTCTCTAGGCTGAACAAACCAAGGGATTTCAGTTGTTCCTCATATGCCTTGCCCTCCAGACCCTTCACCATCTTATCTGACCTCATTTGGACACTCTCTAACTGTTTTATGCCCTTCTTACACTGTGGCACCCAGAACTACACACAGTGCTGGAGGCTACCATGGCATACTACTGGCTCATATTCAGCTTGCTAATAGCCAAAACCCCCAGATTCATTCCTGTGGGGCTGCTCTCCAGTTGCTTGTCCCCCGGGCTGTATGTATAGCCAGGGTTTCCTCTTGCCAGGTGCAGAATCCATCAGTTGCTCTTGTTAAAATTCATATTGTTGGTGATTGTCCAGCTCTCTAATTTATCCAGCTCTGTCTACAACGCCTCACCACCCTTGACGGAGTCAACAGCTCCACCCAATTTGGCATCATCTACGAATTTGCTCAAAAGACATCAAGTCCTTCATCCAAATCAACTGTAAAACCATCTAAGGAGACTGGTCCTAAAATGGAGCCCTGGAGAAGCCCACTAGTGTTGCCATCCCAGTGTAACCCCATTTAAAAGAACCCTTTTGGCACAACCCATCAGGCAATTGTTCACTCATCTTATTATGCTTTTATCTAGCTATATTCAGCTAAAATCACAGTTTGGTATTTTTACCATGTGCTACCTCCACTAAGAGATTATGTCTGCTATTTATTATCGACAAAGGTGTCTGGACATCTCAGTTACATTTGAAATGCCAAAGTAATACTGAGATGAAGGAATTCAGTTTGATCAGATTAATATGGGGCTCAAAGCTACATTGATATGATCAACCTATTTTTGAAAAGTAAAAGATTGCTTGAAAATAATAATAACTCTTAATTACCATATTCTAGAATTTTATATCTACAAAGCAATGATCATCATTTTTTTTCTGGTCCTAAAACAAAATATTGCGGTGGCTTTACCTGGCTGGGCAGCTTAACTCCACCACAACCACCCTCTTACTCCTCTTCCCCAAGGGAAGAGGTGAAGAAATTACAATGGAAAAGGCCTCAAGTGTTGAGATAAGGACAGGAAGATTACTCACCAATTATCATCACAGGCAAAACAGACTCAGCTTAGGAAGATCAGACTAGAACAGTGAGAACCTGAAACCAAATTAAAAACACCTTCTCTCTGATTCACGCTCTTCTACCTCCTCCCTCAAGCAGCAGAGGGAAACAGGGAATGGGGGCTGTGGTCAGTCCTTAATGCTTTGTCTCCAGCACTCCTTCATGGTCACTCTCTGCCCCTGCTGCACATGGGGTCCCTCCCAAACTGATCCTGGGGTTGCCCACAGGCAGCAGCTCTTCAAGAACTGCTCCCACATGGCTCCGTACCATGGGGTCCATCCTCCAGGAGCAAACTGCTCCAGCACGGGTCCCCCACAGGCGGCATCTCCCACAGACCCCCTGCTCCTGCGTGGGCTCCTCTCCACGGGCTGCAGCTCCAGCCGGGGCCTGCTCCTGCGGGGGCTCTCCATGGGCCACAGCCTCCTCCAGGCCACATCCACCTGCTCCACTGGGGGCTCCTCCACGGGCTGCAGCATGGAGATCTGCTCCATGTGGGACCCATGGGCTGCAGGGGGACAGCCTGCTCCACCAGGGCACCAGGGGCCTCTCCACAGGCTGCAGGGGAACTGCTGCTGTGTGCCTGGAGCACCTCCTGCTCTCTTGCTGCATTGACCTTGGGGGCTGCAGGGCTGCTTCTTAGTCCTCTCTCTCAGCTGCAATTGCACACTTTTTTTTTTTTTTTTTCCCTTTCTGCTCTCCCAAAGGCCCAACCAGCATCACTTATGGCCCATTTCTGGCCAGTGGCGGGTCCCTTTGGAGCCAGCTGAAACTGTCCCTTATCTAGCATTGGGCAGCTGCTGGGCTCTGCTCAAAGAGGCCACCCCTGCAATCCGTGTCCCCCCACCCCACTACCAAACCTTTGCCATGTAAACCCAATACAAATATAATATATATATATTTTCTTATCCTCTTCAGTAAATTAAGAGTAAATATTTTTTTTAGGAAATCTCATGTCTAATGTTCATTGATTAAATAGATTTAATATGAAAACCCTGACACAAGTCATGGAATCAGTTTCAAAATTATTCTGATGGAAACACTCTATTGTTACATCCATCAGAAGGCAGTTAAACGTGGTGTAGGAACTGGAGGCATTGATGTCTCAGGCTGTGCCACAAAATTGAGCTGAGGGGATTTTATTATTTGTTCTGCGGTTGATAATTTAGCCTAAAGTTCTGAGTGAATCCGATGATCTTTACATAGTCCTGCAGGACTACAGTCCGTCATTATGTCAATACAAAGTACTACCTTTGGTCTCTGTAGAGTCCTAAATGCCTGTTCTTCAGATAAGAGTTAGATCATACTACATTAGAATACAATGCAATGTTGTCACGAGTGTTATTTCAAAGCCCTGAGGGTGTTGTAACTTGATTTCTTTTCACTGGACCTGCTAATGCTTTTCAGGCACAAAATAAGTATTCTTTCTGCACTCCTGTAGTTTGGATACCATCGGCCTACCTCCAAGCAATTGGCAGTGAAATCCAGCATTCCTGCTGGAAGAAAAAAAAAAATAGAGGCTTCTGCGATCAAAGGCAGTGCACAGCACCGACTCAGGACTAAGTATTTTACAATGTAGGTTTGCAAATGGAAGTCTGAAAGTCTTGGAACAAAGAGCTGGCTATGAAAACTTTTATAACCTACAAAATAAAATACACATGCATGCACATACGTTTCTATGAAACAAAGGTGTTTTGGTTTGGTTTGGTGTGTGTGTATGTGTGTGTCATTTGTGAAGATCTGTCCCTTCACCTTTATGTCACAGACAGACTGCGTAGTGGTAGTCCAACTGTCACGTACGCACTAGTAGTATATTAATGAGGCTTCTAAAAAATGCGAGTAAATATGGGGCAACTGTAGTTACAAGAGTAAAGATTTCTCTTCATTTTTGGCATTGCTGTAAATTAAGATCTAATATATATTCTACCTCAAGGGTAACTAATTAGATAAAAGTTAGTTGTTTGCTAGTGTGCCTATTATTTGTCCTGTGCAATGTCTTGATCTACCCACCATACCTCCAGTTTTACCCTGGGTGTTATTCTCCAACACACTTCTGTTACAGACAGATTATTCTGAATCTTCTTATGAAAAGACATTCTTTAACACACTCGGTCTACCTTTTCAAGTAAATCACAATTGGCCTGAGTACTGGAGAAACAATCAGGAAAGAAGAGGCAGACAGGCTGAAAATGCTGAAGGGGAAGAGAAAGGTCCTGAGAGAATGTGTTTAAAACAGTCTGTTAACCCAGATATTGCTTCCCTCAGACTCTCTGGTGGCTGGCTCACATAGAAATTTCATTTTCTATCATAGAAGATTAACTGAAAATAACTTCTTAATAGAAAAAGGAAGTTTTACATTTGCAAGCTGCTTGAGAGGTGCACAATTAAAAATAACCTGACCCAGTCTAGATGAGAAAATGCCAAAAAATATCACCAAATGGGCTCAGAATTTTATGAGAATGAAGATAACCTCAGCCTATCCAAAATGCTGCTATCTACTACCTTAAATCCTAGAGTGTTTGGCACATGTTTTTCTCTGCCCTTCTGCAGGTTTTTTTAGCATATTTTCCTTCTTCCACATCAGTAAATTATGTTCAAAATGGCAATCTTACCATCCCCAAAAACAAAACAGAATTTCACTGACAGAGCCAGCTGCAGTATAGGAAAGATTAATTGCATAAGTGCTGGGTTTACAGGCAAAGTGGGCATATCATTCATGTCAGGAGTAAGGCAGATTTAGAGCTCCAGCCAGGAATATGAGGTGTTTTCTTTAGGTAAAGAGTTGCTCTCAACCTCCTTTATTAAATCAACAACAGTAGACAAGGACATCAAAAGTTGGCCCTGTGTCCCTGCTTGCAAACCTCCAAAGAGACACTTCTATGCTGTTAAATGCATCCTTTCCAATGAACTGTCTGTGACCCCAAGGTCAAGTGATGGGGAGGGTGGAGACAGCCTCCACACCACTCAGGTCTATCCTGACCTAGAGCAGGCTGGTCACGTTGATGTTGCTTAGCAGTAGTTCTTCAGATAAAATTTAGATCGTAGTACGTCAGAATGCAATGTTGTCATGAGTGTCATAGCAACTGGTCCAGGACCTAGAATATAATTATTCCTGTATGTGTTTTTCTCTTCAGCTCAAAGTTCAGAAATTATAAAAGTACCATGTTGCAGCTGATCAATAAGAAATTGAGGCTTGTGTTGCCTGCCCTGAGATGCAGATGCATGGGGTTTATGAGAATGAAGAGCCTCCTGGGATCCCTGGGACTGTGTAGAATGGAAAGAGCCAGATCTAGTACGGTCTCATCAACAATGGCTTTTAGGATCATACCTGGACTGAAGAATATCCCTACTTGTACCAGACCACTGGCTTTGAGAGAGTTAGTTGGAGTGGTCCAAAACAAAAACTGGGAGCAAAATAGTGGTTCTAGGGTGTGGACAATCAGAAGCCTCTCTGCATGGTCCCATCTTTATTTAGCAGTGTAGCTGTATCAACAAGACTCCTTTGTAGAACTGCACAAGAGCGTCTCATTACATTGGCTTACATCCCCCAAGAAGTGAAAATATTTAAGAAAGCAGTGATAGGCATTAGGGCTTGGCCCATTCCTTCCCTCATTTTTATGTGAAAGTATGAAATCATTTGAACCATTCTAACACTGGAATAGATGGCACACTTTTACAAAGTGATTTCACTCTTCAGAAGCAGAGCAGATCTGTAACATCAAAGGCTAATAAAGACAGAGGGTAAGAGTTTGATAAACTTATTGGGAAGTTGTCTGTAGAACTGGATTTACTGTGAATAAAAAAGATCACAGTGACTCATATTTCTGATTCTTCACCCAAAAATATTTTGAATGCCAGCTAACTGATGAGACTAACATAGTCAATGATGAATGAGGTCTAAGACATTTTATCCTCCAAAAGGCAGATGAGACAAACACATGCCTTTTGATAGAAGCACATTTGATATGCTAACGAAGTAGGAAGATGCAACAACTGAGGAAGCAGAAGGAAGGAGAAGATGAAGTTAACACAGCTTTTTCAGAAAATTGCACAGATCATGGCTTTTTGTGTTGTTAAGAGGAGACTCTTAGGTCCAGTGAGGATGAGAGATTGTAACATGTAATACATTTGCAGTGGTCCATAACTGTGTATATGTGATAAGACTTTATTTCTATTTAGCAGCTATTGCTCTAAACCCTTTAATAAACAAAATGAAAAAAAAAAAAAAAAAAAAAGAGTTATGAGAATTACACATTTTACCTTTCTTTGGCAGTGGATGGTGTCATGATGGGGAAACATCAGCCTTTCCTGAGCAATCCTTTTAACTGTTGTAAGAAATTCATTTACACAGGCTCTGCTCTGAGGATCATGGAAATTAGTTTCCTAATCTTTCAAAGAAAAAAAAAAATAGAACACAGGAGAAGGCAATTCTTGTCACTGGAGTGGACTTCCAATAAGATGACATTATTAGTTACTTTAACATCGAAAAAGCTTTTACCAATATCATGCCATCCTTACAGCAGCTGTTCTTAACGTCTCTTGGTATCTACGTGTAGTCACCAAGAACTTTATGAGCAGCTGCCACATGAAAACTTATTATTACACAGTTGTATTTTGACTGTGACTGTCAAAACTGTCGCCACTGGGAATTTGGCAACCACAGAAAAAATGTGTTTGAGAACTATAAGGATCGGTCTAAATGAGTACATGCAGAGAGATTTGAGATCATTTTGCCTGTGCTGGTCCTGAAGTGTGGTGCTGTGCCTGAGTGAAAACACTCATATGAAGAGTCAAGTTATGAAACCATGCTCTATAAGCTGGACTTGGGACCATGAAAACATGCTTTCTGAGCATCCAGGCTGATAAATCCCTGTAAAAATGGTGCTGGGTCTGTATGCTCACCAATGCAGTTGTGCCCATGGGTGCTGTACGTGGAATTCCACTACACCAGGGAACAGGTGATAGCTCTCACCAGCAGGGAATCCCCCACTCAGCTTCCTCTGAGTATTGTCCTATGGACTTCCAGAATCACAAAACTTTCCCTTTTTCCCCCCATTTTTTTTTTACATTTGAGGTATTTGTCTCCAAAATGACTTGTACTATTTTACATTCATTACAATAATAACTGTCAAGTCAATCATTATTATTTCTATATGCTTTGGTACCTATATATTCAGAGATCTGCTACCAGAAATTTAATGTCTCTACTGGACAGCAATATGCTAGTGATTAGCTGTTTATGAAATATATTTCATAAACTTTATTTATAAAAATTAGTATGAAAGGAAATAAAGACAGTTCATCCTGTAACCTCTTATGAATTCATCCAAGCTGTTTTCATTTTCTGTTTTCACAGTACACTTATTTAAAACTTTGGACATCTGCTGCCACACAAAGTAAAAGACGTATAAAAAGGCGATGTGATTTGCTCTATTATATACCAAATTACAGACTAGGAATAGCTCGTATGGGTGCCACTGAAGTCGTTGGTAGTGGACGCCCAAGGAGGCAAGTGGCAATTATCCATGGCCTCATAAATCCCTCTGCCATTGCCAAAGAAAGGCACACAAAAAAGCTACTGTTCTTAGCAAGAGTGATCATCACAGTGTGCTTGCAAGCACATTGTTTGTAGTACAGAATAATCCCTCTGAATGTACATTACCTGAAGAACATTTTTAAAGCCACTTATCCTTGCCAGAGATGACTCTTGTTGTCATTCTCTTGTGTATTCTTCTTCTAAGTGATGCTGCCAGCAGAGAAATAGTCATGAAGCCTATGCTAAAGTACATGACAAAAAAGATTTGATGCTGTCATTGACATTATCTCTTCTGACAACAGCCAAATTACACTAGCGTGTATATATCAATAGCACTGAGTCTTTGGTACAATTACTAAAACACAAGAAAGAAAGAATAAAAAGACTGTAGACCCAGACCAAAAGCATCATTGGCTGCTACAGTAGCTCTCTACCTGAACAATAGGAGTTCTTTATATGTGCCAACAAATGATGCCATACAATTAGCCCAAATGGCAGCAACTTGCCCTTCTGGATCCACAGGGAAAGTTCCCTACCTCAGGGTCATCTGTGTTGGGAAGAAGAGCTGTTACTAACAGCCGTATATACTTCATAGACAATGTACTTCTGACATGAAGTCCTTGGATTCAGAAATTAAAACTCTTCCTCAGAGTCCTACGCCTTCCATCATAATGTCACATTTCTTCAGTTGTGTTCCCCACTGTGAATTAGTCAACCTGTGGCAGAAAATTGAAATTGGCACTGGATTTCAGTAAGGATGGAAAATGCTGAATGAACCTGAAAAAAAAAAAAAAAAAAAAAAGCGAACAAACAAGCAATTACAGCAAAGTAAAAAGAGTTATTCAAGAATAGCCAATAGGCTAGGGTCACAATATTCACCTGGGGGTGGAAAAGACCTCCTGTCTAGGCCCATTTCTTAGAGAAATCTTGAAATCCTGTTGATTAGGGGCTCCTGGCAGGGCTGGAAGTAGAAGTTACTCTAAACCCCAATCCAACTGTCTGCATGAATAACAGCATAGTCCCTAGGCAGGAAATGAGCAGCACACACAAAGTAATTTTATTGCATTCATGCTCCATAGTTCCTCTTTTTCTTTGTTAAATTTTAATTGCCCTCTGTTACCAAGCCATTCTGCATTGACCAGCATTGTTCTCAGACTCATGGGACACTAGAAGGTAGTTCTTCACAGCCATCTCCTGCAAGTCTTGTAGGACAAAGGCTCTTCATCCTTTGAGCTCCACCAAGCCACTGTTTTTCAATCTCTTTTGTTTCTTGAAGTCCAATTTCAGTCCCATTTCTAATCTAACCTTTTTGTTTATTTTGAAACCGTATAGATTTTCACCTCTATGAAAATCCCACCCCCAGGTCCTTCTCTGGTTCTCTGGTTCTTGATCTAATTCTTCACTTGCCAACAACTAAGTACCAACTGCAGTCCTGTACTGAATACAGTTGCATTTATACTTAAGATCTTGCTATAGGCAGAAAGAAGTGCAGATTTTAAACAAAGCCTATTGCTAGTGTAATGAAGTTTTAACTATCTAATCAAGGAGTTATTATTAGTCTCAATCTAATTATTAGAGGGGAAAAAAAAAAAAAAACACACTAGAGGAAGTCATAGTATTATAAAAAGACTTCAATAATGATAAAATTAAAATTGTTTTACACCCATTTCTTAACACTTGCCCTTTTTTCCACTGCTGTGCTCCACCTTCCACTCTCCCTGGGTGTAAAGCTCCTTTGTTTCAGTGTTGCAGGTCCTAATGTCAGGTCCTTTGCCAAGAGGAGTATGCTGTTGATGATGGGCATTTCTTCCTCCATACTCACTGCACGGATCTATCATTATATGTCTTCTATCACACCATATACCTTGCTCCCAGTTTTCAGGATGGCATTTCTTTCACTATCAGTGGTTGACCACTGAAGAGCTGTTTACAGCCCTGCGGTCTCCAGTATCATGTCGTGCCCTTCTGTTATCTTCTCATTCCTGAACTCCTCTGTATTCCACGGTCTGTCATCCCCCATTGAGACCTCTGCTATGATACTATTCCTTTATGTTGCATCATTTTACCAGGGTCAGAAGTATTTGTTCCACACAAAATAACAGCTTGTTAAAGCTATTTAAAAATTATGGTTATACCAGATGATTATACAGAGCTAAGCAATAGTAAAACTAATTAAGCAAAGGCCACCTGGTCATTAGGAAACTGCTGTTAACAACAGCTTGTTTAGCTAAACAAGCTAAAGCAGAGCTGCAGGCAGCCCAAGAAAAACCCAGTCAAAGCCTGAAAACTCAAAGGATTAGCAGCGTTAGTGTGAAGACTCTGGTCTGTTACCAGCAATGGCAAGCTGCATGTACAGGGCTACTCTTACTGCTCAGGACGCTGACTTTTAGTCTGGCGAGTCTTACAACATTAACTGGGGTGCATTGAGACAAATTTGAAACTTCCTATGGTGTTTGAGATCAGGAGTGACTTGTGATTAGCGACTTGGCTCTCCTGCTGCCCCAGGTTCCCACCAGGTTCAATGGAGAGAGGTGGGTACCACACTTGGTCTGCCACAGCTGACCTCCACCACAGGAAAAGCCCTATCTCTCCCTGACAGCCCAGGGGTGAAACAGATACAGCAATTTTCATGGTTTGCTTCTGCCTAAGTACACATTTTCTGATTCATACTTAAATTTTGCAGTCATTCTCATTGGGATCCTTTTTGGCTGCTCAGCAGCACCATTAGAATGCTTACTAGAAAGCTGCCTTAACCTGGGACATGGCTCTGAGCTTGATTAAACTCAGCTGGCATCAGAGAATTTTATCCCAGATGATTATTTGGCAAATGATAGCTGCTTCTTACTTCTGCAGCAATGTTTTCAAAAGCCCACAGGATCTGGATGCAAATTTCTAATGAGGACATTTTGTAGAGTAATCTCAGCGATACTGTTCAATGTTAACACCAATTTGTGGCTTATTTCTCTGACAACTGAGGATGGAAGAAGGTTTAAATAGATTTTACTTCAAATAGTGTCCCGGTTGTCTAGTATATATATGAAGACTGCATTTCCTTTTTGTTTCTATGTGCACACTTTTATCTTTTTTGCAGGAGTACCTGCAACTGGCATGTACTTTTTGCTATGGAAGTGAGATAGTTTTTATTTGTCTTATCTTCTTCAATGAGAAAATACAGAATCAAATTGAAACAGCAGGCAAAACAGTATATATGCAGAAAGCAACATGCAGTCATGCCTCCTCCAGGCTGGAGCTGTCGTCAGTTACAATAAAGCCAACAGACAGGCTGTGCAAAATAAGCCAATAATCTATCTCTCTGTTCAGTTCATATAGAGCTTCGCATGAGGTGTGATCCAAGGGAAGTACTGTTTTTGGGAGAGAGCCAATATCTGGGAATATTTTCCTCTCCATCTGATGTGAAAGAGCCTCAGTATGGTGCTGCAAACACTAAAGGCTCTGGCTGACAGTGAGTCCAGATGTCTGAGGTCACACGTACCACCATACCACCAACTGTATCTCAAAGAGAAACGTGGAGTCTGAAAGCCAGTGCTTCGTACACATTAGAAGTCCTTAAGGATGAAAAATATTCTCCGGGTGGCATGAGGTGATTTGGTGCCAAGTAGTTAAAAAGCCTTCTCCAACATATGTGTTTGCTTTGCTCTGAGGCACCAAGTCCATTTTGATCACTGCAGAAATCAGGGCTATAAAGGCAATCAGTTCAGGGGGATGGAAACAATTTTCCTTTTTTCATGTGTCTTCAAAATGGTTATTTTGCCATCATGAACTTTGGAGGGTCACTGAGAAAGACCGGAGTAGAAGGACTTTAGAATATGAAGGTACTATAAGAAGCAGATTTAGTGAAGAAAAAGGAAAACAGCAGAGATGCTTCTGTGGCCTTTTCTTCCCATATTGTCCCATCTTCTTATATTGTTTGGTGTTGTTTCATGTGATTAGAGCCATGTAAAAGAAAGTTCTTAATCTAAGGCAGTTTTTGCAAACAGAATGTGTTATTCATAATGTATTTTCAATATTTATATGAAAAAATAAAAAAATAAAAAATAACATAGAACATGGTCCTGAGCTATATCAGCAGTTACAGATAAGGTGAATGCCTGCTAGCAGATTTCTGTTTACCTTGATGAGATTCTGTTTTTACTGATACCAATGCAGATTTCTCTCTGTCAAAAGCATCATCTTTTGTAGTACCAGGAAGACCTCTCAAGCTCTTGTGTAATTTAGCCGTGATTTAGCCCCTCAACCTCTGCCAGGGAGCTTGGGGACTGCCTTACAGGCTCTTTGAAAAATACACATTTTTAGCACCAGGCTTTAATATGTGGGTCTGAGCTGTCATCAGCACCTCATGATTTCCCTTCAGAAACACCTCCACTGCAACACCATCATCCCCACCTCTGGCCTTCTGCAGGTCCCAGAGCATCACCCAGCTCACATCAATACTGGAAACCAGCAGGGAACAACACCACCAAGCTCCTGGCTGAGTCCCAGGCAGCAGGTTTGTTCTTGTGGCATAAGTGGAGGTCCTTCTCTGATTACCCATTTTGATTCTATAGAGAAACTCTTTAATGCATGAAGTTGCACAGTGACCAAGCCTGTTCCCTGTGCCTCACCCATTCATTATACATTTGGCATTGCTAGTTACACTGGTGCTAACCCTACTGAAGATCTGGATGATCTGGACAGCTGTGACTGCTTGCATAATGTATGGTATGCCTCCAGCAGTGCCTTTCTCCCTTGATATCTTACAGGAGTAGAAAGGATGACAATGTTTATTTTTATTTTTTTCCCCTTTCCCTCCCTTCACCTAGTCTCATTAGCCTCTGTGGGGGTCACCATTACTAGCTATGACTCCCTTAAAGTACACACTCACACACATCAGCCTTTGCTGTTCATCTGTACCACAAGTGCTCAAGGCTATCCTGAAGACTATTTCTCTGAAAGAGTGTCTAATGAAATTATATTTCTTTCAAAGAAAAGAAAAAGAGAAAGAAATAAAAAGAAAAAGTAAATAAAGAGAAAAAAAAAAAAGGAAGAAAAAAGAGAGAAGAAAGAAAAAGAAAAAGAAAAAGAAAAAGAAAAAGAAAAAGAAAAAGAAAAAGAAAAAGAAAAA